>NC_141876.1:503323094-503636344 GCF_056163025.1 Triticum urartu | reverse complement strand
ATGATGTGTGTTTTGCTTGGAGCGTCTTGTATGATTTGAGTCTTTGCTTTTTAGGTTACCACAATCATCCTTGCTATACACACCTTTTGGGTGAGACACACATGAATTGGAATTTATTAGAATACTCTATGTGCTTCACTTGTATCTTTTAAGCTAGATAATTTTGCTCTAGTGCTTCACTTATATCTTTTTAGAGCACGGTGGTGGTTTTATTTTATAGAAATTATTGATCTCTCATGCTTCACTTATATTATTTTGAGAGTCTTTTAGAACAACATGGTAATTTGCTTTGGTTATGAAATTAGTCCTAATATGATAGGCATCCAAGATGGGTATAATAAAAACTTTCATATAGAGTGCATTAAATGTTATGAGAAGTTTGATCCTCGATAGTTGTTTTTAGATATAGAGGTGGTAATATTAGAGTTGTGCTAGTTGAGTAATTATGGAATTGAGAAATGCTTGTGTTGAAGTTGGTGTCGGATTACGAGTTCCAACAAAACCCTTAAGGTTCGAACACTGGGGTGCGCGTGAAGACCCCCCCCCCCTATCGATCGATGTCCTAACTTAGCCTAGATCTCATGAACTAACTCGACGAACTCGCAACACAAAGGACACAAGATTTATACTGGTTCGGGCCACCGTTGTGGTGTAATACCCTACTCTAGTGTGGTGGCGGTTTGCCTCTTGGGCTGAGGATGAACAGTACAAGGGGAAGAACAGCATCCTGAGGTGGAGGTGTTCTTGTGCTTGGTGAACTTATGTGGTTGAGGATGATTCGTCCTGCCTATGGTGGTGGCTAGTTCTATTTATAGAGGCCCTGGTCCTCTCCCCAAATATTTAGCGGGAAGGGAGCCAACAACGGCCAATTTGAAAGGGGACAGCTAGTACAAGCTATCCTGACAAAAGGTGGTCTTCGCCTGCCAAAGGTTCTGGCGGTGACGCCGTCCTGGGCTCCATGGTGACCCCCGTCTTGCCGTCCTTCTTGTCTTGGTCTCGTTGCACCAATATGGAAACCTTTGCTTGACGCCTCGGTACTCCGCGCCTGCGCTTGCCCCCTTAGCACTAAAGAGGAAACAAGGACGTTGCGCGCGCTGGCGCCCGCCTAGTCTCGATCGTCATGGCTTACATCACGAGGACCTCGCGAGGTTTGCCCGGCCTTGGACTCTCCGCCCCTCACGAGCCAGCCTGGTGAGGCCGCTCCTGAGGAGGTCTTGTGTCATCCGCCTCGCGAGGCTTGGCCCCTCGAGAAGGTCTTGATTCCTTGTTGATGAAGATGGGCCGTATAGGCCTGCCAGGAAAGCCATGTCGTGGGCCGCAGGCAGGCAAGTCTGGGGACCCCCGTTCCCAGAACGCCGACAGTAGCCCCCGGGCCCAACGCGTGCTCGGGCTTGGCTTCGAGGCGAAGCCAAGGGTCAAGTGGGGGGCGCCGTGGGCCCCAATCGCCTGTGGCCTCGGTCGACGCATGGCGGTTGATTGAACGTGGGCGTCTCCGCTTCCCCATGCTACCTTGATACCCGCGTGGCTAAATGGACACATCGGTCTACACGGTTATTGTTCCATCGCTTGCGCCATTCTCCTCCAATTCCTCTGCTTCCCCTAGAATCTGCTTCTCTTTCCAATCCGACCTTATCTCCGCTCGCCCCATTGCCATGGCGCCGGCGCAAGCAGATAAGGGGAAGAAGCCTCTGTCTTCGGCTAGTGCACCCCCCCCCCCCCCGCCAAGCCCGCAGTAGGCCGATCGCGTGTGCTCAACGATGAGGCCTGCTACCTCTTGAGCACTGCCTTGGTTTTCCCTTGAAGAGGAAAGGGTATGTAGTAAAGCAGCGAAAGTATTTCCCTTAGTTTTTGAGAACCAAGGTATCAATCCAGTAGGAGGCCACGCACGAGTCCCTCGCACCTACACAAACAAATAAACTCCTCGCAACCAACGCGATAAAGGGGTTGTCAATCCCTTCACGGTCACCTACGAGAGTGAGATCTGATAGATATGATAAGATAATATTTTTGGTATTTTTATGATAAAGAGAAATAAAGATGCAAGTAAAATAAATAGCAAAGGAAATAACTAAGTATTGGAAGATTAATATGATGGAAAATAGACCCGGGGGCCATAGTTTTCACTAGAGGCTTCTCTCGAGAGCATAAGTATTATGGTGGGTGAACAAATTAGTGTTGAGCAATTAACAGAATTGAGCATAGTTATCAGAATATCTAGGTATGATCATGTATATAGGCATCATGTCCGAGACAAGTAGACCGACTCCTGCCTGCATCTACTACTATTACTCCACACATCGACCACTATCCAGCATGCATCTAAAGTATTAAGTTCAAGAGAACAGAGTAACGCTTTAAGCAAGATGACATGATGTAGAGGGATAAACTCATGAAATATGATATAAACCCCATCTTGTTATCCTCGATGGCAACAATACAATACGTGCCTTCACTACAAAAAAATACACTTCCGTGATGATACGTGTTTGTCACAGTAGGTCGCATTTTTTGTCATGCATGTACATCCATGACGATTTTATGACAGAATCAAGATAGTCATACCTGTGCTGTCATAGAAGTGTTCCATGACATTACCAAAATTATCATCACGGAAGTGTGCACTTCCATGACGATAAATCACGCGTCACAGAAGTGCTTTCGTCAAGGGTGACCGACACGTGGCATCCACCATAACAGAACACCGTTAAGCTATTGGGCCGGGTTTTGGATCCGATAACCCGTTAACAGCCCCAACCAATGGGGATTTTCCACGTGTAAAATCATCTTTGGTTGGAGGAAACACGTGTCGGCTCATCGTTGGGACAGATGTCATCCACTCATTGGACAGAAGGCGCCTATGATACGTCAGCACGTGGCACGGCCAACAGAGGCCCATACCTGTGAAAAGGCCGGCCTGTTTGACTTGGTCAAAAGGTGGCGGGCCGGCCCATGGAAAGACTGTTAACGACCTGTTCGCATATAGCCCATTTACAGCCCGCTAACCCAAGGCCCGTTACGCCCTATCCGAATTAGGCCCAGTAGCGTCGTCTGGGCCATCCAATATGATTCTAGTCCGTTTTCACTTCTGGCCCATGTATGGCCCATGACGTCTTTCGGCCCATATGAGGCCCTATGTAACTCTTGGCCTATTAACGGCCCGTGGTGAAACTGGCCCATAATGAACAATGTATCACATTACACTCATTAACGGCCTGTGTTGAAACTGGCCCGTAATGAACAGTGTATCACTTTATACCCATTAACGGTCCGTTATTCCGTTTGGCCATTTCCAGCCCATGTTATCTTTCAGCCTTCTCAGGGCCCATTTATTCTTGGGCTTATTTCCAGCATTCTTTTACTTATGGCTCATTACTGTCATTTTCTTCCTGTGGGCCAAATTCAGCCCGTGGTTACAGTCGGCCCGTTTGTGGTCCGTTAATACGTTGGGTCGTTTTCATAGCATCATCAAATACGGCCTATAAACGATGGCCCGTTATGGTCGGCCCATGAACGGATGATTCCAACTCTAGCCCGTTTACGACCATAATGCAGCTTGTTATTGGCCCATGTTTGCCCAATCGATCATACGGCCCGTATAAGGCCCATTGATGATACGACCCGTAGAAGGCCCATTGATGATACGGCCCATAGAAGGCCCATTGTTCCTATGGCCCGTAGAAGGCCTACTGTTTCTATGGCCTGTAGAAGGCCCACTGTTTCTACGGCCCGTAGGAGGCCCAGTGTCACTATAGTAAATATTAGCCCATGGTTATTGTGGCCTAGTTTTAAAAAATAGGTTATGGCAGCCACTAGCAAACCGCGGAAAAAGAACTGCACTAACTACAAGCAAACAAATAAACAAGACAACAAGGAAATAAATAAGCAAGCAACTTATGCTAGGCTATCACGACTATTACACATATTACATCCACTAGGCATCAAAGTTCGCCACCAGTGCAAATATAGGGAACAAAGCAGCATATAAACGCCCCAGCAAAACAAGTCCAGAACTGAAACCACTTTAGAAGAGTTCAAGAAACAATATCCTGGGTACCCATAATACTGGCAAGATGCTTAGCAAGCTTATTTACTTTCTCTTGTTTGGCGCTTAAATCCTCCAGTGCTTGCTGTTGCACAAGAAAGTACGCATCTGAATTCTGTAGGGACATCCTCACTCCTTCGGCTTCTTGCCGTAGCACAGCTGACTGATGCCTTTCATCTTGTAGCTGAGACTGAAGAAGCCGAAGTGATTCAGGCAGCGAGTTCGAAGAGCTTGTGCCAGCGGTACTGGCCAGTAACTTGAACACTACATCAACGCAGGATTGTGGGGTTTTCTCACTGTCTACAAGATCGTTTTTATCACCTTTCTTGGAGACCAACAGGGTTGTCTCACTATCTTGAACCTTATCTGCATTACTTTCTCTACCATTGCATAGTGGGGTGCTCTTCTCCAATATTCTGTTTGCATACTACAAGAGAAACAAGCAAACACATCACATGTTTAGCTTGTAGTATACGAAACTCATTTTGGTAAACCAGTTCAGTAGTAAGGTGGACAGGATAACATCATGAAACAAACATATATCTATGTACTATGGTAACTGTATTTTCCATATCATTCTAGTTTATGTTCCCTAATCAAGATAGAGACACAGTTCAACTCATATATTTTTAAGACACAGCAGCATAGACAGAATATAAGTGTGAGAAACTACACAGCATTGGCAGCACTTGTAATGTGCATCACATGAGAACATAATTATTTATACAACTTAAACTGAAATCAACATAGAGCAAGAAGTTAGAACAACAATCCAGTTAAAGAAATATGTTTAAAACATACCTGTTGCGCCATTGGAGTTTCAATTGGATCCTTCAAATTCGAAAGTAGTTGGTATGAGTAAATACAGCGATGCAACAGCAAAGGAGTATGGACCATAGCTACGGAATCTGACCTGAGAATAGTTGCTCTTCTGCTTTAAATGTGGAGTTTGGGTTAGCTATGGTGGTATTCGTGCTTTGGGCACTACAGTAGCTTTACAAACTGCTCGTGTGGGGGTACTCTGTGGTGGACATGGTGCTTTGTCAACTATAAGTGGGTTACTATCTGCTGGGGTTGCGGTTAGATGGGTTGTAGCTGGTTCTCTGCCCAACGGTGTAAGTGTGCAATCTGGAAGAGTCTCGATTATGTGTGGTGGGGCTAGTTTGCGGGCCAGTACAACCATGGTTCTATCTGCATCGATGGGTAGCACTGTCTTTTGTGAAGAATGGGTTTTTGCTCCCTTAGATACTGCCATCACCCCCTCCAATTCAAATGGCTGATAAACAAGAAAAGAAATTGAACATACAGACATTCTATGATAGACAGATGTGGTAATTCACATATATGTTGTCTAACCAAACAAGACAGCATGACACAATTTCACATATATGGTGCCTAACTAAATAGGATAGCATGACACAGTTTCAGATATATGATGGATAACTTAACAGGATATAATGGCATAATTC
Organism: Triticum urartu; assembly: GCF_056163025.1. Lineage (NCBI taxonomy): Eukaryota > Viridiplantae > Streptophyta > Magnoliopsida > Poales > Poaceae > Triticum > Triticum urartu. The sequence goes on along the minus strand of NC_141876.1, from coordinate 503,630,833 downwards.
AACATATGATGAGTACCTAAATAGGATGACATGACAAAACTATATGATGTCCTTCTAAAATAGGTTGGGATGAAATAATTCACATACATGTTGTCTAAGTATACAGGATGGCATGATATAATTGACATAATTGATTCATATACTAAGCAGCTGGCACTCACATGTATGATCTCTAAACTAAGCAGATAGAATTCAATATTGTGCATATGATGTCTAAACTAAGCAATGCAAGACACCATATGCATCATATGAGAAATATAAACATTGCAACTTAGAGCATACAGCTTGGGTGGGATATAGGACAGGTCGTCTGTCTCCGAATCCTCCTCTGAGGAGCTCCCTGTAACCATCGAGATATATGCTTCAACAGGTACCATTGCCTGCTCTGAAGACCTTATTTTCACTCTAGATTTTTCCATAACCGGCTCAAATGGCTGATACACATGAAGAGTAGTTCAATATACACAGATTGTCGACAAATGGAATACGTAATGAAAAAAAAGATGGCATGAGATAATTCACATATATGATGCCTGGCTCCATGGAGGTGCATAATTCACATATATGATAACTGGCTGAAAAACATGGCATTGCATAATTCACATATCTGATATAGAAAGCAAACCGGAGGCATTCACACAAAGCATGTCTAATCTAAGCAGATGGCATGGGAATGCAAGACACCATATGCATGATATGAGCAATATAACCCAGCCAAGTTAGAGCATGCACCTCGGGGGGGGGATACGACTGGTCATCTCTCTCTGAATCCTCCTCTGAGGAGCTATTTGTAACCAGCAAGAAATCTGCATCAACAGGTAGCACTGACTGCTCAGAAGACCTTGTTTTCACTCCATATTTTCCCATGACCGACTCAAATGGCTGATGCAGAGGAAGAGTAGGTGAATGTATAAACATTGTTGAGAAATGGAATACATTATGGAAAAAATATGGCACGATACAATTCACATATACGATGACTGGCTAAACAGGATGGCATTGCATGATTCACGTATATGATGCCTGGCTAAAGATGATGGCATTGCATAATTCCCCTATACTCCCTCCATTCCTAAATATTTGTCTTTTTAGAGATTTCAAATGGACTACCACATACGGATGTATATAGACATATTTTAGAGTGTAGACTCACTCATTTTGTTCCGTATGTAGTCACTTGTTGAAATCTCTAAAAAGACAAATATTTAGGAATGGAGGGAGTATGATATAGAAACCAAACAGGTGGCATTCACACAAAGCAAATCTAAACTAAGCTGATGACATATAAGATGTATAATGTAAGCAATGCAAGGCGCCATATGGATGATATGACCAACATCAGCATGCCAGGTTAGAGCAAACACCTCAGGTGGTAAACAGGGGTGGTCGACTCCTTTTGAATCTCCATCTGAACAGTTATCTTCCTCTGGAATACAATCTGGAAATGCAGGAGGGGGGCACTTCGCCCACCATGGAGCGGCGTTATATTCGCACGCAATGGTCTTCTCTTTTTCTCTACATGTTCAGTACGATTGTGTACAATATCTGACATGCATAATAAAAAAATAGTTAGATTTTGTAGGCCTAAGGGGTGCATGCAAAAATCTAGAGTGGTGGTAGCAAACGAGTGGATGGATCCAAAACTAATGATAGTAGGTAGATTATAGATTCAGTTTAAAAAGATAGACAATGGATCATCTATTGTTTGTTGCCCACCCAGCATGAACCACATAGAAGTCCCCAGATGAACCAGATAGTAGACAGATACTATTCATTGTTGGCTCGATATGAGACCCATGGGCAATTCAAAACTCAAGATTGAACGATAAAGTAGCAGGTAATAATAACCGATGTATAACGTAAGCAAACACGAAAGACTGCGACCTCTCTTTTGGAATTGTGTAGTCCTCAGGTTCATCTGCTCATTCGATGATGGTAATGCAATTGGCGTGGCTGCCGGCAACGGGGAAGATGATCTGAGGCGGCGAAAGGAAGTCTGCAGGGGGATATCTGCTGCAGTGAACGCTTCTATCGATGGTGCACCTCAGGTGGGGTGGATGACGGCACGGCAGGAGTAGGACATAACACACAGAGTTTTCTTTGACGCCTACCTGAAAATGAAGTAAATCTATAAGGGCTCCTTAGAATTGGAGGATTCTATCAACGCAGGGACAGGAAAACACAGGAATAGGATAGGAATGCACGTGCAAAACAGAGCATTTGGAAACATAGGATTTCAGTCAACCTGGGTGTTTGGCTCACATGAATTGGAAGAACAGAGGAATGGAGAAACAAAGTGATGCGACGAGTGTACAACCTCTTTGACATAGCCTTGTGGATCTCAGCATCATTGGGTTGGACATGGAGGATGGTGATGATGCTGGTGTGACTGTCGGAGGCGGGGAAGAAGATCCGAGGCCTCTGGAAACGGCGCCGAGGGTACTGCTCCGCTGTGATGGACGGTTTCGTCGTTGGAGCAGCTCCGCTAAGGTGTACGGCGACGAGGCCGAAGCATGACAAGACAAACAACATTAATCTGAAGTGGGACCCTAATATCATCTGCAATAGATGATGTGAAATACATCACCAAAAAGTGCTAGATGTAAAACGCATCAGCCGCGCCACGGCCGCTCCGACAGATGTTGTAAGTACTGTTCACTCTAAACTTAACTGAAGAAAATGAACTTCACAGTCGAAACTGAATTTTACTGTCGAAACTTATTGAACTAGTAACAAAGCATTGCAATAGATGTTTAGGGCGTTCGAGCACTAGTAGCAGAGAAGTAGTGATCTAAATCAGCAGACGCTCGAGCAGGGAACACACTAGCAGAGAGCAAGTCGCGCAGTAGCACCGTGAGCGAGTGCTAAAGCAACAACTCCTGTAGCTGCCGGAGGTCGTGCAGCAGCAGCAGCGCAAGCGAGAGCAAGAGCAGAGCAGCAGCATGAACGAAAGCAGGAGCAGTGCAGTAGCGCGACCAACAGCAAGAATAGAGCCGCAGCGTGAGCGAGAGCCAGAGCAGTTGCAGCTAGTGCCATTGTGGAAGTCGTCGTCGAGGAAGCAACGACATGGGGGAGAGACGTCGTGGATGATGTGGCCGGCGACGGCGCTGTCGATGGAGACACGCCATGTCTGCTCGGTATCGAGCACCGGCAGCCCCGTGAAATCGAATAAAAGATAAAATGCAGTGGTGAGTGCAGAACCTCCTTGGTGGCGCCGAGTTGGCCTCAGCTTCATCAGAGGAATTGGTGAGAGTGATGCGGTTTCGGTGGGGCAGGTCAAGACGGCGCTATGGGGATTGAGGTGGCGCGATAGACGAGGTGAACGCTGGGGCAGCTCCTTGGAGGTGGAGGACGGGGTGGCTGATCCGGCGGGATGACGAGATCGACAACGGATCCTCATCCGGTGCGGTGGATGAGGGACGGCGAGCTGTTGCGGTGGACGACATAGTCGCAGAAGAGTCTCCGGCTGGGCGGCGGTTGGGAGGCCGATGGAGGAGCGTGGGGTTTCTCGGTTTTTGGCGGCCTCGGTGTACGAATGGGGGGCGAGGGGGAGGGGGAGCCAAGCTTAGGGACGCGCTTGTCCAAAATGTAGGGTAAGTTACCAGCATACCCCCACCAGTTTTGACACCGCGACATGGAGCTTCATTTCCGGCTGAGGGGTAGAAGGGGGATTTCGCGTGTCTGGGCTGCGAGAGCGATTTCGGATGAGGAGGGAGTTCTCGCGCGCGTCCAAATTTCGGGATAACAAGGCTCGGTGCGGGTTGAAGAAGCGGGAGTTTCAAAGCATGTGAGACAAAAGATACTCGAGCTTGAAAATTTCGGGATAACAAGGTGCGGATTCGTTGTTCGGCAGAACAAACTTAACGTGTAAAAAAACAATTCATACAAGACACAATAGAGTCATGTCCCCTTTTACTATATTGCTATAGATGCCATTGAAAAAACTACAAGAAAAATGTAAAAAAAATCGGGAGAACAAGATTACCCTGCACAGTACCAAATCGATTCGCACTTCCCTCAACAACAACAAAAAACAAATCAATTCCCACCAAAGAAAGAGTAATGTCCCTTTTTATATGATTACAGATGCCATGATCTCGAATTTCAATTTTTGAATCCATGTTGTGTTGAATTCGAATATATTGTTAGGTGACCTTGCGGTTTATAATTGATGTAGTCGTACATTTTGATCTTCCATCATATATGAACATTTTACTCCACCATGTGAACATATATATTGTCGTCTACCATATGGACTAAATTTGAATCAATTTTCCTTATTTGAATATGATTGTTGTCAAGTTATACAATAATTTAAATATTATCTTGATAACAAAAAACATACATATAACAGTAATCATATTTCACTATGAACTACATGTACCATAGGCTCTCCAATTCAAATATTTGTATCCATTTTATGTTGAATTCAAATCATAGTACATTATTGGTCTAGGTAGCGAGATGTTTGGGATAATCTAAACCCTGTTTTCATACGTATAATTTTTGGCTGAATTGGGACAAGTTTTGGTATAAGCCTCTTGCAAAACCGGAGATTCTCTCAACAAGCCTCGTGGTTCTGAGAGGGAACGTGTCACATTTGTGTGCGAAACGATATACGTGAAAGTGCGTTATATCGACTAGAGGGGGGTGAATAGGCGATTTTTATGAAATTCTTCATTGAGGAATTTGCTGGTGAGGAAATTCCTTAGCGAAGAACTACTAGCAGCGGAATAAGTACTCAAAAGTAAACATAACAGAATACAAGCATAGTCATCATGATGAAATGAAGATAGGCACAGAGTACAGGAAGAGTAATCACAGGATAACACAGGATGAAGACAAATAGACTGAAGAAATTAAACTGAGGAAATTGAGAAAGTCTTCAGTCAAAGTCTTCAAACACAGATATGAACAAACACACAACATAGTTATGAGGAAATGAAGGAGTTGAGGAAATAGAACCAGTAAGGTTGGTGAAGACAATGATTTGGTAGACCAGTTCCAACTGCTGTCTCAGTTGTACGTCTGGTTGGAGCGGCTGAGTATTTAAACTCGAGGACACACAGTCCCGGACACCCAGTCAAGGACACTTAGTCCAAGACACCCAGTCCTCACCGTATTCTCCTTGAACTATGGTCACACAGACCTCGTCCAATCACTCGTGGTAAGTCTTCAGGCGACTTCCAAACCTTCACAAACTTGGTCACTCGGCGATCCACAATTCCTCTTGGATGCTCTAGACCATGACGCCTAACCGTCTGGAAGAAGCACAGTCTTCAAAGGTAACAAGCGTCGGATCCACTCAGGATCAATCTCTTCAGTGATGCTCAATCACTTGGGGTTTGTAGGTGTTTGGGTTTTGGGTTTTTAGTTTTTCCTCACTTGATGATTTTCGCTCAAAGTCCTCAGAGGATGGGTTGCTCTCAAATGACAAGTGTCAGTTTCTCTCGGAGCAGCCAACCAGCTAGTGGTTATAGGGGGGTGGCTATTTATAGCCTAGGGAGCAGCCTGACATGATAAGACATAAATGCCCTTCAATGATATGACCGTTAGGTGGATAGATATTTTGGGACAGCTGGCACATAGCACAGCAACGGTCGGAATTTTGAGTAGCAAAATCCTCAGGGTTATCATGTTCCTTACTGTGTAGGCAATCTGCACTGGTGAATTCCTAACTCCTCAGTCAGGACAAATTCCTCAGAGACCAGAAGAACTTCGTCTCTGTCACTGAAGAAATTGACTGAACAGTATGAGATTTCCAATGGCTTCACTCGAAGGGATTGGTAGGTGTAGGATTTTGAGTTGAGCATCACATGGAAATTTTTCCTTAGTATTTCCTCGACCCCCTTTAACAGTACGGTGTTTCCTATGACTCAAGAAAGAGAAAATGAAACTACGAAAACAAAAGTCTTCTCGCTTCATGTTCCCCGAAAGAATACCAAGTCTTCAAGATCACACCAATTTCTTCACTTTCAAAGTCTTCAGAATACCAAAATCTTCAGTCGAAGATATTCATTTTTAGGGGTCGACTTTTCCTGTAAATATCAAACTCCTCATAGACTTATAGACCTGTGTACACTCACACACGCATTAGTCCCTTAACCTATAAGTCTTCAATACACCAAAATCACTAAGGGGCACTAGATGCACTTACAATCTCCCCCTTTTTGGTGATTGATGACAATATAGGTTAAGTTTTCAACGGGGATAAACATATGAGGTGTAAATGCTGATATTGAGGAATTTGATTGCAAGATATACAAGAACTCCCCCTGAAGATGTGCATAGTGAGGAATTTGCTTTTGAAGCAATGCACACTTGAAGAGTAGAATCATGGAAATCTCCCCCTATATCTTGTAATTCATACACGCATTTAACATATAATATGAAGAATTTGAAATGCATGATGAAATATGGTGCGTGATGAAATTCAGCATGCGTGCAATAATATTAACGAGGAATAAGCATGCAGAATAGTGCATCAAGAGTATCAGAGCACAGTGCATCAAAAGTATCAGAGCACCATCGGGTTTAAGATTACAACTCGATCCAATAAAGTTTCAGAAGAACGAGAGTTGTAACTTAGCAAAAAAAACGCCCATATAGTAGACCCGCTTGAAGACTAACTCATATTTCTCCCCCTTTGTCATCGAATGGCCAAAAGGATCGAAAATGAGGACTAGCGCCCCTGAAGATAATCATGTTGATGAAGGAGCGCCAGCGTTGTTGGGGTCGTTAGTTGATGTAGGGCCTGCCGTAGTGTCGTCCAAATCTTCATGTTCATCAGTGTCGCGCGATGAAGAATATGAGCTGGCCACCAGAGAAGGAACCTTGACCTTCTTGAATTTCTTCGGTGGAGGTGCAGACTAGTCAAAATCTTCATTAAGACCCATGTTCTTCAGATCTTCTTCACCATACAGATGTGACAGGATTGCCCAGGTGTGACCGAAGACTTGATCGAGGTAGTAGTGGTTTTTCTTCACTGCATTGTGTGTGGTAGTCATGTTGTGAAGAAGTGAACCAAACTAACGCTTAACCCATTTGTGATTTTGATCCACCTTCTGGTGAAGACTAAGCAGAAGTTCACGGTCAGTCATCACGCGCGGAGCAGTGGCTTGAGGAGTGGACTTTGGTGCATTGGCAGAGTAATCATTGGTGGAATAAGATGCAGCTTTGCGAAACTGACCATCCAATGGACGAATGCCTTCATCTATTACAGCTGGTGCCTTGCCCTTTCCATTAACTGAGGAATATGTCTGCTTGAGGACTTCAATTGGGGGCAAGTAGCTGAGGTGATTCTGGAAATCAGCTTTGTAGTTGAGTGAAGACCTTGTCCTGAGGAATCTCATGATCTAAGGTGCATAAGGCTTCAGCTCAAATGGAGACAGTGCAACATTGGCCATAGTCCTCATGAAGAAATCGTGATAATTGACAGGAATGCCATGAACAATGTTGAATACCAGATTCTTCATGATGCCAACAATTTCCTCATCAGATGAGTCGTGGCCTTCGATAGGACTGATTGTCCTCGTAAGAATATGATAGACAGTTCTGGGCACGTACAGCAATTCCTTCACGAGGAATTTGGTTCTTGGTGCTTGACCTGGCTTCAAAGATTTCATCAGCACCTGCATGTAATGATGTGTGAGCTCAGGTTCACTGTAAATGCAGCGAGCTTCTTCAAGGGGAGGAGTAAGTGGTAGAGCACGAAGCAATTCAGAGGCTGGTGCGGTGTAGTGAGTGTTTTCAGACATCCAGTCTAGCACCCATGAATTCACATCTTTAGCATCTCCGATGATGTGCAGCATTGCATAGAATTGAAGAATCAGTTCTTCATTCCAATCGCAGATGTCAGAGCAAAAGTTTAGCAGTCCAGCATCGTGAAGAACACTGAGGACTGGTGCGAAGCACGGCAGAGATTCCATATCCACGTGAGGAATATGCTCATGGTAGAAGATCTTCTCCTTGTTGAACAACACTGAGGAATAGAAATTGGCTTGACTAGCAGTCCAGAAACGCCTCTTCCTAATGCGAGCAGAGTCATATGGGTTGTAGTCTTCGAAGAATACGTGCTCGTCGAAGAAATCATCAGCCTTGAACTTTTTCTTGCGTGAGAATGGATCCTTTGGCTTCGGCAGAGGAGTGTCAGTGAGTTGCATCACGACCTCAGGAATCTCAATCACAGGTCTTCAGGCTGAGGAATTTCTGGTTCCTCCTCAGTGGTAGTCTGCGTAGTTGGTTGTTCAGCAGCAGCAGTTTCTTCAGCGCTAGTGGCTGGAATTTCCTCACGGACAGATGCAGTGGGATGAGTTTCTTTAGAGCCCGTGTGAACAGTTTGTGTGGGGACTGAGGAATGTGCTGTAGAGGGGTGAACATTGGAGAGTTTGGATGCTGACTTTCCTAGAATTCATCACTGATTACGGGTGTGGAGTAGCCAATGTCCACATCTTCATCTTCCATTTCTTCAACGCCAGCCTCATCAGCTGTGAACTGAGGCATAGGCGAGGAGATGATAGGAGTTGAAGGGATCGCATCCACTTCAATTTCTTCATCCAATGGTTCAGACGAAGCAGCAGAAGGAGTTTCTTCATCAGATCCATTGGGGATCACATATTCTTCATCAAAAGGAACGAGGTCCTTTGATGGCCTGGTTGAGATGGGAACAGTATCAATCGGGTTTGCAAATGAGCTTGTCATAGGCTTCATTTTCTTCGGAGCTGAAGAATCTGAAGTAGCTGATGCTTTCCTTTTCTTCACTGCAGCATGCTCTGTAGCCTTGGTCTTCTTCACATCTGATGCAGATGGAAGGATTCGAGTTGAAGTTGGTGCAGGAGCAGCTGAGGAATCTAGTTGATTTTCTTCAGGCACAACTGATGCAGTTGCCCTGAGTTCTTCAGTTTATCCTGGCAATTTCTTCAGCGGCTAGAATGCAGTCATCAGCCCTGGAACTCACATTATCTTCAGCAGCTTGATTGTCACCAGCGGTGCTGGCATTTTCTTCAGTAGAATGAGCAGATGCTTCAGCCTGAGGAATTTCCTGTTGCGTTGGGGCTGCAACATTGGAAGTGAAGTTATCCGCAAGTTTCACAAAACGAACCTTGGCTCCAAGCCAATCAGCGCGATATGCGTCAAATTCATCACTGAGTTTTTTAATCTCAGTCTGAATAGTGACAAGTTCTTCAGTTGTCATAGAGATAACGTTTTTCTTCAGATAACGCTCTTTCTTGTATTGCGCTTTCTTGATCTGCCTGGCCTTCTCAAATTTCCACTTTTCTTCTTGAATGAAGTGGGTCAGCATGTGACTCTAGCCAGGAGTCAGCTTGAAGTCAGGCAAGGGAGTGTTGGGGTCCTTGTGCCAATCATCAATGTAGTTGACGATCAGCTTGGGATCCAAAAGCAGTGGCACCTCTGATCCTTTTGCTCTAGCGGCCCTGACTTGCCTGTCTCTGATGATTTCTGCAAGTTCATCATCATCAGCTTCGTGTTCATCAGACGGCACTTGGAAAGCGACTTGCTTCTTTTGAGGACTTGGGCATGGACCTCGTCCAGCAGTGGCCTTTGTCTTCAGCAGTGAGGGGCCAGCTGAGGAACTTGGTGCAGCTGAGGAACTAGTTGAGACACCTGAGGCAATGGAAATGCCGGCAGTCCTTTGGCATGAAGCGAGATGCACATGTGCTGAGGATTTTGTCGAAACAGCTGAAGGCTTTGGCGGAGGAACTGAGGACTTTGGAGGAACAGGAGCAGCATGAGGAATTGGCCGTGAGGGCTTTGATGATTCTGGCCGTGAGGGCATTGCTGAGGAGCTTGGCCTGTGTGCAGGCTTCTTAGACATAGCCTTCTTTGGCTTGACAGCAAAGGCCTCAGCAGAGGCAGCAGCAGCAGCAGAGTCTTCATTGAATTTCCTCACTGCTTCTTTGGCTTGCTTAGCCAACTTGCCTTGGCGCTTGGCCCATTCATCAGGATAGTCCTCACCGCGCTTGAGGCTGGTGGGATCAGCGACTTGGCCAGGTGCCAATGGTGCTCTTGGGCATGGAGGATTGAGTGCGAATTTCTTCATATACTTAGGAGCGACATATCTATACTCCCTCCATTCTCTTGCCCATCTCTCTATCTTCTGAATGCGCACTTTGCGCTCATTCTTGGTTTCCTCAGTAGGTGTGCAGTACCCAGCATATATGTCATCAGGGATTTCAAACGCTGTATTTACCTCAGGCCTCTTTCCTCCCTTCTGTGGCCTTTTACCATCAGCCATTTTCTTCAGTTGAGGAATTTGAACAATCAAATTCTCTGAAGAAGTATGCAACTTTTCTTCGAGGAACGCTGCAAATGAGTTAAGTTGATGAGAACCTAGTGATTCAGCAGCTGACATGTGTACCTATGAACAGAGTATAGTTGCGAGGAATTTGGAGAGGTAATATGCGTTCTCAGAAGGTTTTTCAAAATGAACAAGTTTGAGGAATTTGACCAGATGAGTCTTGAAGATTTTCACTAAGCGTTCTTTGTCTTAGGTTCTAGAGTTGTATAGATGAAAGATCCACACAATTGAGGAATCTTGAAGAAAAATGATGCTTAGAGAAACGAATCAAGAACAGATGACTTGTGAGGTGTTCAGTGTGTGAAGATATGAAGAAAAACACTTTTGAAGATTTTGTAGATAATCATTCGAATAAATGAGGGCAGTAAAAGTAACTTTTAATTACCCTGGACGAAGAACACGACGAACTGGAGTGAGGAGATGTGAAGTTCGTCTGTGCAGATCTTCAACACCCTAACTTGGCGGAGGAAGATGACTACGGCGGCGGCAGAGTGAAGATGTCCGCGGTCGGCGCGAGTACGTCAGCGACGAGGTCGAGGCAGTGAAGCTCTTCCTCACCGGCGGCGATGATGTAGCGGCGGCGCTAGGGTTTGAGAAGCTCGAGCTGGAGAGAGAGGTCGAGCGGAGTAAAAGAAGTGAGGAAGGGAAGGGGGGTATTTATAGCCACGGTGAAAAACTGCTCGCCCGAAGAAATTAGACGAACGTGCCCCTGACCCTTCTCATTCGCTTGACATGTGTCACCCACGTACTGAGAGTTGGAGATCGTGTGCGATCGTGGGTGAGTGGATAAGTATAACGTGGGATACGGAACGGTTTGAGCGGCAAAGCCGAAAATTTTGATAAGATAGGTTTTAAAGTTCCGTTCGCAATTTCTTCAGCTGACAAGGACACAGTGAAGATTTTGAACGAGTTTCAAATAGAACGCACATGAAGAATTTGTGAATAGATTGGGTTGAGTATAGCATAGAGGGGAAGGGTCCGATCACATTCACTTAGCAGAAAACCAACTTGAAGAAATAGCAATAAGTGAATGCTGTAGGGGACATAAACTCATATATATATATATATATATAGCCAATGAGGAAAAATGACGGAACCAGTGAAGACTATGCAAAGTTGAAGAATATGAATAATTTGAGGAATTTCAACTTTTGGTGGTGGCGTGACCCATCGTATAAGAATGATGATTTTAGATACCGCGTACAATTATCATTGGGTTCTGAGAATCAAATTCTTCATTAATTTCTTCACACTAAGAGTGTTATTCTTCATTGATTGAAGAAAAATGTTTCTTCATGTGTTGCACATCTAAGTCATCAATTTTGCATAAGTGTTAGGATGAGTGTCCTTTTCAAAGAACATTCAAAGATTCTAGGATATTTAGCTCACACCACAACTGGCTAAATCTCTTCTCATCCAAGGGCTTTGTGAAGATATCGGCTAGCTGTTCTTCAGTCTTCACATGCTCAATAGAAATGTCGCCCTTCAACACATGATCACGAAGAAAATGATGACGAATCTGAATGTGCTTTGTCTTTGAGTGTTAAACTGGGTTGTGAGCAATCTTGATGGCACTCTCATTGTCACAGAGGAGAGGCACATTCTTCATGTTAACGCCATTGTCCTTGAGAGTTTGCTTCATCCATAGCAATTGGGCACAGCAAGAACCAGCGGCAATGTACTCAGCTTCAGCAGTAGATAGTGATACGCAGTTCTATTTCTTCGAGGACCAACAAACCAAAGATCGTCCGAGGAAATGACATGTACCAGATGTTGACTTGCGATCCACACGATCACCAGCATAGTCAGAGTCAGAATATACAACAAGATCAAAAGCCGAGCCCTTGGGGTACCATAATCCAAGTGTTGGTGTGTGAGATAGATATCGAAGAATATGCTTCACAACCTTATGGTGTGATTCCTTCGGAGCAGCTTGAAATCGGGCACACATGCAAACACTAAGCATTATATTTGGCCTAGATGCACATAAGTATAATAAGGAACCTATCATGGAGCGGTATACCTTATGATCAAAGTCAATACCATTTTCATCAGTGCACAGATGACCATTTGTGGGCATAGGAATTTTGACGCCTTTGCAATCTTGCATGCCGAATTTCCTCAGTACATCTTTGAGGTATTTCTCTTGAGATATGAATATGCCATTGTGTTGTTGACGAGTTTGAAGACCTAAGAAGAATTTCAACTCTCCCATCCTAGACATTTGATATTCTTCACTCATCATATAAGCAAGTTCATCACTATAACGTTGGTCAGTACAGCCAAAGATAATATCATCAACATATACTTGGCACACAAACAATTCACCATCATAAGATTTAGTGAAAAGAGTAGGGTCGAGTGAACCGGGTTTGAAGCCTTTCTTCATGAAGAGTTCCTTCAAGGTATCATACCAAGCCCGTGGGGCCTGCTTGAGGCCATAGAGGGCCTTGTTGAGTCTGAAGACTTTGTCAGGATTCTTTGGATCTTCAAAACCTGGGGGTTGAGCAACATATACTTCTTCCTCAAGCTTACCATTGAGGAATGCACTTTTCACATCCATTTGATATAAAGTGATATCATGATGGTTAGCATAAGCAAGTAATATGCGAATAGCCTCAAGTCTAGCAACAGGTGCAAAAGTTTCATCAAAATCAATTCCTTCAACCTGTGTGTAGCCTTGAGCTACAAGTCGTGCCTTATTCCTCACCACAAGGCCATTTTCATCTTGCTTGTTGCGGTAGATCCACTTTGTGCCAATGATATTGTGCTTGCGAGGATATGGATGTTTGACCAGTTCCCAGACATTGTGAAGCTCGAACTGATGTAATTCCTCTTGTATGGCCTGAATCCACTGAGGCTCCAGAAATGCTTCATCTACCTTAGTGGGCTCTATATTAGAGACAAAAGCATACTGCCCACAAAAGTTAGGCAAATGTGAAGCTTTTGAGCGTGTGAGAGGACCTGGCGCTTTGATGTCATTGATGATCTTTTCAACTTGCACTTCTTTTGCAATGCGAGGATGAGCTGGTTGTCGTTGAAGAATTTGATCAGTGTTTTCTTCAGCACCATTTTCTTCAGCATTTTCTTAAGGTGCATTAGCTCGACGTTCTTCATGTTCTGGAATGAATTCTTCAGTAGATTCTTCAGTAGGAATGACATCCTCAGTAGCCTTGAACTTGATAGTTTCCTCAGGTGCTGGTTCATCTATCACAGTAGGTAGGTGCTCTCTTTGCGAGCCATTAGTTTCATCGAACCGCACATCTACAGTTTCAACAACTTTGTGAAGAACGTTGTCGGTATCAAAACCGGCGGATCTCGGGTAGGGGTCCCAAACTGTACGTCTAGGCCGTATGGTAACAGGAGGCAAGGGACACGAAGTTTTACCCAGGTTCGGGCTGAGGGAGTCCTGGATTAGGGGGTGTCCGGATGGCCGGACTATACCTTCAGCTGGACTCCTGGACTATGAAGATACAAGATTGAAGACTCCGTCCCATGTCCGGAAGGGACTTTCCTTGGCTTGGAAGGCAAGCTTGGCGATACGGATATGTAGATCTCCTACCATTGTAACCGACTTTGTGTAACCCTAACCCTCTCCGGTGTCTATATAAACCAGAGGGTTTTAGTCCATAGGACAACATACACAACAACAATCATACCATAGGCTAGCTTCTAGGGTTTAGCCTCTCCGATCTCGTGGTAGATATACTCTTGTACTACCCATATCATCAATATTAATCAAGCAGGACATAGGGTTTTACCTCCATTGAGAGGGCCCGAACCTGGGTAAAACTTCGTGTCCCTTGCCTCCTGTTACCATCCGGCCTAGACCCACAGTTCGGGACCCCCTATCCGAGATCCGCCGGTTTTGACACCGACATTGGTGCTTTCATTGAGAGTTCCTCTGTGTCATCGCCATCAGGAAGGATGCCTCGCCCCGTCTTTAAAGACGGCATCGTTGCTAAGGGAGCTTTGGCTGTCAGCCAAACCCTCTGGCTAGGTGGTTTTCTTATGACCGCCTGTTCGGCTTCTGCGCCGATGATGACCTCTCGAGCCATCGAAAACAATCTTCATGTTAGCTTGGAACTCGTCGGGTAGTTAGATCCAATGGAGCTCTCCTCCATAAACAATCTCTTGGATCGCTTCGCCGCCCTGGGAGTCGCTACGGATTACGACCAGATTGGGCCTAAACCCGATCTGAGAGAGATTAACTCTCCCCAAGTCACCCATCACGTGGCCCTGGTAGAGGGACAGTGCGGCGACCCTTCATCTATCTTAAGGACTCGCTACGTCTGGATTCCCGATCCCTCCAAGCCGGATACCTGCGGAGGGGAGGATATCACTCAAGACCTGAACTTAGAGTCAGGCGACAGGCTGGATTCATTGGACAACATCCAGGAATCCAAATTTTCGAGTTCGGAAATTCCTCGGCCTCTGAGCCTCAGATGGGGTGAGGCTTCGGATTTAATTCCACCCACCCACCCCAACATAAGTGATCTATCCAAAATCAGGCAAGAACCTGATGAAACAGTACATCATTACTGGGCCAGATTCCTCCTGGTTAAGAACAGGCTAAGGGACTGCCGCGAGGAAGACGCAATCTCAATCTTCTGCAATAATTGCACGGACAAGGGAATACTCAATGCCATAAGTCGTCGTGATATTACACGCTTCGCTGACTTGGCGTCCATTGTACGGAAGTACTGTGCGATGGAAAGCGCCTGGAAAACCAAAATAAAATTTTGGGACAATCTGGCCCTGAATACAAACCCAGTCCGAAATAAAAGGGCGCATCATCACCAGACACTCGGGTCAAGCACTAAAAAGCAAAAACCCTCTACAGGGCATGGAACCGTACTGGAAGGATGGCTTAATGGACCCTGTAAAATTCACAGTACAGAGGACGCCACACCAACTCACAGCCTCAGAGCATGTTGGATACTCCGGCAGGTGGCCAAAATTGGCGAAAATCTCCTAATTCCGGAGGCCACAGAGAGCCACCCCAGAGACAGCAATACGGTGTTAACAGTCTTCGAGACCTTCGAATCAAATAATATGCGAAAAAGGACACTCCGCAACCTTGCCGAAGTCTACCAAGTAGCAACAATAAACCCATGGAGTGACACGGCTATTACCTTTAACGCCAGTGATGAACCTAAATTCTGAACAGCCCGAGCACCAGCCGCATTGGTCCTCAGTCCAATAGTGGACGGCTTTCGTCTTGCCAAGGAACTTATGGACGGCGGCAGTGGATTGAACCTCATTTATGAGGAAACCCTTCAAAAAATTGAAATAGACTGGAACCGCATTGAGCGAAGCAGCACAACCTTTAGAGGAATAATCCCCAGTCGGGAAGCGCGCTGTACAAGAAAAATCACACTAGATGTGGTGTTCGGCACGCTGGATAATTACAGGTCCGAAGAAGTCACGTTCCATGTGGCTCCGTTCAACAGTGGTTATCACGCTCTGCTAGGGCGGGAAGCGTTTACAATCTTCCAAGCAATACCCCATTACGGGTACATGAAGCTCAAGATGCCCGGGCCTAACGGGATCATTACTCTTGCTAGTGATCCAGACATAGCACTCCGCGCCGAAAACAAGACAGCCGCACTGGTCCTCGAGGCACTATCCGAAGCCCTAGCGGCTGAGGAACTGACTGCGCTGCGCTGTACGGTGAATAGGGACGATGTGGTACTAGACAAAAGATCCAAGTCCACCTCCTTTAAACCGGCGGATGAAATAGTCAAATTCCAAGTCCATCCAACGGACCCCAATACAACAGCTTCCATCGGGGCACAGTTAAACCCTGATGTAGATGCCGCACTGCGAGAGTTCCTACAAGAGAACTGGGACATTTTCACCTGGCACCCTTCAGACATGCCAGGAATCCCACGCAGGCTGGCCGAGCACAGCTTAAATATCCAAACAGGATTCAAACCTGTCAAACAGGCTCTTCGGCGTTTTTCCGAACCTAAGAGACAGGCCATGGGAGAGGAGCTAGCAAAGCTATTGGAGGCCGGATTCATCAAAGATATAAAACATCCGGACTGGCTAGCAAACTTGGTGATGGTACCAAAGAAGGACAAATCCTGGCGCCTGTGTGTTGATTTTAAAGACCTTAACAAGGCTTGCCCAAAGGATCCCTTCCCCCTCCCCCGCATCGATCAAATTATCGACGCTACCGCAGGACACAATTCGTTGTGTTTCCTCAACGCTTATTCCGGCTACCATCAAATTAAGATGGCAGAACCATACCAAGCCGCTACGGCATTTATCACACCATACGGCCCATTCTGCTTCAACACGATGCCCTTTGGGCTCAAAAATGCCGGCGCAACATATCAGCGCAAGATTCAGACATGTCTGGCAAGCCAGATCGGCAAAACAGTGGAGGCATATGTAGATGATGTGGTCGTCAAAACAAGACATGTTGAATCTCTAGTAGACGACTTGAGGCTCACATTCGATAACCTCCGAACATACGACATCAAGCTCAACCCAGAAAAATGCGTTTTCGGCGTTCTAGCCGGAAAGCTCTCGGGCTTCATTGTATCCGGTAGAGGAATTGAAGCAAATCCAGCCAAGATCCGAGCTCTATCGCAGCTGGATATCCCAAAGGACCTCAAACAAATACAAAAGTTAACCGTATGCATGGCAACTCTAAGCCGCTTTATCTCCCACTTGGGAGAAAAGGCCCTACCCCTTTACCGCCTCCTTCGGCGCACCGAACACTTCAAATGGACGGATGCAGCCACGGCCGGACTCGACAAAATAAAAGCCATACTGGCAACAAACCCAGTCCTGGCCGTGCCAAACATTGGCGAACCAATGCTATTATACATTGCAGCAACACATCAGGTTGTAAGCGCAGTGCTCGTCGTCGAACGAGAAGCGGACGGACACAAATTCCCCCTTCAAAAGCCGGTCTATTATGTGTCCACTGTGCTCACTCCCTGCAAATCACGGTACCCGCATTATCAAAAGATTGCATATGCAGTATTCATGGCATCCCGGAAGCTACGACACTACTTTCAAGAGTGTTCAATAACAGTAGCCTCGGAAGTACCACTTAATGATATTATAAACAACCGTGACGCAACAGGCCAGATTGCAAAATGGGCCATTGAGCTCCTCCCGTTCGACATAACTTATAAGCCACGGCGAGCCATCAAGTCACAAGTCTTGGCTGACTTCGTCGCAGAATGGATGGAGGCCGAACTCCCTAAAGAGTACGACACATATTCAAATTGGATCATGCATTTCGACGGCTCCAAGATGTTGGCCGGACTGGGGGCTGGCATCGTTTTGACGTCCCCCACAGGAGACATAGTTCAATACGTACTCCAGATTATGTACATGGACTCCAACAATGCAGCCGAATATGAGGCCCTTTTACATGGTCTCCGGATGGCAGTATCCATGGGCATTCAACGCCTAGAGGTGCGCGGGGACTCGAACCTTGCAATATCCCAAATAAACGGAGACTTCGATGCCAAGGATCCAAAAATGGCAGCTTACCGCAACGCTGTCCTAAAAATGGTAGCTCGGTTCGAGGGGCTTGAATTTCACCATATAGCCCGGGAAAATAATCAGGCGGCAGATGTCCTGGCACGCATCGGTGCAAAACGCGATGTAGTCCCCCCCAACATCTTCTTGGAAAGGCTGTTCAAGTCATCCGTAGTATGGGAAGGGGAGCCGAACAATAACAGCCCGGACCCAACCGCACTGCCCGACACCGAACATTCTGACACAATCGGAGGCTCTGCCAATGAAATAACACCTTCAGCCCACGTAATAATGGCCGTCATCGCCCCGTGGACAGAACCATTCCTCGCCTACCTTACTAGGCAGGAACTCCCCGAGGACCAAAATGAGGCACGCTGCATAGTGCGGCGATCCAAAGCCTACAGAGTCCATGAAGGAGAGCTTTATAAGAAAAGCACTACCGGAGTCCTTCAAAGGTGCATCTCCGAAGAGGAGGGGCGGAACCTCCTGGCTGAAATTCATGCCGGACTCGGCGGTCATCATGCTGCAGCTTGGTCCCTTGTAAGCAAGGACTTCCGTACATGCTTTTATTGGCCGACGGCCCGGGCAGACGCTCAGGACTTGGTCCAACGATGCACCAGTTGCCAGCTTTTTGCAAACCAAAGCCATATGCCACCCACCGCCCTCCAAACTATCCCCATTACTTGGCCCTTCGCGGTCTGGGGGCTTGACATGGTTGGACCCCTTAAAGGCGGAACCCACAAGCAAAAATACTTACTGGTCATGGTGGATAAGTTCACCAAATGGATAGAAGCCAAGCCTGTTAAGACGGCCGAATCCGGACCGGTGATAGACTTTATATCCGGGGTTGTACACCGTTACGGCATCCCCCACAGCATCATCACTGATAACGGCACGAACTTCATGGCTGACGAGGTAAAACTCTGGTGCAAAAACATGGGCATCAAGCTCGATTATGCTTCCGTCTATCACCCACAAACTAACGGCCAGGTAGAACGTGCAAATGGTGTTATCATGAGCAGCATCAAACCCAGATTAGTGTGGTCCCTCAAGGAATCTAACACGCACTGGGTAGAGGAGCTCGACTCCATACTCTGGGGGCTGCGGACCACGCCGAATTGCACCACCGGATACACACCATTCTTTATGGTGTACGGCGCAGAGGCAGTTTTGCCTTGCGACATAATTCATGACTCACCTCGAGTGCGCATGTACGAAGAAAGAGAAGCCGAGCTCGATCGGCAGGACAGCTTGGACGCATTGGAGGAGGAGCGTGACGTGGCAAAAGCCCGTTCCGCATTCTATCAACAGCAGGCTCGAAGATACCAAAGCAGAGAAGTACGGGCCAAAATTACAACGTTGGCGAATTACTCCTACGACTACTGGACAAGAAAAAGGACAAACTCAAGCCCAAGTGGGAAGGTCCCTTCATAATTGACCATGTCCTGACTGGTGGAGCGTACCGCCTGCGAGATGCATCGGATAACTGACTCGAGCCGAACCCATGGAACACAGCCCGTCTCCGAAGATTCTACGCCTAGCGCCGGACTCTGTGTTCGTCTCCTTCCTCTGTCCATTTTTTATATATTTTCTATCTTACATTTCTCTTCTCTCTCTCTCTCTTATAGCCTTTAAAGGCTCATAAAGTGACACGCTATCTGCGCTCATTGAACCTAGGGGCTTCTTTAAACAGAAGCTTATTCATACGGGCTTCATGCCCAACACATGTGTCACACTTCCGCATGTACCTTTTATTCACCATTATATGCATCGATATGACTTAAGTTTTGGCCAAGCTGGGTTGCCTGGCTCCTGTGCTTACCCCTACGTTACCGATTGTTCGGCTAGGTGGTAAAGGGAGCACCTCTGCGATTGTTACTGCCGGGTCAGTCGGACGTGTACCTCAGACTGGGTGAAGCCGAAAGCTAGCGTTCTTAAGGGAATATTCGGTCGGTGAACTAAAGATGATCTTTTTTTTATTATTATCTATACGCCCCCAGATGTTTTTCCTGCGTTTCTTTTCGCAGCATGGACATGCACCTTAGGGCATGCCTCCCAGGGAAAGGAACCCCTAACGGAACTATTCTCCCTGGAAGATGTTTCTTACTAACCATGTAATATAACATAACTACTCGGGCACTTGTCTGTTAACGCACTAATGACCCCTACGCCTGGTCTCCATGCATTCCCCGGTTCCTATAT
This sequence comes from Triticum urartu, assembly GCF_056163025.1. Classification (NCBI taxonomy): domain Eukaryota; kingdom Viridiplantae; phylum Streptophyta; class Magnoliopsida; order Poales; family Poaceae; genus Triticum; species Triticum urartu. The sequence continues at coordinate 503,610,807 of NC_141876.1, read as the reverse complement.
AACCGTCAGGTCCCGAGGCTGAAGCAAAAAGGTCGGCCTTGACAAATGATCTACAATCCGGCTAGAAGGCATTATAAATTTCAATTAAATTACATAGTCATTTTGACTGATTGTATTCCTCTTCAATACCATCTAACAGGCTGTCTAATTTACAGTCATGCTGGGAATACTTTGCGGCCAACTCTACTTGGCCGTATACTAAGCTTACAGGGATCTCCTTCCCATCGGGCCCTACAGGACCGACCTCGGCCATGTGGTTGGGGTCAGCCTTTGCGTACCGCGTCTTCACCATGGCCCGGGCCTCCCTAGCGCCTTGACGGCAGGCCGATATCTTCCATAATCGGGAGCGCCGCCGTGCTCCCTTTAGCTTCTCCGCAAGCTCTCCAAGACCTTCGGGCATGGAGACGGATGGCCACAGGGCCTGGGCGACGCCTCACATCGCTTGCCGAACTCGATCGAGCAGTTGCGAGAGCTCGGGAAGAAGGTCACCCGTAGAACGGGCATCTCCTCTGCAGGACGACCTCTTAGCACACCTACAGACATTGCTCTGTTAGTCGACTTCCCCGCCGAACTTTCTTTCAAAGGATCGTTCAAGCACTTACTAAATATGCCGCGCCGAAGCCGCTGATTCTCCTTCACGGAGTCTGACAGCTGGGCACGAACATCTTTCAACTCGACGCCCAGCTTGGTGTTGGCATCTTGGAGATCATTCTTCTCCCGCCTCACCTTTGTCAGCACCTTCTCACCAGCCTTTAGCTGGCGTAGGAGGTGTTGCCTTTCCGGATTCAATCTGGTGCCATCTGCAATTTCATTTGTCAGATTTGCACCCATACCATGCTTCGCAAAATACTTATCTTTCAAAGTGTATATTAACAGAGGGGGTCTCCTTGGGCTCCCCTACCGCGGCTAGTGCGGCCTCAAGTTGGGCTTTGCACTCTTCCAGCTCCTTGGACAGTAGGGAATTCTTTTCTGTAAGAACATGCGTAACAAATGATCCTTAAATAAGTTATTCTAACTGTTTCAAGTCTCGGGGGCTACTGATATATATATATATAATTACCAAAAATTTCTTACCCGTATGTCTTTTACATATTGCTCCGTGGCTCTGGCTAGACCATTTTGAGCGGCACGGAGGTACGCATCTCCCGAGTTGAAGGCATCTAACGCCCCTTGGGAGAAACAAGCGTCGTGAAGAATTGTCCGGCGACGCCTGTGGTTCCTGGCACTCTCCACCTCAGAGTTGGTGGCAGACAACCCGTCCACATCCTCCGTCGGAGGAGCGTCTGGTGCGCGCCTTGCGTTCGCCTCCGCCTCCGAACCAGGCTTTGGAGCCTGGCTGGTGGAGGCGTGATTGGCAGCCTCTCCGGATATAGTCCGGCGAGGTCTCTTCGTCCTGAAGAGAGCATGAGTGTCAATGGGCCTCGAAGGTATAACACCTGGGATAAGGGGGCGCACCATACCTTTGCGCTGACGCCTCGGTCCGGACTGCACTTCTTTTATGACCATGGGGCCCTGCGGCCCCTCGTTGGCTTGTCGCCGCAGGTTCGGCCTTCTGCTTTAAAAACCTCCCCTGCAAAGTTCGGTTGCAGTCAGGAAACTGAAAACACGAGAGGGCGGGCACCTATTCGGGGTACTGGGGCTTCGATCTCAGTTACCTGGGAGGCCGGGATTAGCCCTGGGTAATCGGCTGTAATGGCCACGAAGGCATTGTCCTTGCTCAATTGATGGAACACTCCATCAATCAGCTCCATAGATATGTCGGGATCCTCTTGAGGCCGGGTCGAGGGACCGTCCTGGGTCCTCGGGTTGTGGAGGAGGGCTGCTTATTTCCTTAACAGCCCGGCGCAGTTCCTGCGTTGAAGTCATCAGACTGAATATTTAACAATGGGAATACAAAACGGATGGGCAAGTAAATACGACCGCTTACCCAGCTTGGGGGATTATGCATAGAGAATCCACCCTGTGGGTTGACACGGAGAAATTCCTCCTCTTCTCCCTTATACAAAGTGGACAAGATCTTTAGTAGAGCGGCAGGTGAATCCAGCCCCTTACGGCCGTAGCGGGTGGCGTCGTCCTCCCCGTTGAAGTCCCACATGGGGTCGCTTCTATACTAAAGCGGTTGCACCCCCCGCATAATGCATTCGGCCATAACCCCGATCATGGTTAGTCCGGAATGGGCTAACAATCTTATTCGGCCCATCAGGTAAATGATGTCCCTGTCACTTTCCCTCTGAGGGCTCCGTGGACGCCAGCTTAGGCGCTTCTTTAAGGGAGCACTGTCGAATTCAGGGAGGCCGATCCGGACAGGATCCGGCAGCGGGACGTCTTCTATATAAAACCATTCCGAGGGCCAGTCTTAGGATGCCTTCTTTGGGGTTCCGGACAGATATACGGTCCCGGCGATGCGCCACACTTCGGCTCCGCCCACTTGATACATTGACCCCTCCTTAGAGCGGGGCACAAGGCAGAATAACCTCTTCCATAGCCCGAAATGAGCCTCTATACCCAAAAACAGCTCGTAGAGGACTATGAAGCCCACGATATGCAATACGGAGGCAAGCGTGAGATTGTGTAGCTGGAGGCCATAGAACTCCAGGAGCCCCCGGAGAAATGGATGGATTGGAAATCCGAGCCCCCTTATTAAATAAGGGACGAGGCACACCCGCTCTCCTTTGGAGGGATTAGGGGCACTCTCCGCTTGCTCTCCGCCATTATAGACGGCAAGGCCGGCTCGAACCGGGACCATATAGGCCGGGGGAAGAAATCCCTTGGTATGGAGCGTCACTAGCTCGCTATGCGGGATGGAGCATCTCTCCCAATATCCAGGCTGAGGGCTGGAAGGGCGAGAGGAGGAGTCGCGACGGCTGGCCATGGTGGAATGGACCTTTGTCAGATGCGCTCTGATGAACACTCACGAAGGGGGGAAGATGTGGTTTGGATCTAAATCCTCGTCCCCTTAAATAGGTCAGCTCATTTACGCAGCTAGGGGTGTGAATGTAAAAAACACTCAGACTTTTCATATTCGTTTGACACGTGGGAAGCGGCCATTATTGGGCGTAGAAGCCAAGGAGCGCAACATCTACAAGAAACCGGACTTTATTCAACAGGTACTCGGAATTTGGAGGAGAACCCGACTTGTAATGCCGAAGACAATCTGCGCGCCGGACTCATCGTCATTGAAGCCTGGTTCAGGGGCTACTGAGGGAGTCCTGGATTAGGGGGTGTCCGGATGGCCGGACTATACCTTCAGCCGGACTCCTGGACTATGTAGATACAAGATTGAAGACTCCGTCCCGTGTCCAGAAGGGACTTTCCTTGGCGTGGAAGGCAAGCTTGGCGATACGGATATGTAGATCTCCTACCATTGTAACCGACTTTGTGTAACCCTAACCCTCTCCGGTGTCTATATAAACCGGAGGGTTTTAGTCCGTAGGACAACATACACAACAACAATCATACCATAGGCTAGCTTCTAGGGTTTAGCCTCTCCGATCTCGTGGTAGATCTACTCTTGTACTACCCATATCATCAATATTAATCAAGCAGGACGTAGGGTTTTACCTCCATCGAGAGGGCCCGAACCTAGGTAAAACTTCGTGTCCCTTGCCTCCTGTTACCATCCGGCCTAGACGCACAGTTCGGGACCCCCTACCCAAGATCCGCCGGGTTTGACACCGACACGGGCCCTCTCGATGGAGGTAAAACCCTACGTCCTGCTTGATTAATATTGATGATATGGGTAGTACAAGAGTAGATCTACCACGAGATCGGAGAGGCTAAACCCTAGAAGCTAGCCTATGGTATGATTGTTGTTCTGTATCTTGTCCTATGGACTAAAACCCTCCGGTTTATATAGACACCGGAGAGGGTTAGGGTTACACAAAGTTGGTTACAATGGTAGGAGATCTGCATATCCGTATCGCCAAGCTTGCCTTCCACACCAAGGAAAGTCCCTTCCGGACACGGGACGAAGTCTTCAATCTCGTATCTTCATAGTCCAGGAGTCCGGCTGAAGGTATAGTCTGGCCATCCGGACACCCCCTAATCCAGGACTCCCTCAGTAGCCCCTGAACAAGGCTTCAACGATGACGAGTCCAGCGCGCGTTGTCTTCGACATTGCAAGGCGGGTTCCTCCTCCAAGTACTTCATAGAAGATTTTGAACACAAAGATAGTGTCCGGCTCTGCTAAATAAGTTTCCACATATCGCCATAGAGAGAATAACATTTACACAAATCTAATCTGCTGACGTATTCCGTAGTGTGACACACCACGGCCAAGCCTTTGTCCGAGTCGTTTTATTATCCCACCTCAGCGCGTCATGCGAGGCGGTTTCCTTGGCACGCTTGCTAAAGCAGAGATCGTGTCCCCTTATTCCGGGATTCTCATCAATACGGCCGTGGGTAACGCAACCACTTCTAGGACTCCTAGATTATAGGCAAGTCCAAACGGACATGGAGAGGACGCTTGATATTCACCCTCTTTATAAAGGGACAAGGCTTTTATTTTTCCCTCCCGTGCTCAATCGAATCCTTCCCCCACCTCAAGCTCAAACGCCCAAAGCTCAGGTCAGGTGCTCCGAACCTTCAGTCATGTCTGGATCTAGCCTTCAAGGCCGATGGGTGCCTTCCTCCGTCATGGAAGAAGACATCAAAAAGTTGAGGGAGGCCAGATATCTGACCGCCAAGATCTTGCATCGGCTGCCTCCCCGAGGGCAGGCCGTCCCCACCCCCGAACCCAACGAAAATGTCATGTTCGTTTCCCACTTCCTCCGAGGTCTAGGCCTTGCTCTTGATCCTTTCATCAGGGGTTTGATGTTTTATTACGGGCTAGACTTCCATGATCTAGCTCCGGACTCCTTTCTTCATATCACGACATTTATTGTCGTGTGCGAGGCCTTCCTCCGGGTTACCCCTCACTTTGGCCTATGGCTCAAGACCTTTGAAGTAAAGCCGAAGATGATCGAGGGGCAACATGCAGCGTGTGGAGGTGCCTCAATACGCAAGATGACGGGAGCTCCGTGGCCCAAAGGTTCCATCCCAGAGGTGTCTGAATCGTGGCAACAGGAGTGGTTCTACATCACGGCTCCTAGAAGTGCCAAGTGGGCGGCCGCCCCTGTTTTCCGCTCGGGCCCTCCACCACAACTGATGTCATGGATCAGCAGAGGTCTGAGCTGGGGTCCAGCCAAGGACGTGCCTATACTGCAAAGCCGCATTCGAGATCTCTTCAATGGAGATTTCAGTTTGGTTGCAGTAATACAAGTTATGCTGGTTCGTCAAGTCCAGCCTTGCAAACGCCGGCCTCTTCGCCTATGGGAGTTCAATCCCGAGGGACCGCGTGTCATTCAAAATTTTCTCGGCCTGACGCACGAGGAGATGTACAAGTCATTCTTCGGACCTCAGGTGGAGTGTCCGGAAATCACCGAGGACGTGGGCCTGAGTAGTAACCGCGCCGCCGAACAGGTAAGGCATCTTCCGGCCGAACATACTATCTCTCCTATGTTACGAAGTTATTTCTGAGAGTTCGCTTTTTGACCAGGACTGGCTAACAAAGGAGAAGTTGATTCGGTGTTCAGCCCCCCTCCCTGAGGGTTTGGAAAATTCGGTATTGGAAAAGATGCTCCAGAGCGCACCTTGCACGGAGCCCTTGAAGGAATATACTGTGGAGGATAATACGGGCGGACGCGGGCCCCCAACGCTGCCCATTCTAACCGAGGGAGCGAGCGTCTCCATGAAGGCAGACGACCAGAAGAGGAAAAAGACTGCGCCCGGGGATTCGGAAGCCGAAGCTTCCAAACGGGAGAAGAAGTCTCCCATAGAGGGTCCTACCTTGGGGGACGCTGTCGCTGCACAAAGTCCGCGGGGGGGTCAATTCTCCCACGAGTCATAAGTGACCCGAAATACTTTAATAGTACAGATATGCCATATTTTTCTTCTGAGAAAATAACCACCGCATATATCTTTGCAGTTCGGGCCTTAGCCCCTCTCAAATGAGCTCGTCTTCGGGGGATCTTCTTCCAGAGATGATGGAGAGTGAAATGCCTCCTCCAGACTCCTCCGCTCCGGAAGCGGGCGACCCTGAAGTGTCATCGTGGAGGGCCTCTCCGAGTCCGGTGAGGCCAGAAGATAATCCCATTGACCCCCGAAGCTCCCAGTGTTCGGCTCCCGAAGAGAGCAGACAAAAGAGTCCGGCACCGTCTTGTGTGCGATTGGATGCTCTGAGGGAGTTAGTGGGGCGAGCGGCCATCTCAGACGAACACCGTGTGCTGATGAATACGGTGATGGAGAGAATCTCGTCCGCCGAAAGCGGATTGCATGAAGCTTTTATGAGTCTACTGACAGGCTTTGAGGTACATAAAAGAATGTATGATAGTCTTGCACATGCTAGGTGTGCCCTGTGTAGATAGTAGCCCCTGAGACTCTGGTTGTCATCGGAAACAACGACGAACAAAGGATCATATTCCCAGGTAATAACCATACTGCCTCTATGTGCAGGTGATGGAAGCTCCGGTGGCTAGCCGGACTAGCGAGTTTCCCCATTTAGAACGGCAGTTGGATGCGGCGGACGCCGACATCGAGCTTGTTAACAAAAGGCTTGACGAGGCACAGGGTAAGTGTCATTATCTGGTAAACGCCACATAGGAAGAGCAGCATGATGCCAGTATCTTTAATATGTTGTGACTGCAGATGGGGCTGCCACTGTTGAAGCCTTGCGGGCAGAACTTGCCCGAGCCAAGGAACAAGCGAGGTTGGGTAATGCGGCTGCTTTGAAGGCGGCCGAAGAGTTGCAAGCCGAGAAGGCCGCGCATGGCGAGAGCCGAGACAAGATGGCCAAGATGGCCATAGAATTAAAAGCCGCCGCCGACCATTGTCGGGTTCTTGAAAAGGAAAACCAAGCGAAGGCATCGGACCTTGAGAAGGCTGCTGCGACGAGAAAAGACCTCCGCTTTGCTACGAGGGCGAAGAAGGAGGAGCTGCGGGAAGCCGAGGATATTGTAGCTGGGAAATCCTTTATGTTGCGGAGGAAGTTCGGAGATCCACGGTATGCCCCTCTGGATCGGCTGTGGAGTTCGGAGGATGTGTATATGCATTTGGCGGCGAGCGCTGCCGATGCGGCCAAGTACTTCCAGGGTCAGACGGACCGTGAAGTAGACCGGCTGTTTTGGAGACAATTCCATTCTCCCGAGCGTCCGCTTTCATTGACTGACCAATTAGCCGAATGGGCCGAACTAAATAGGTTGTCCGGACTCTCCATGAGGTCTGTTGTGGATCAGCTATGGCCAGAAAGGTCAAAACCGAACACCTATTTCAGCTTGGTGCAGCAGTTCCTTGACGTGGTGTCACGCATTAATGCGATGAAGAGGTCGGCGTGCATAGAGGGCGCACGGATGGCCTTTGCCCATGTTAAAGCATACTGGGCGGAGATGGATGCTACCACTGTTGCAGCGCGGGATTCGGCCATAGGTCGAAGGGCTGCTGAGCACTACTTTGAAGAAATTCTTGAGGGTGCTCGTTTGATAGAGACCCCCAGTGCTCAAAAAATATTATGTTTGAGTGATATGTAATCTCATTGTAAGAGAAATGCTTTTATAAATTTTTATAAGGCTATTTTTATACTTTTTCCTGAAAGTAATATGATGCCTCCTGGGCGGCCGTTTATGTATACATGTGTATAACCTGAAAGATTGCAGTCGTCGGCTTCAACCCCCACACATATAATGCGGAGGTGCTCGCAAAAACACGCGTTCACACTTAACCCAACGTCTTGGTCCTATTAAGGAGGTGATAGCGGAGCGAGCGAGGCAACCGGACTATAATGCTTTAACACTTTCACTTAGCCATAGGAGTTTGATAGTGGGGCTACTAGATAGCCCCTAGTGGCTCCGTACTCTCCCGATCCCGGGGTGCATACATGCCTGGCCGGAAAACGGCCCTTCGTTAAGGCGGAGGAATTCTAACATTCCCATAGGTCATCGAGTGGTTGACCAGTCTCATGCTATATCATGACAGTCAGTTTTCAGCTTTCTCTACTGAGGTGCTCGTCCGGATGAACCAGGGCACAATCGCAGTAGTTCTCCTGGTGCTACCTTAGCCGGTAAAGCGGAACGTAAGGCACCAAAACACAGGAGCTGGGAAAACCCTACATTTGACCAAAGACAATGATTTGGAGCTGATGCATATAGGGCCAAACTCGCGACGCCGAACACTCCCTAAGGTATTCGGTCTTTGTGGTATAAACCGGGCTCAAATAATGGCCTTTGTAAGAAGCCCCTTGTGTCCAGGTACGTGCATTGTTCTGGCGTGGCCACATGCCAAGACGTCAGCATCCTTCTCAACGGTGGATATGTATCAACAAGAGACAGTAAAAAAGGTTTACGCAGGGTCTTAATCTAAAAAGAATCCTTGGAGCGGGTCCCTGCTGCACGTCTGCGCCTGTGTCTCCATTGTGCCGTATCCTAGACGGGTGTAGCACGATGATCTTCTATAAAAGAGAGGAGTTTAGGTGAAAAAGTTGTCGTGCAAAAAGATAGTTTTTTAAAGAAACCATGTATAATTCAAGATGAGAAGAAATTGCCACTTGTCTGCGCGCGTTGAGCCCCTTGTATTGACAAATAGGGGTGTGACTATTTATTCGGTATAAGTAGCGGCGCGGGACTCGATTAGTTATGTCTGAGGTCTTGACGACCTATTGGATGCTTTCGCTGGTCCGGGCGCCTTTAGTGTGCGGCTGCCAAGGCAGCCTCACTCTCTTCGGCGCGCAGAGATCGCTTGATATTTTTGTGCACTGAAATGATGCCACGTGGACCGGGCATCTTGAGTGTGAGGGAGGCGTAGTGTGGTATTGCATTAAAGCGAGCGAAAGCTTCTCATCCGAGCAGTGCTTGATAGCCACTTTGAAACGGAGCGATGTGGAAAGTTAGATGCTCGCGACGGAAGTTATCGGGGGAGCCGAATATAACTTGTAGTAGGAGGGAGCCCGTACAACGAGCCCCTGGGCCTGGCGTTACTCCTTTAAAGGTAGTATTGCTATGGCGAATTTGTGTTGGGTCTAACCCCATCCCGCGGATTGTATCCTGATATATTAGGTTTAGGCTACTGCCGCCGTCCATCAAGACTCTTGTGAAGTGATATCCACCAATTACTGGGTCTAATACCAGGGCAGCCCATCATGCGTGTCGGATACTTGCTGAGTAATCGCGATGGTCGAAAGTGATCGGTTGAGACGGCCAGTGGCAGGACTTCACGGTGACAGGCACTTGGGTATATTTTCCTGGGAGTGCCGCATTGTCCTTGATCACGTGTAACACGTTTACTGTTTTGACTTCTGGTGGAAATTTCTTTTGTTCCCCCGTGTCTTGCTTGGGGGGCTCGTCCTCGTCTTCACTTGGTGTATCCTCCCCCTTGTGTACGACGTTGAGCTTGCCGGACTTCTTGAAGACCCAGCATTCTCTGTGGGTATGATTAGCAGGTTTACCAGGGGTACTATGGATCTGACATACTCAGTCCAGAATTTTGTTGAGGCTGGACAGTTCATCCCTGGTTCCTTTAGGGGGGGGCTTTTGACCTGGCCGAGAGCTTTTGAATCCGGCATTTACTGCCGCGCCCTTCGTGATGTCTTCTTTATTCCGGCGTTTGTTATTGCTGTTGTGCCGTGATTTCCCATTTCCATCTCTAACTTCAGATGTACTGGGGTCGCTGGTGCTGCATCTGGCTAGCCAGCTGTCCTCACCCGCGCAAAAGCAGGTCATGAGGTTTGTTAATGCGGCCATCGCTCTCGGCTTATTTTGGCCGAGGTGTCTGGCGAGCCATTCGTCACGGACGCTATGCTTGAAAGCTGCTAAGGCTTCAGCGTCCGGACAGTCGACAATCTGGTTCTTTTTAGTAAGAAACCTGTTCCAAAGCTTTCGGGCTGACTCTCCGGGCTGTTGAGTTATATGACTCAAATCGTCTGCATCCGGAGGTCGGACATAAGTCCCTTGAAAATTTGCCCGAAAGGCATCTTCGAGCTCTTCCCAACTTCCAATGGAGCTTTCGGGGAGGCCTTTGAGCCAGTGACGAGCTGGCCCTTTGAGCTTGAGGGGTAAGTACTTGATGGCGTGGAGATCATCTCCTCGAGCCATATGGATGTGAAGGATGTAGTCCTCAATCCAGACCCCAGGGTCTGTTGTTCCGTCGTATGCCTCTATGTTTACGGACTTGAATCCCTCTGGAAATTCATGGTCCAGCACCTCATCGGTGAAACATAGGGGGTGTGCGGCACCCCTGTAGCTGGGTGTACCGCGTTGTTCGGATGTTTGTTGTGTTGCATTTTATGCTGGGGCGCGCTTGCGTGGTCCATAGATGGATCTTGTTGCGCCGTCCTTTGGGTGCGAGCCCTCGCATGGGTCGCGTATTGTATTGTGAGCGGCGTTGCATGCCGCTCTGTGTTGGTAGAGGGGTCGTCTATCCGACTAGGTGGCTGCTTTGATATTTGGTTGTGGGGGGTCTGAGGCCTCCTCATCGAATTCAGGTAGCAGCTTCCGCTTTGGGTAGCTCTTGGAGGGGCGATTGTCGCCGTACATCGCTGCTGTGTTGAGTATTTTACTCCATCTGATGTGGAGTGTGTCTTGCGCAGCCTTGAGCCTTTGCTTCTGCTTTTTCAGACTCCTCGCGATGGCAACAAGCCTTTTACGGGCAGTCTGCTGCTCCGGGTGTCTGTCCGGCATTATGTCGTCCGGACCATTATCCTTGATAGGATTTGTTTGTTTGGTTTGATTATCCGGATTGCCATTGTCCGGCAGCGGTTCGCCCTGCTCCAGCGCTGGGTCTGTGTGATCGCTATTTCTGTCGAGGCGGGATTTGGGGCGGCGCTTGCATCTCCGCTTTGACTGCTTTTCGAGGGAACAAGCCTTCGGTGCATCCTTTTGCTCCTCGTCGTCATCTTTTGGTTCGTCCACCATGTATACATCATATGACGAGGTGGCGCTCCAGGGCCCAATAGGCGCTGGTTCGTCATCGTCTCCTTCATCGGCGTCCATACCATCGATATCTTCGGAGTCGAAGTCGAGCATGTCGGTTAAATCGTCGACAGTGTCTACAAAGTGGGTGGTGGGTGGGCTTTGAATTTCTTCATCGTCCGTATCCCAATCTCGCTGACCGTAGTCCGGCCAGGGCTCTCCTGATAAAGAGAGAGACTTTAGTGATTTTATAATATCGCCAAAGGGCGAGTGCTGAAAGATGTCCGCGGCAGTAAACTCCATGATCGGCGCCCAATCGGATTCGATCGGCAGAGGCACTAATGGTTTGGAGTCCGGAGAGGAGTCCGGCTCCTTGGAATCATAAGTCTCGCAGAGTGCGGGGCTGGTGTTCGGCTCGATCACCGTTGGGATCGCAGCCCCCAAGGCGGCGTCCAACCACCCATCCTCGATCGGCGCAGTTGGCTCCGAATTAAGGGTCGAAGCCGATGCGGGTGCGGCCTTCAGTGCACTGTTAGGCGACAGAGCTAGATCATGCTCGTCGTGACAGTGCGGCGCGCTCGGCAGTGGCTCGAATCCGTCGAAGATCGAGTCCCCGCGGATGTCAGCTGTGTAGTTTAAGCTTCCAAATCTGACCTGGCGGCCAGGGGCATAGCTTTCGATCTGCTCTAGATGGCCAAGTGAATTGGCCCGCAGTGCGAAGCCGCCGAAGGCAAAGATCTGTCTGGGAAGGAAGGTCTCACCCTGGACTGCATCGCTATTGATGATCGTTGGAGCCATCGAGCCTGGCGGCGATGACACAGAGGAACTCTCAATGAAAGCACCAATGTCGTTGTCAAAACCGGCGGATCTCGGGTAGGGGGTCCCGAACTGTGCGTCTAGGCCGGATGGTAACATGAGGCAAGGGACACGAAGTTTTACCCAGGTTCGGGCCCTCTCGATGGAGGTAAAACCCTACGTCCTGCTTGATTAATATTTATGATATGGGTAATACAAGAGTAGATCTACCACAAGATCGGAGAGGCTAAACCCTAGAAGCTAGCCTATGGTATGATTGTTGTTCGGTATCTTGTCCTACGGACTAAAACCCTCCGGTTTATATAGACATCGGAGAGGGTTAGGGTTACACAAAGTCGGTTACAATGGTAGGAGATCTGCTTATCCGTATCGCCAAGCTTTCCTTCCACGCCAAGGAAAGTCCCTTCCGGACACGGGACGAAGTCTTCAATCTCGTATCTTCATAGTCCAGGAGTCCGGCTGAAGGTATAGTCCGGCCATCCGGAGACCCCCTAATCCAGGACTCCCTCAAACATTGTTGAAGACTCTGTAGGTGTGCGAGTCCTTTCCGTAACCAAGCATAAAACCTTCATGTGCTTTCGGTGCAAATTTTGAGTTGTGATGAGGATCTCTAATCCAACATTTAGCACCGAAGACTTTGAAATAACTTACATTGGGTTTCTTATCAGTGAGGAGTTCATGGGCAGTCTTTTTGAAGAATTTGTGAAGATATACTCTGTTGATGATGTGGCACACGGTATCAATTGCCTCGGTCCAGAAACGACGAGGCGTTTTGTATTCATCAAGCATAGTGCGAGCCATGTCAGCAAGAGTCCTGTTCTTGCGCTCCACGACACCGTTCTGCTGAGGAGTGTAAGGAGCAGATAACTCATGATTGATACCAAGTTCATCAAGATAGTCATCGAGACCAGAATTCTTGAACTCAGTGCCATTGTCACTTCTGATGTGCTTGATCTTCACACCAAATTTGGTTGAAGCCCTCGAGGAAAATCGTTTGAAGACTTCCTGCACTTCATGTTTGTAAGTAACAAGGTGTACCCATGTGTAACGAGAATAATCATCAACAATAACAAAGCCATATTGAGATGCTTCATTTGAGATAGCAGAATAATGATTAGGACCAAAGAGATCCATGTGAAGCAATTCAAATGGGCGAGTGGTGGTCATGATAGTCTTCGCTGGATGCTTGGCCTTGGTCATCTTCCCAGCTTCACAGGCTCCGCATAGGTGATCCTTGAGGAATTTGACATTCTCGATGCCAATGAAATGCTTCTTCTTCGCAAGCGTGTGCAAATTCCTCATGCTTGCATGACCAAGTCGTCGATGCCAGAGCCAGCCTTCTGAAGCTTTTGCAAGTAACCACACGCCTGGTTGTGGTCCTGTAGAGAAATCAACAATATAAAGGTCTCCTCTCCTAAAGCCTTCGAAGACTTTGGAATTGTCAGCTTCCATAACCACAACACAATGGTACTTGCCAAAGACAACAACCATATCAAGATCACAAAGCATTGAGACAGACATAAGGTTGTATCCTAAGGACTCAACAAGCATGACTTTGTCCATGTGTCGATCCTTTGTAATCGCAACCTTACCTAGACCCAATACCTGAATTTTGCCTTTGTCAGCAAAGATGATATGCTTCAGATGCGACGGAGATAATGGAGCATCCATCAATATATTCTTGTCACCAGTCATGTGGTTTGTACATCCACTATCGAGGACCCACTCAGTGGCTTTGGGTTGATCATCCTGCAGATGAATTAGTGCAGCTTACAAACTCATATACTTCATCAGTGAAGAATATGACATCAATTCATCAGATCAATTTCATCAAGTAAAAGAACTGATAAAGCAATATGAGGACATGAGAAATGAAAGTTCATTTCTTCATGATTAGCCTGCGTCCTATCAGGTATACTCAGGTCTCCAGCAAATTCTTCAGACGATTACGTACGTCTGGAGACCTGACCCTGCAGAAGAGATTAGTTCTTTTTCTTCACCACCCACATCTGAAGGGGTGGCAAAGAGTTCATCATTCTGCGAGCTCCATACGAGAAGGATGGCATAGAAGCCAGTCCATTTCGTTTCACATAAGAGGGGTTAGAGTGAGCATAAGAGTATGCAAAGAAATTCTTCGAGGAATTATGGACATAATGATTTGAAGAATAATGCACATATCCATAATCCTTAGATCTTCCCTGCGAAACAGACGGGTTAGCACAGTGATGTTCATATGAGGACTTTGATCCATATGAGGAATTTGGTCCGTATGAGGACTTGAATCCATATGAAGAATTTGGTCCATATGGAGAATTTGATCTGGGGTTCCTATTCTTCACAGGAGGCGTCATGATGACATTCACCTGAAGATTTTCAAGGCATCTTTTGGGAACCCAGATTTTCTCCATAGGGGAGCCGTTCCTGCAGTTAGTGCCAACATATCTAGCAAATACTTCACCATTTTGATTTTTGAACAGTTTATAGTTGGAGTCAATTGACTCATCATCAGAATGAGGAGATTCACATGCAAATCTAGATAAGTTAGATGGATCAACTGGAGGTCCCTTTGTAGCAACCCATGTAGTTTTGGGGTACTGCTCAGGCTTCCAATATGTACCATCAGCATTGAGTTTCCTCTCAAAGGCGATACCCTCTTTCCTAGGGTTCCTGTTGAGGATCTGCTTTTTAAGCACATCACAAAGAGCCTGATGCCCTTTGAGGCTTTTGTACATGCCTGTCGTGTACAATTCCTTCAGCCCTGCATCGTCAGTGATACTAGCAATGTCCTCAGATGAGGAATTAGTGATAGCAGAGGCATGAGAAGAATTTGAAACATTAGCAGCATTTGAACATTCAGGTGAAGAATTAGCAGATTCACGTTCAATGCACTTCAAGCATGGTGGAACAAATTCTTCCTGAGAAGCGCTGATTTGTTGAGCAAGTAATGAATCGCGCTCCTTCTGAAGATCTTCATAAATCACTCTTAGCTTCTCAAGGTCTTGCTTTCTTTGAAGAAATTCATAAGAAAGCTTCTCATGATCCGATAAGAGAGTGTTATGATGACTTTGAAGTTTGTCAAGCTTGGACTGAAGTCTCTGAAGATTTTCAGTCCAAGTTTCAGTGCGATCCATTTCTTCACCCAACATATCATCACTTTTATTTATCATGTTTTGAACCTTTTCGAAAGCCCTTTGTTGTTTTATAGCAATCTGAGCAAGTTTAGAATAGCTAGGTTTAAGGTTTTCATCAGATTCATTCTCACTTGATTCAGAGGAGGTATATTTGAGTACCTTGGCACCCTTTGCCATGAAGCAATAGGTGGGAGCGTAGTCATCATCGCCTTCATCAGCCTTGTTAGTGAGGTCATTTTCTTTAGTGTTGAAGATAGACTTGCTGACGAATGCAGTAGAGCAAGGCTCGCCACTCCGGATTCGGACTCCTCAGATGACTCCTCTTCCTCATTTTCTTCAGAGTCACCCTCAGAGTCCATTTCCTTGCCAATGAATGCCCTGGCATTCTTGGAGATTCTCTTCTTGTGATATGAAGGCTTGGAGGATTTTGATGATGAGGATTTTTTGGATTTCTTCTTTTTCTTCGCATCATCAGAACTGTAATCCTTGTATTTCTTCTTCTTTGATTCCTTTTCCCACTCAGGACAATCTTGAATGAAATGTCCAGGTTTCTTGCATTTGTGACAGAGCCTCTTCTTGTAGTCACTGGATGAGGAATCATTGCTCCTTGAGGATCTTCCAAGGCGACCACGTCTTGAGAACTTTTGGAACTTCTTCATGAGAAGAGCCAGATCATGGCTCAGTTCTTCAGGATCACCAAGGCTGCTACCAGAGTCTTTATCTTCGGACTCAGATACTGCCTTGGCCTTCAGTGCACGTGTTCTGCCATAGCTTGAACCATAGAGATCTCTCTTTTCAGCAAGTTGGAACTCATAAGTATTTAGCCTCTCGAGAATATCAGCGGGATCAAGTGACTTGTAATCAGCACGTTCTTGTATCATCAATGCCAGAGTGTAAAATGAGGAATCAAGCGATCTCAGTAATTTCTTCACCACCTCATGGTCGGTGATGTCAGTGGCACCAAGTGCTTGAAGCTCATTTGAGATGTCAGTGAGGCGATCGAAGGTTTGTTGAACATTTTCATTGTCGAGTCTTTTGAAGCGGTTGAGGAGATTGCCAAGAACATCAACTCAAGAGTCACGCTGAGTTGAGACTCCTTCATTCGCTTTGGACAACCTGTCCCAGATAAGCTTCGCTGTTTCCAAAGCACTCACTCTGCCATACTGTCCTTTTTCTCAGATGGCCACATATGATATTCTTCGCTTGAGAGTCGAGTTGCTTGAATCGCTTCACATCGGCAGCATTCAGAGAAGGTGTGACTGAGGGAACACCATTTTCCACAACATACCAGAGATCGTTATCAATTGCTTCAAGATGCATTCGCATCTTATTCTTCCAGTAGGGGTAGTCCGTCCCAACGAAGGTAGGACACCCAGCAGAGACCTTGATCATACCTGCGATCGACATAACTAAAACTCCAGGCGGTTAAACCAAAATAACACAGAACAAGGGAGTACCTCGCTCTGATACCAATTGAAAGTGCGTTATATCGACTAGAGGGGGGTGAATAGGCGATTTTTATGAAATTCTTCACTGAGGAATTTGCGGGTGAGGAAATTCCTTAGCGAAGAACTACTAGCAGCGGAATAAGTACTCAAAAGTAAACATAACAGAATACAAGCATAGTCATCATGATGAAATGAAGACAGGCACAGAGTACAGGAAGCGTAATCACAGGATAACACAGGATGAAGACAAACAAACTGAAGAAATTAAACTGAGGAAATTGAGAAAGTCTTCAGTCAAAGTCTTCAAACACAGATATGAACAAACACACAACACAGTTATGAGGAAATGAAAGAGTTGATGAAATAGAACCAGTAAGCTTGGTGAAGACAATGATTTGGTAGACCAGTTCCAACTGCTGTCTTAGTTGTACGTCTGGTTGGAGCAGCTGAGTATTTAAACTCGAGGACACACAGTCCCGGACACCCAGTCAAGGACACTTAGTCCAAGACACCCAGTCCTCATCGTATTCTCCTTGAACTAAGGTCACACAGACCTCGTCCAATCACTCGTGGTAAGTCTTCAGGCGACTTCCAAACCTTCACAAACTTGGTCACTCGGCGATCCACAATTCCTCTTGGATGCTCTAGACCATGACGCCTAACCGTCTGGAAGAAGCACAGTCTTCAAAGGTAACAAGCGTCGGATCCACTCAGGATCAATCTCTTCAGTGATGCTCAATCACTTGGGGTTTGTAGGTGTTTGGGTTTTGGGTTTTTAGTTTTTCCTCACTTGATGATTTTCGCTCAAAGTCCTTAGAGGATGGGTTGCTCTCAAATGACAAGTGTTAGTTTCTCTCGGAGCAGCCAACCAGCTAGTGGTTATAGGGGGGTGGCTATTTATAGCCTAGGGAGCAGCCTGACATGATAAGACATAAATGCCCTTCAATGATATGACCGTTAGGTGGATAGATATTTTGGGACAGCTGGCACATAGCACAGCAACGGTTGGAATTTTGAGTAGCAAAATCCTCAGGGCTATCATGTTCCTTACTGTGTAGGCAATCTGCACTGGTGAATTCCTAACTCCTCAGTCAGGACAAATTCCTCAGAGACCAGAAGAACTTCGTCTCTGTCACTGAAGAAATTGACTGAACAGTATGAGATTTCCAATGGCTTCACTCGAAGGGATTGGTAGGTGTAGGATTTTGAGTTGAGCATCACATGGAAATTTTTCCTTAGTATTTCCTCGACCCCCTTTAACAGTACGGTGTTTCCTATGACTCAAGAAAGAGAAAATGAAACTACGAAAACAAAGGTCTTCTCGCTTCATGTTCCCCGAAAGAATACCAAGTCCTCAAGATCACACCAATTTCTTCACTTTCAAAGTCTTCAGAATACCAAAATCTTCAGTCGAAGATATTCATTTTTAGGGGTCGACTTTTCCTGTAAAAATCAAACTCCTCATAGACTTATAGACCTGTGTACACTCACACATGCATTAGTCCCTTAACCTATAAGTCTTCAATACACCAAAATCACTAAGGGGCACTAGATGCACTTACAATACGCTGCCTCCCCCCTGATTTTATTTATAGAGGCAACATAGAACTATATGAGTGCCCTGTTAAATTTTGGAATTATTTCGGGTTCATTTGGCATTTTTATACATTAATTGAGTTTATGGACTTTTAATGTGCATAATCTAAATATGAATTGCATGCACATGCTCCGGTGCACCAAAGTGGGTTGAAAAATCACATGTGTGTCCTTGGTTGAATTTCTAGGTCCCATGGAAGAAATGAGAATGAAATTCAAACATCTAGGCGTCATGACTTGGCCGAGAACATCGAGAAACTTTGATTTTAAATTCATGTAAATCCAAAACTCGCCTGGAAATCATGAAACTTGGCATGGTGTCATGTCATGGCACTAACATGTTGTGGTAAAAAATTGGGCCGGTTTGGAAGCTCGTGGTTCTGAGAGGGAACGTGCCACCTTTGAGTGTGAAACGATATACGCTGCCCCCCCCCTTGAGTTTCTTAACAAAGGCAACATAGAACTACATTAGTGCCCTGTTAAATTTTGGAATTATTCCGAGTTCGTTTGTCGTTTTTACACATTAATTGAGTTTCTGGTCATTTAATGTGCATAAGTCAAATTTGAACTACAAGCACATGCTCTCGTGCACCAAAGTTGGTTGAAAAATCACATTTGTGTCCTCGGGTGAATTTCTAGGTCCCATGCAAGAAATGAGAATAAAATTAAAACATCTAGGCATCGTGGCTCGGCCGAGAACATTGAGAAACTTGGTTTTAAAATTCTTGTAAATCCAAAACACGTCTGAAAATCATGAAACTTGGCATGGATGTCATGTCATGGTACTACCATGTTATGGTAAAAAAATTAACCGAATAGGAACAGATTTTGGTATAAGCTTTTGCAAACCGAAGCTTCTCTCAAGAAGGCTCGTGTTTCTGAGAGGGAACGTGCCACCTTTGAGTGCAAAACGATATAATTTGTCCCCCTTGAGTTTATTTACAAAGGCAACATAGAACTACATGAGTGCCATGTTAAATTTTGGAATTATTCCGGCTTCGTTTGGCCTTATTTACACATTAATTGAGTTTTTGGTCATTTAATGTGCATAATTCAAATTTAAACTACAAGCACATGCTCCTGTGCACCAAAGTTGGTTGAAAAATCACATTTGTGTCCTCGGGTGAATTTCTACTCCCTCCTTCCATCTATATAGGTCCTAATGCGTCTTTCGAGGCTAACTTTGACCAAACGTTAGAGTAATAATATATGACATGCAACTTACACAAAGCATACCTTCAATTTTGTATGTCAAAGGAGCTTCCAATAATATAATTTTCATAGTATACATCTCATGTGATATTAATCTTGTCAATAGTCAAAGGCTGTCTTGAAAAACACATTAGGCCCTATATAGATGGAAGGAGGGAGTAGGTACCATGCAAAAAATGAGAATAAAATTCAAACATCTAGGCATCATGGCTCAGTCGAGAACATTGAGAAACTTGGTTTTAAAATCATGAAACTTGGCATGGTGTCATGTCATGGTAGTACCATGCCATGGTAAAAAATGGCCAAATAGGAACAAATTTTGGTATAAGCTTCTTGCAAATCAGAGCTTCTCTCAAGAAGGCTCGTGGTTCTGGGAGGGAACGTGTCACCTTTGTGTGCATAATTCAAATTTGAAATACAGGCACATGTTCTAGTGCACCAAAGTTGGTTGAAAAATCACATGTGTGTCCTTCGGTAAATTTCTAGGTTCCATGCAAGAAATGGGAATGAAATTCAAAATTCTGGGCGTCGTGGCTGGGTTGGAAACATTGAGAAACTTAGTTTTTTAATTTCTGTAAATCCAAAACACGCATGAAAATAATAAAACTTGGCTTGGCGCCATGACATGACACCAACATGCTATGGTAAATTTGCAGTCCGATTTGCGAAGGCGCACACATTAACAATCAACAAAGTCATTTTGGAACAAGTGCTGTCACGTTACAATCAGAAACACAAGTATTACTAAAACCATGGGCGTTCTACTTGCTAGTACCATTTACGTGCCGCCACGCGTCCCCATTTTTTTATTAGCTAGGAGGCGCCGTGCAGGGTAGCTATTTGAGTATGAGAGGCATGCAATCAGACCCCTGCGCATGCTTATCGGGATGAGAGCCCTTTGACCTCCATCTGCCTTCCACCTCTCTCCCAAGGTCTCCATTAATGGCGCCCGAGCCTCTGTTTAATGGCGTGGCTATGTCTCACTCGACTGGGATTTAAGAGAGAAAAAAGAAAATCTGAAAGCATGGATCTTGATGTAAGATCCGACGGACCTATATAGCATCTACTACGACTTATAGCAAGACTCATGAATATATAAGGACGATTAATTTTTTTTATCAAAGAAGGGCTTGCCCCTTCCGATTTTCATTACTAAAAACCACCACAATTCACAAGAAGTTCAGCACAACTCCAGCCTAACACGCAGGACTAAAAGCTACCAGATTGAAATTGCAACATCCCAAGAGGCCAACAAAGGCCAAACATCCGTGCTAGAACCCAACATTTCACAACCGACGACACAATCCACATCCTAAACCGATTATTACATCAAAAGAAACCAGGAAACTTGTCTCCGCGGCGAGCGGCGATGAGCTCTTTCGTGTCCTCAAGACGCTGCTTGAGAACATCCACGGATTCCTCCACCAGCCTTCGGCGCTTGTTGCGGAGCATGTCATTCTCGTCCATAAGTTTCTTCAATAAGACACTGGTCTCCTCCTGCTGGTCTACACTTCGGACGATCTTCTCCCTCAGCAGGTCGCGCTCGGCCCGGAGCCTCTCATTGCCCTCCCTTAGTTGCCGGATGACGTCGGTAGCCTGTTGAAATGGGGCTATCATGTCGTCCTGCAACCTCGCCGAGCCGGAGATCCGATCCATCTGGCTATGGACGATCGCATGCATGCGCCTGTAATAGTCGTCACCTGCCCGCGAGAAATTTTCCCAGGCCGCCGCGGCGCGGCGGGACATCTCTGCTGCATTTGTGGCGCGGCAGGACATCTCTGGTACTTCCGCGGCGCGGCCAGACCAGTCTACTGCATCGACGGCGCAGTGGGACCTCCATGCTGCTTCTGCGGCGCGGCGGGACCTCTGTGCTGCTACTTCCACGTGGCGGGACATGTCGGCTGCTCTCGCAGCGAGGCGGGACATCTCTCGTGCTTCCGCTTCCATGCTCGCCTCTCCCTGGTGGCAATCTCTCGACCCAGAACTCACGCTGGCCATGGCAGACGCAAGGGAAGGATGCTGAATGACTTGTTTGTTTTTGTGGATGAGGAGTTTGAGGAGGAATGTGCAGTCATCTTGGCATACTAGTATTTATAACCGAATACTAATACGCTCCTAAGTGGGAAACCGTTTAGGTTGTGATCGGTGTGAACAGGTTTGCAATTCAATATAGCATGGAGTAATTTGGAATGTGACGAGACGCAACACGCAAGCTCAAATTTATTGACGGTTCTAGTTTCGAAGTGCGGCACTATTCCCGGATGGAGTACTTATTTTTCTACTCCCTCCTTTCCGGTTTTATAGGGCTTATCTCAAAATTTTAGTTTTTCCATTTTATAAGGCTTAATTTGGTTGTTCCCCAACACATGTTCAGATTCCAAGGTGCATTAAATCATTGCATGCAAGTATTAAGAGAAAATTGACCAATGCATGTACTTTATGCATGCATTGCATTGCAATTAATGCATTAAACCTATCTCTCGGGACTTCTCGCACACACCATTGTGCCACCCACAAAAACTTGTACTCTGAGTTTAGTAGTATGTTATACAGGAAGAGAAGAGGTGCACGCACGCACTCGTCCTCTCACACATGCGTCTGTTTTTTCTCGAAAAGGAAGATGATGACCCCCAGCCTCTGCATCTGGGAGTCACACACGCAAATTATTGAAATATATTGAGTGCAGTGCTTTGATGTGTCGCGTCAACTCGTACATCAACGAGAAGTTTGATTATCCTCTCCCTCGCGGACTTAACTGCGCCTGCCTTTGGCTGTATGACAGGTTGGCCACACACCTGTAGGGCCCACCTGTCATACACGCAAAGGGAGGAGCGTCCCTCCCTCGCCCATGAGCGTGGTGGCTGGCAAGACTAGGAGAAGCTTTCGCCACACGCTCTCCCTCCCGCACGCGATGGACATGCAGCAGTTCAATCGGTGTCAGATGGCCAGAAGCATACTATAGTACTCCTCCAGTGCAGTAGTATTCCACCATTGTTTGACATCCCGAAGAGGCGAAGAGCCAAGCGCAGCCGGACGCTCGTGTGGCAGTTTCATGTGTAGAGTAGTCTAGGATAGCGTGTACCATGCCTGTAAGCTTAAAATCGTTGGGGTCGGCTCCATGCTATGTGGTCGTCTCGAAGTTTTAAAAAAAATTAAAATAGTCATATGGCCCTACCCGAAAACTACCGCGCGTACTGCCTGGGAAAAGCCCCGCCCTCAACTTTTAACTACGCGAAAATAGTTCGAGCTTGTTCGTTCTATATAAATACAGTACTTACTGTATGTTTATTCACCCGTGGGGTTGTTCAATGAATGGAGGGGCGGGGAGCACAAGTGAACAATACTGTAGTACTACTAGAAGTAAGTAGGAGTCATACAGTAGTCACCTTAAATAGAGAGTTTCTTTTCTTTAATGCCACGTACACAAATTGAAACGCTTGTTGTGGAGAGAAAAAAAGATAATCACTCCACTATATATGGATGCAGGGGCCTGAGTGCTTGCCTTACTAGGGTTGCTCTCTTCATTCTCTCATCCTCTCCAGATATAAACATTATAGCGGTAGCGACATTTTCTCTCTGCTCACCGCTGGTCACAGATCCGGCCGGATCCCTTCGGCCGGTGTGTGTAGAGGACTAAAAGGTGCATCGTTCACGCGGTCATCGCTGCGAGGGAGGAAACCCACAGCTACCGGAGGGGCCCGATCCTCTGCCCGTGCCATTCTCTCCGACACATGACCGGCTCGGGAGGTCCTCCGACCCTTCTTCCTCCCTGTCGTATTGTCCGTAGATCCGACCTGCCGCCACCGACATCCCGGCGACACTCAGGTATAAGTTCTTCGAAAGCGGCCTTGCTCTACTACCCCAGCTCCCCACGTGTCTGCATGTGCATCTTTTTCTACTCCCATCAGCTCTTCCAAAGCCACCTAAATTTTTAGTATTATTAGAGGTAAAGGTACTTCATGCATTCGAATCTAGGGCTTTGTTCAAACAACGAAGAAAGGGGGGAAAGTTGTAGCATGAATCTAGGACTTGATTCAAAGAGGAAATAATATGGTGAAAGTAGTAGAGACCGGATACCCAACTGGTCTCTTGGTTGAAAAGGGAAATAATGGGAAAACGCAGTACAAACTGGATAAGGAACAGATCTATTATTGGTTGAAAAAAGGATAGAAAGTGGCGGCTGGTGGACAAGTCAACAGAGTATGTCCAGGATTAGATTTGCTGCCATCACATAGTAAAAGGTCTCCAGGATTAGATTTGCTGCCCTCACATAGTAAAAGGTCTCAGGGTTAGATTTGCTGCCCTCACATAGTAAAAGGTCTCCAGGATTAGATTTGCTGCCCTCACATAGTAAAAGGTATCCAGGATTAGATTTGTTGCCCTTACATAGTACAAGGTCTCCAGGATTAGATTTGCTGCCCTCACATAGTACAATGGCACTCCTGCTGTTTTCCCCAGTATGATAAGTAAGTTGCTCCTTTACGCTGTTGAGTGTCCTAGTGTCCCCACGGTCCCATGCCCTTAAACCAACTCTTTAGTTGCTCTTGATTTACTCTGTCTGGTAAACAAGCAATGCCACCATTAAAGTAATCCCATATTTGAGGAATCTCATTGTTGATCGTAATGCTTCTAGTAACATGAAGCATTGCTCACGTTTTAAAATTTCTACTGTCCTTGCGTGATTGCCATGAACATAATTAAGATGCTTCTTTTCATTTTGTATATGTTTCATATATTCTTATTGACCAGCAACTGTTTACTTTCTATATTTTTGTGCAGATAGGGATATCCATTTCACCTTGTTGCTATTGTGACCTTTTGGTGAACTGCACAAAACACTTTTTTTGGAATGAGTGTCTTGTGCAGTTCAACTAAAATGTCACGTGGGCAACATCTCTCAATTTTGGTGGAACTTCACAAAATGGTGATTGGAGTTTCCAAAATCTCCGTCAAGTTCTGCTGGTAATCTCGTGCAACATTTTATTAGCCTTTGCAAGATGGAGCCGTCACTGTCACCATAATGGCACTTTATTTTAGTGGAACTGCACAAAAGGATAAGAAAATTATAGTTGCACCTTACATGAGCCGGACAGCCAACCTTAATGTTCCTCAATTTTAGTGCAACTACTAAAGAAGAACCTGCCAGCTCATAAGAGCAAGTACTTCTTGCTAGCTGAATGATGCAATCTTTGCTTCATTTCAGGTGAACTGCAGAAAAAGGCGCATGAATTGAATCATGGAACTCCAGGCAGACCTCATCCAAGTAGAGCTGGAGGTTGAGTTCATGGAGGCCGCTATTAAAGCGAAATCATGCTCTCCTGTCTCCTTGTTTGTGATGTGCAAACATGCTATGCAAACAGGAATACTCAACTACAGATGTTGTGACGGTCAAGAGCATTCGCCAAGTTCTTCGATTGTATGACATGGCTAGCCAAGATGGATTTAATCCTGATATTCACTTTATCAAAAGGCTCTAATGGGTTGGTTCTGAATCTTGCAAGCTGGGAATCAGTGAGATGTGTAGGCATGTTTGTTGTACTTATTATTTGGATCTTATTTGTTGGTTCTGAATCTTGCAAGCTGGGAATCAATGAGATGTGTAGGCATCTTTGTTGTACTTATTATTTGGATCTTATTTGTTGGTTCTGAATCTTGCAAGCTGGGAATCAATGAGATGTGTAGGCATCTTTGTTGTACTTATTATTTGGATCTTATTTGTTGGTTCTGAATCTTGCAAGCTGGGAAACATGGCATGATGATGCAGAGGACAACAACCATAACAAACAGTTCAAACTTGGTAGTATTATCTTTGTGAAAGTGCGACAAATGTGCTGATCGTGTGCGTCCTAAGAATAATAATTCTAATTGTTGTGCATGTTGATCCTGTGGCACTGATAGAATGAGCGAATGCATTGCTTCTTTTAAGTACAAATTTCTATTAAAGCTAATTAAATTTAAGTAAAGTGACCACTAACTCCTGTTATTACAGTACCAATATAGACCCGCTCGTGAACCGACGTGTGGCCGAGGGTGCATCTTCTGCCGGGCGTGCAGCGGACGAGGGAGGGGTAGTAACTCTTGTCGCCTGTACACACTCAGCTTACTATTGAATCCAGTTCCCCAAGAGCTAAAAAATGAACTGCTGTCGCCGCCTACACACTCGTTCACTCGAAGAGACTCCAATGGCGATCCGAGGGGTGAGCCTGCTGGATATGGACTTCAGCAAGGAGTTCCCCTTTGAGTTCGTCGTTCATTCCTATGGCTGCACCAAGTTGAATGTGATGTACACCAACGATATGGACTCGGTGAAGCTCTGCCTCGCCTCAGTCCTATGGCTGCACCAGGTTCTGGAGCATTCGCCCGTTTCATGCCGACTGCACCTTCACTACGGTGGAGAGAAGGAAGAACGCGACGATTCGGCCATCTGGTGCAACAAGCTTGTCGACATACAGAAGCAATACAAGATCATTAGCAACGGGCAGGAGAAGGACTCCGTGGTTGACCTCGCTGAGACCATCATCGACCCCTGATACGCCAACATGAAAGAAGATGACCTGAACACGTGGGAGGTACCTCTGAATCTAGCCTACATGACCTACGCGGCCAAGGACGCATACGCATGCTACGACATGTACAGGCAGATCTTGGACATGAGGGCGTGTCTGCTTCCCGTAACCGACGAGTACACGGACAGCCGCAGCGTCATGATCAAGCGTGCCAGGAAGGTCTAGATGTTGTACTTTATCTGTTTATAAGCACCTTTATCATCTGAGTGTTTCATGCATTAGCCTATGTGTCGTATTTATCTATTTTGTCCAAAATATTTCTTTTAAGAACCCATTAACCTGATTGCTTTTTTAGTGGCTATTTGCTTATATATGTAAACTAGTTCACCTGTTCGTGAAAAAACTAGTTCACTCGGCTACCGTGCTTTGAATCTCCTTCCTCCCAACATATTCCCCTCCTCAGGTGGACCCAGCAGGTCTCTGAATTTTCTCCCACTTTCTTTTTCGATGTAAACTGAGTTTTCTCCCAGTACTTTCCCCTAGAACCAACTCAACTGTCCCACGTCTAGCCTAAAAAATAATAATACCCCACGTACTATTAACTCATCAAATTAAAATGATATTTTATTTCATAAGTTGAAAGTTCTTACAAAATAATAATAATAATTGTTTATATATAACTTGGCAAGTTAACTCCTAGTGATTGTGTACATAAGCTTGCAAAGATTTTACTGATGTGCAATCATGTGTTTATGTTTTTATAACATTTCTCCATCTAGCCCAACATGATATTTTCACCCAGCCCAGCAAGTCCGCGGATTTCGAGAAAAATGCAAATGAGATTTAAACGGGCTGCATAGATGCTAGATCATTGTTTCACCCAGCCCACCAAATGGACTAAAAAAACAAATGGACTGACAGCTGGGTCCATGGCCACAGCCCAGTTTTTTTGTGATTTGCCAAGTCGCTTTGTCAGGCCTGTTGGGCTGCAAATCTTTCAAGACGAGGAGAGCTTCATTCGGCTGGCCGAGAAAATGGCCTATCAGTAATGAGAAATGGGTTGTATATTTTTAAAACACATCAAACATGCAATTAGTTTCAAATATCTCTTTTTCATTTCGAGATTTTAAATTACATTAATTTTTATGCGTGGAGAATTTGTTGGATTTTATATTGATATACATTTATTTTTAAAATCAGTTTGAATGTGAGTCGAAATTTCGGGATTAAAAACAATTCGGACCACACCAAAATATGCGAAATTTCATATAATTGTTTAACCGTGGCCATAATATGGGTTGTAATGCTAACAAAAAGAATATGGGCTCCAAAAAAACCTTAATAATTAGCAAATGGGCTGTAAATTATTAGAAATAATGGCAGATGGGTTGTATGCTATTTTCCATAGATTTGAGGCTTTCCTAAAAAAAAGATTGATGCACAAGTAGTGACTGTTGGATGGCCATCCAACGGCCATCGTGCTTCTTCAATCTCTGCTCTTCCTGCTCTAGCCGCTCAAACAAGCGCCGGTGGGACTGCTTGCTCCCTCCTCCCTGTGCCCGGCTCTGCTGCCGCGCAGGCCTCACCGCCCCACCGTACTCCCATCGCTGGCCTAGCCATCCCTCTACTCACCCGCACCTGTTGTTATTCTCTGGCGACGGCAGACGAACCAGTAAACCCTCGTACAGTCGTACTCCCCTCCGCGTGGGAAACAACTGCCGAGTCTTCCCTGCCTCCGTGTCGTTCCCTTCCTAGGCCTCACTGTCGTCCACCGCCCTGGTGCTCTTGGCGCGGCCTGGTCAACGTGGTCAACGACCGACATGCATCTGAAGTGGACTGTACGTGGAGAGGCCGACAGCTGGGTCCACGGCCGGACGCAAGGAAATGCATCCTTATTACGCGCAAAATAATGATTCCTCCACCTGACATCAGGGACCCACCGAAAGGGCCTCTGTATTCCGTGAAAAAAATGTTACCGCCGCTGACAGCTCGGACCCACCAGCTATATCTTCGCACGCAAGGAAGTGTCTCCTTATTACGCACAAAAAAATGAATACTCCCCCTGTTAGCTAGGACCCAGTATAGTGGCAGGCTGACTTGTGGGCCTACTAAGTTGACGGGACGGAGGGCTTTGTCAACTTAGTCAATATGCACGATTCTAGCTCTAGTGACCGTACGATGTCCATCCAACGGCCGTAGTGCTTCTTCAACCTCTGGTCTTCCTGCTCCAGCCGCCCAAACCAGCGCCGGTCATGCCTCGTGCTCCTGCCTCCCGTGGTCGTCTGCGATGCGGCGGAGGCCTCACCGCCCCCTACTACTCCCACCGCTGGCCAGGCCATCCCTCTACTCACCCACACCCCCTGTTATTCTGCGGTGACGGCAGCCTCACACCGCAGCGAACCAGTGAACCCTCATACTCCTCTACGCGTGGGCATCCACTGTCGCGTCTTCCCCGGCTCCGCATCGTCCCCTTCCTAGGCCTCACCGTCGTCCACCGCCCTGGTGCTCTCGGCGCGGCGTGGTAAATGTGGTCAAGGAACGGCTTCCATCGGACGTGGACTGTACGTGGAGAGGCTGACAGCTGGGTCCACGGCGGCAGCAAGGAAGTGCCTCCTTATTACGTGCAAAATAATTATTCCTCCACCTGACAGCAGGGACCTACCGGACGGGCCATCGTATTTCGCGAAAAAAATGTTTGCCCCTGACTGCTGGGACCCACCAACTACATCTTCGCACGCAAGGAAGTGCGTCCGGGCAAAAAAAAGATTCACCCCCTGACTGCTGGGACCCACCAGCCACATCTTCGCAGGCAAGGAAGTGCCTGACAGTCGGGACCCACAGGGTCAAAGCGTATGTAGCGTTGTCATTCTGGTCGCGAATGTGTACGTACATATATACTGGTGGATGTAGAGGTGCGCACGTGTCGTAGTAGAGGCGCATACGTGTCGTAGTAGAGGCGCGCACGTGTCGTAGTAGAGGCGCGCACATAGCATGTACACGTACGTACAGCAGCCAGGGTGCAAGAAAGAAAATACGGCCACGTATGTGTACATACTGGCAGCGTCTCGAACGCCTACTCGCGCATATGTATGGCCAGGGCTCGTGTACGTGGCTGGGTCGGAACGGAGAAACATCGTCGTCGTCGTGTTCATGGGGAGGCAACTGAATGCGTCGTGTTTATGGGGAGGCAACGGAATACGTCGTGTTCATCGGGAGGCAACGGAACGCGTGGGAGCCAACCGGCTAGGTCGGAACGGAATGCGTGGTCGTGTTCATCGGGAGGGCTTGGACGGAATAGGCGATGGAAACGAGGCCTGGCGTATCGCACAACGGAGGAAACGGACCTCCTATGTTCGGAACGTGGTCCTGTTGATCGGGAGGGGTCTGGCGTACCGCAAAACGGAGCAAACGTACCTCCTACGGTCGAAACGGGGGTCCTGTTGATTGGGAGGGGTGTGGCGTACCGCAAAACGGACGAAACGGACTTGTGTTGGGGCGCTACGGTCGAAACAGGGGTCCTGTTCATCGGGAGGGGTGTGGCGTACCGCAAAACGGGACTCCACGGGATACTGTTCATCTCCACCGTCGACCTCCTCCAGCCTCCACAGGCTCCTGTTCATCCAGCCTCCACCACGCGCTACCCCACCCGCTACTGTTCAACCATCCCTCCACGGGCACCCCTCCACCGTCTACTGTTCATCCAGCCCTCCACACCATGGGGTCCTGTTCAACCACCCCTCCACGGGCACCCCTCCACCGTCTACTGTTCATCCAGCCCTCCACCACACCACGGGGTCCTGTTCATCCAGAGGCAACGCCACCGGTCACTGTTCATCCAACCCCCCCCCCCCCCGCAACGCTCACTGTTCATCCCAGAGGCAGCATCGATCGGCTTCAGTTACCAGCAGTAGCGAAGGAATCGCTCGATCGGGTTCAGTTAACAGCCATCGATCAATCGCTCGGGTTCAGTTAGAGCCAACGCCTCGCACACACGCGCGTACGTGTACGAGAGAAACGCGCATCGCTCGGCCCCTGACCTCCCACCGTAATCGGGAACTCCCCGAGATTTTCCTCCCCTCGCTTCTACCACGGTTTTTCCGTCATGGACGGCCCAAAGAATGTCATGCAGTTGTGTCTCCGGCCCGCCCAGGACGAAAAGCCCATTTTTTGTCATGATTTTTTGTCATAGAAGTAGGAGCCCACCACATCTATGATGATACCGGGTTTTGTCACAATTATCATCATAGAATTGTCATATGTATGATAGAAAAAAAAATTCGTTTGGCCCAAAATGTCACGGATGTGTCTTTTTCTTGTAGTGCTTGCTGCCCCTACTGTCACTCGGCAAGGACACCGCAAGATTGAACCCAAAGCTAAGAACTTCTCCCATTGCAAGAAAGATCAATCTAGTAGGCCAAACCAAACTGCTAATTCGAAGAGACTTGCAAAGATAACCAATCATACATAAAAGAATCCAGATAAGATTCAAATATTGTTCATAGATAAACTTGATCATAAACCCACAATTCATCGGTCTCAACAAACACACCGTAAAAGAAGATTACATCGAATAGATCTCCACAAGAGAGGGGGAGAACTTTGTATTGAGATCCAAAAAGAGAGAAGAAGCCATCTAGCTAATAATTATGGACCCGTAGGTCTGAAGTAAACTACTCACACTTCATCGGAGAGGCTATGGTGTTGATGTAGAAGCCCTCCGTGATTGATACCCCCTCCGGCGGAGCTCCAGAAAAGGCCACAAGATGGGATCTCGTGGATACAAAAAGTTACGGCGGTGGAATTAGGGTTTTGGCTCCGTATCTGGTAGTTTGGGGGTACGTAGGTATATATAGGAGGAAGGAGTACGTCGGTGGAGCAACGTGGGCCCCACGAGGGTGGAGGGGGCGCCTGGGGGGGGGGGGGTAGGCGCGCCCCCCTACCTTGTGCCTTCCTCGTTGGTTGCTTGACGTAGGGTCCAAGTCCTCTAGATCATGTTCGTTCTAAAAATCACGTTCCCGAAGGTTTCATTCCGTTTGGACTCCATTTGATATTCTTTTTCTATGAAACCCTAAAATAGGCAAAAAGCAACAATTCTGGGCTGGGACTCCGGTTAATAGGTTAGTCCCAAAAAATAATATAAAAGTGTATAATAAAGCCCAATAATGTCCAAAACAGGATATAATATAGCATGGAACAATAAAAAATTATAGATATGTTGGAGACGTATCAAGCATCCCTAAGCTTAATTCATGCTCGTCCTCGAGTAGGTAAATGATAAAAACAGAATTATTGATGTGGAATGCTACTTGGCATAATTTTCAATGTAATTCTCTTAATTGTGGTATGAATATTCAGATCCGAAAGATTCAAGACAAGAGTTTAATATTGACTTAGAAATAATAATACTTCAAGCATACTAACTAAGCAATTATGTCTCTTCAAAATAACATGGCCAAAGAAAGTTATCCCTACAAAATCATATAGTCTGGCTATGCTCCATCTTCACCACACAAAGTATTCAAATCATGCATAACCCCGATGACAAGCCAAGCAATTGTTTCATACTTTTGGTGTTCTCAAACTTTTTCAATCTTCACGCAATATATGAGCGTGAGCCATGGACATAGCACTATAGGTGGAATAGAATGGTGGTTTTTGAGAAGACAAAAAGGGAGAAGATAGTCTCACATCAACTAGGCGTATCAACGGGCTATGGAGATGCCCATAAATAGATATCAATGTGAGTGAGTAGGGATTGCCATGCAACGGATGCACTAGAGCTATGAGTATATGAAAGCTCAAAAAGAAACTAAGTGGGTGTGCATCCAACTTGCTTGCTCACGAAGACCTAGGGCATTTTGAGGAAGCCCGTCGTTGGAATATACAAGCCAAGTTCTATAATAAAAAATTCCCACTAGTATATGAAAGTGATAGCATAAGAGACTCTCTATCATGAAGATCATGGTGCTACTTTGAAGCACAAGTGTGGAAAAAAGGATAGTAGTATTGCCCCTTTTTATTCCTTTTTAGGCCTTTTTTTATTTGGCCTTTCTCTTTTTTGGGGACAATACTCTATGAATGATGATCATCACACTTCTATTTATTTACAACTCAATGATTACAACTTGATACTAGAACAAAGTATGACTCTATATGAATGCCTCCGACGGTGTACTGGGATAGCAATGATGCATGAGTGACTTACATGAAATAATTATGAACGGTGGCTTTGCCACAACTAAAATGTCAACTACAGGATCATGCAAAGCA
Source organism: Triticum urartu (assembly GCF_056163025.1). Taxonomy (NCBI): domain Eukaryota; kingdom Viridiplantae; phylum Streptophyta; class Magnoliopsida; order Poales; family Poaceae; genus Triticum; species Triticum urartu. The sequence continues at coordinate 503,578,894 of NC_141876.1, read as the reverse complement.
ATATGACAATGATGGAGCGTGTCATAGGAAACGGAACGGTGGAAAGTTGCATGCCAATATATCTCGGAATGGCTATGGAAATGCCATGATAGGTAGGTATGGTGGCTGTTTTGAGGAAGGTATATGGTGGGTTTATGATACCGACGAAAGGTGTGCGGTATTAGAGAGGCTAGCAATGGTGGAAGGGTGAGAGTGTGTATAATCCATGGACTCAACATTAGTCATAAAGAACTCACATACTTATTGCAAAAATCTATTAGTTATCGAAGCAAAGTACTACGTGCATGCTCCTAGGGGGATAGATTGGTAGGAAAAGACCATCGCTCGTCCCCGACCGCCACTCATAAGGAGGACAATCAATAAATACATCATGCTCTGAGTTCTTAACATAACGGTTCACCATACGTGCATGCTACGGGAATCACAAACTTCAACACAAGAATTTCTCAAATTCACAACTACTCAACTAGCACGACTCTAATATCACCATCTCCATATCTCAAAACAATAGTCAAGTTTCAAACTTCTCATAGTATTCAACACACTCATAAGAATTTTTTTTATTAATCTTGAATGCCTAACATAATTAACGCAAATTACCATGCTGTTTTGTAGGACTCTCAAAATAATCTAAGTGAAGCATGAGAGAACAATGGTTTCTATAAAACAAATCCACCAACATGCTCTAAAAGATATAAGTGAAGCACTAGAGCAAAAACTATATAACTCAAAAGATATAAGTGAAGCACATAGAGTATTCCAACAATTTAGAAATCATGAGTGTCTCTCTCAAAAAGGTGTGTGCAGCAAGGATGATTGTGGAAAACTAACAAATAAAGACTCAAATAATACAAGACGCTCCAAGCAAAACACATATCATGTGGTAAATAAAAATATAGCTCCAAGTAAAGTTACCGCTAGAAGTAGACGAAAGAGGGGATGCCTTCCGGGGCATCCCCAAGCTTTGGCTTTTAGGTGTCCTTAGATTATCTTTGGGGTTCCATGGGCATCCCCAAGCTTAGGATCTTGCCACTCCTTGTTCCATAATCCATCAACTCTTTACCCAAAACTTGAAAACTTCACAACACAAAACTTAAAGTAGAAAATCTCGTGAGCTCCGTTAGCGAAAGAAAAGAAAACACCACTTCAAGGTACTGTAATGAACTCATTCTTTATTTATAGTAGTGTTAAACCTACTGTATTCCAACTTCTCTATGGTTTATAAACTATTTTACTAGCCATAGATTCATCAAAATAAGCAAACAACACACGAAAAAGAGAATCTGTCAAAAACAGAACAGTCTGTAGTAATCTGTAGATAAAGCAAGATCTGAACCCCAAAAATTCTAAAATAAATTGCTGGACGTGAGTAATTTATCTATTAATCATCTTCAAAAAGAATTAACTAAATATAACTTTCCAAATAAAAATGGCAGCAGTTCTCGTGAGCGCTAAAGTTTCTGTTTTTTACAGCAATATTAAAAAGACTTTCCCCAAGTCTTCCCAACGGTTCTACTTGGCACAAACACTAATTAAACACAAAAAACACAACCAAAAAATAGGCTAGATAAATTATTTATTACTAAACAGGAGCAAAAAACAAGGAATAAAAATAAAATTGGGTTGCCTCCCAACAAGCGCTATCGTTTAACGCCCCAAGCTAGGCATAAAAGCAAAGATAGATCTAGGTATTGCCATCTTTGGAAGGCAATCCATAAGTGGCTCTCATAATAGATTCATAAGGTAATTTAATTTTCTTTCTAGGGAAGTGTTCCATGCCTTTCCTTAACGGAAATTGGAATCTAATATTCCCTTCCTTCATATCAATAATTGCACCAATCGTTCTAAGGATAGGTCTACCAAGAATAATAGGACATGAAGGATTGCAATCTATATCAAGAACAATAAAATCCACGGGCACATAATTCCTATTTGCAACAATAAGAACATCATTAATTCTTCCCATAGGTTTCTTAATAGTGGAATCCACAAGGTGCAAGTTTAAAGAGCAATCATCAAAATCACGGAAACCTAGCAAATCACACAAAGTCTTTGGAATCATGGAAACACTAGCACCCAAATCACACAAAGCATAGCATTCATGATTTTTAATCTTAATTTTAATAGTAGGTTCCCACTCATCATAAAGTTTTCTAGGGATAGAAACTTCCAACTCAAGTTTTTCTTCATAAGATTGCATCAAAGCATCAACGATATGTTTGGTAAAGGCTTTATTTTGACTATAAGCATGATGAGAATTTAGCACGGATTGCAACAAGGAAATACAATCTATCAAAGAGAAATTATCATAATTAAATTCCTTGAAATCCAAAATAGTGGGTTCATTAATATTTAAAGTTTTGACTTCTTCAATCCCACTTTTAACAATTTTAGCATCAAGATCTAAAGACTCCGAATTTTTGGAATGCCTTCTAGGTAAAGGTGGATCATATTCAGTCCCATCATTATCAAGATTCATATTGCAAAACAAAGATTTAATAGGGGACACATCAATAACTTTTATATCGTCATCTTTATTATCATGGAAACTAGAAGAACACGCTTTTATAAAGCAATCTTTCTTAGCACGCATCCTAGCGGTTCTTTCTTTGCACTCATCAATGGAAATTGTCATGGCTTTGAGAGACTCGTTGATATCATGATTAGGAGGAATAGATCTAAGTTTCAAAGAATCAACATCAAGAGAAATTCTATCAACGTTCTTAGCCAACTCATCAATCTTAAGCAATTTTTCTTCAATCAAAGCATTGAAATTCTTTTGCGAGGTAATAAATTCTTTAATATTAGATTCAAAATCAGCGGGTATCTTATTAAAATTTCCATAATAATGGTCGTAGTAATTACCATAATTATTAGAGGAATTACTAGGATACGGCCTAGGATTAAAGTTTCCTCTATACGTGTTGGTACCAAAATTATTCCTACCAACAAAATTCACATCCAAAGATTCATTATTATTCTCAATCAAAGTAGACAAAGGCAAATAATTTCATAAGTTCATCCATCTTAACACTCAAAACATTAATTTCTTCTATCGCATGCACTTTCTTATTAGTAGATCTTTCAGTGTACCATTGAGAATAATTAACCATAATATTATCTAGGAGTTTAGTAGCTTCTCCTAAAGTGATTTCCATAAAAGTGTCTCCCGCGGCCGAATCTAAAAGTTTTCTAGAAGCAAAATTCAATCCGGCATAAAGATTTTGTATAATCATCCACAAATTCAAACCATGTGTAGGGAAATTATGTATCATCAATTTCATCCTCTCCCAAGCTTGTGCAACATGTTCATGATCAAGTTGCTTGAAATTCATAATAAAGTTTCTAAGAGAGATGATCTTAGCGGGAGGAAAATACTTAGAGATAAAAGCATCTTTGCGCTTATTCCACGAATCAATACTATTTTTAGGCAAAGACGAAAACCAAGCTTTAAGCACGATCTCTAAGTGAAAAAGGAAATAGCTTCAATTTAACAATATCATTGTCCACATATTTCTTCTTTTGCATATCACACAAATCAACAAAGTTGTTTAGATGGGTAGCGGCATCTTCACTAGGAAGGCCGGAAAATGGATCTTTCATGACAAGATTCAGCAAAGCAGCATTAATTTCACAAGATTCAGCATCGGTAAGAGGAGCAATCGGAGTGCTAATAAAATCATTGTTGTTGGTATTGGTAAAGTCACACAATTTGGTATTATCTTGAGCCATCGTGACAAGCAAGCAAACAGACACACAAGCAAATAAGAAACGAGCAAAAAGAGGCGAATAGAGAAAGAGAGAGAGGATGGAGAGAGAAAGGGCGAATAAAACGGCAAGGGTGAAGTGGGGGAGAGGAAAACGAGAGGCAAATGGCAAATTATGTAATGTGGGAGATAAGGGTTTGTGATGGGTACTTGGTATGATGACTTTTGCGTAGACTCCCCGGCAACGGCGCCAGAAAATCCTTCTTGCTACCTCTTAAGCACCGCGTTGGTTTTCCCTTGAAGAGGAAAGGGTGATGCTGTAAAGCAGCGTAAGTATTTCCCTCAGTTTTTGAGAACCAAGATATCAATCCAGTAGGAGGCCACGCACGAGTCCCTCGCACCTACACAAACAAATAAACTCCTCGCAACCAACGCGATAAAGGGGTTGTCAATCCCTTCATGGTCACCTACGAGAGTGAGATCTGATAGATATGATAAGATAATATTTTTGGTATTTTTATGATAAAGAGAAATAAAGATGCAAGTAAAATAAATAGCAAAGGAAATAACTAAGTATTGGAAGATTAATATGATGGAAAATAGACCAAGGGTCATAGGTTTTACTAGAGGCTTCTCTCGAGAGCATAAGTATTACGGTGGGTGAACAAATTACTGTTGAGCAATTGACAGAATTGAGCATAGTTATGAGAATATCTAGGTATGATCACGTATATAGGCATCACGTCCGAGACAAGTAGACCGACTCTTGCCTGCATCTACTACTATTACTCCACACATCGACCGCTATCCAGCATGCATCTAGAGTATTAAGTTCAAGAGAACAGAGTAACGCTTTAAGCAAGATGACATGATGTAGAGGGATAAACCCATGCAATATGATATAAACCCCATCTTGTTATACATTCCTTGCTGATCCTACTGTCACTGGGAAAGGACAGTGCAAGATTGAACCCAAAGGTAAGCACTTCTCCCATTGCAAGAAAGATCAATCTAGTAGGCCAAATCAAACTGATAATTCGAAGAGACTTGCAAAGATAACCAATCATACATAAAAGAATTCAGAGAAGATTCAAATATTGTTCATAGATAAACTTGATCATAAACCCACAATTCATCGGTCTCAACAAACACACCGCAAAAGAAGATTACATCGAATAGATCTCCACAAGAGAGGGGGAGAACTTTGTATTGAGATCCAAAAAGAGAGAAGAAGCCATCTAGCCAATAACTATGGACCCGTACGTATGAAGTAAACTACTCACACTTCATCGGAGAGGCTATGGTGTTGATGTAGAAGCCCTCTGTGATTGATACCCCCTCCGGCGGAGATCCGGAAAAGGCCCCTAGATGGGATCTCGTGGATACAGAAAGTTATGGCGGTGGAATTCGGGTTTTGCCTCCGTATCTGGTAGTTTGGGAGTACGTAGGTATATATAGGAGGAAGGAGTACGTCGGTGGAGCAACATGGGCCCCACGAGGGTGGAGGGCGTGCCTGGGGGGGTAGGCGCACCCCCCTACCTCGTGCCTTCCTCGTTGGCTGCTTGACGTAGGGTCCAAGTCCTCTGGATCATGTTCGTTTCGAAAATCACGTTCCTGAGGGTTTCATTCCATTTGGACTCCGTTTGATATTCCTTTTCTGCAAAACCCTAAAATAGGAAAAAAAAAGCAATTCTGGGCTGGGACTCCAGTTAATAGGTTAGTCCCAAAAATAATATAAAAGTGTATAATAAAGCCCAATAATGTCCAAAACAGGATATAATATAGCATGGAACAATAAAAAATGATAGATACGTTGGAGACGTATCAAGGCCATGGGCAAGGTGCGTCCCATGCTCGCATCCAGCTTCAACGAGTGGGGAGAGACGGTGGCTTGGCATGCTTCCCGTGCTCGCATTGACCGGACGGCCACTGAGGCCCCCTTCTTCATCGACGCCCTCTGGGCCGGCTTGGTACCCCCTTTCTCCGCCTTCCTCAACACAGTGCTTTCCCATTATTAGATCCACATGCTGCACCCTGATCCCCAATCCGTGACCCTGCTTGCCGTCTTCGCCTTCGTTTGCGAGGCCATGGTAGGCATTCCTGTTGGGTATCGTAGTAATTTCAAAAAAAATCCTACGCACACGCAAGATCATGTGATGCATAGCAACGAGAGGGGGAGTATGATCTACATACCTAGTAGATCGACAACGGAAGCATTTGGTTGATGTAGTCGTACGTCTCCACGATCTGACCGATCAAGCACCGAAACTACGGCACCTCCGAGTTCTAGCACACGTTCAGCTCGATGACGATCCCCGGACTCCGATCCAGCAAAGTGTCGGGGAAGAGTTTCATCAGCACGACGGCGTGGTGACGATCTTGACGTACTACTGCTGCAGGGCTTCGCCTAAGCACCGCTACAATATTATCGAGGACTATGGTGGCTGGGGGCGCCGCACACGGCTAAGGAATAGATCACGTGGATCAACTTGTGTTCATGGGCTGCCCCTTGCCTCAGTATATAAAGGATGGAGGAGGAGGAGGAGGAGGCCGGCCAAGGCTAGGTGCGGCCAGGATGTGGAGTCCTACTAGGACTCCAAGTCCTAGTAGGAGTCCACCAAGAGGGGAGGAAGGGAGAAGGAAGTGGAGGAGAAGGAGAGGTGGCCGGCCCCCTTTTCCCTAGTCCAATTCGGACTAGAGGGGAGGGGGGCGCAGCAGCCCCTTGGCCCTTTCTCCTCTTCCCACTAAAGCCCATCAAGGCCCATTGCTTCTCCCGTAACTACCCGGTACTCCGAAAAATACCCGATTCACTCGGAACCTTTCCGATGTCCGAATATAGTCGTCCAATATATCAATATTTATGTCTAGACCATTTCGAGACTCCTCGTCATGTCCCCGATCTCATCCGGGAATCCGAACTCCTTCGGTACATCAAAACTCATAAACTCATAGTATAACTGTCATCGAAACCTTAAGCGTGCGGACCCTACGGGTTCGAGAACAATGTAGACATGACCGAGACACGTCTCTAGTCAATAACCAATAGCGGGACCTGGATGCCCATATTGGCTCCTACATATTCTACGGAGATCTTTATCGGTCAGACCGCATAACAACATACGTTGTTCCCTTTGTCATCGGTATGTTACTTGCCCGAGATTCGATCGTCGGTATCTTAATACCTAGTTCAATCTCATTACCGGCAAGTCTCTTCACTCGTTCCGTAATACATCATCTCACAACTAGCTCATTAGTTGCAATGCTTGCAAGGCTTATGTGATGTGCATTACCGAGAGGGCCCAAAGATACCTCTCCGACAATCGGAGTGACAAATCGTAATCTCAAAATACGCCAACCCAACATGTACCTTTGGAGACACCTGTAGAGCTCCTTTATAATCACCCAGTTACGTTGTGACGTTTGGTAGCACACAAAGTGTTCCTCCAGCAAACGGGAGTTGCATAATCTCATAGTCATAGGAACATGTATAAGTCATGAAGAAAGCAATAGCAACATACTAAACGATCGGGTGCTAAGCTAATGGAATGGGTCATGTCAATCACATCATTCTCCTAATGATGTGATCCCGTTAATCAAATAACAACTCTTTTGTTTATGGTTAGGAAACATAACCATCTTCGATTAACGAGCTAGTCAAGTAGAGGCATACTAGTGACACTTTGTTTGTCTATGTATTCACACAAGTATTACGTTTCCGGTTAATACAATTCTAGCATGAATAATAAACATTTATCATGATATAAGGAAATAAATAATAACTTTATTATTGCCTCTAGGGCATATTTCCTTCAGTCTCCCACTTGCACTAGAGTCAATAATCTAGTTCACATCGCCATGTGATTTAACAGCAATAGTTCACATCACCATGTGATTAACACCCATAGTTCACATCGATATGTGATCAACACCCAAAAGGGTTTACTAGAGTCAGTAATCTAGTTCACATTGCTATGTGATTAACACCCAAAGAGTACTAAGGTGTGATCATGTTTTGCTTGTGAGATAATTTTAGTCAACGGGTCTGCCACATTCAGATCTGTAAGTATTTTGCGAATTTCTATGTCAACAATGCTCTACATGGAGCTATTCCAGCTTATTGCTCCCACTTTCAATATGTATCTAGATCGAGACTTAGAGTCATCCAGATCTGCGTCAAAACTTGCATCAACGTAACTTTTACGACGAACCTTTTTGTCACCTCCATAATTGAGAAATATTTCCTTATTCCACTAAGGATAATTTTGACCGCTGTCCAGTGATCTACTCTTAGATCACTATTGTACTCCCTTGCTTAACACGGAGTAGGGTATACAATAGATCTGGTACACAGCATGGCATACTTTATAGAACCTTTGGCTGAGGCATAGGGAATGACTTTCATTCTATTTCTATCTTCTGCCGTGGTCGGGCTTTGAGTCTTACTCAATTTCACACATTGCAACACAGGCAAGAACTCTTTCTTTGACTGTTCCATTTTGAACTACTTCAAAATCTTGTCAAGGTATGTACTCATTGAAAAACTTATCAAGCGTCTTGATCTATCTCTATAGATCTTGATGCTCAATATGTAAGCAGCTTTACCGAGGTCTTTCTTTGAAAAACTCCTTTCAAATATTCATTTATGCTTTCCAGAAAATTATACATTATTTCCGATCAACAATATGTTGTTCACATATACTTATCAGAAATGCTGTAGTGCTCCCACTCACTTTCTTGTAAATACAGGCTTCACCGCAAGTCTGTATAAAACTATATGCTTTGATCAACTTATCAAAGCATATATTCCAACTCCGAGATTCTTGCACCAGTCCATAGATGGATCGCTGGAGCTTGCATATTTAGTTAACACCTTTAGGATCGACAAAACCTTCTAGTTGCATCGTATACAACTCTTCTTTAGTAAATCCATTAAGGAATGCAGTTTTGTTTATCCATTTGCTAGATTTCATAAAATGCGGCAATTGCTAACATGATTCGGACAGACTTAAGCATAGATACGAGTGAGAAAATCTCATCGTAGTCAACACCTTGAACTTGTCGAAAACCTTTTGCGACAATTCTAGCTTTGTAGATAGTAACACTACTATCAGCGTCCGTCTTCCTCTTGAAGATCCATTTATTTTCTATGGCTTGCCGATCATCGGGCAAGTCAACCAAAGTCCATACTTTGTTCTCATACATGGATCATATCTCAGATTTCATGGCCTCAAACCATTTCGCGAAATCTGGGCTCATCATCGCTTCCTCATAGTTCGCAAGTTCATCATGGTCTTGTAACATGACTTCCAGAACAGGATTACTGTACCACTCTGGTGCGGATCTCACTCTGGTTTACCTACGAGATTCGGTAGTAACTTGATCTGAAGTTACATGATCATCATCATTAGCTTCCTCACTAATTGGTGTAGTAGTCACAAGAACAGATTTTTGTGATGAACTACTTTCCAATAAGGGAGAAGGTACAATTACCTTATCAAGTTTTCTACTTTCCTCCCACTCACTTCTTTCGAGAGAAACTCCTTCTCTGGAAAGGATCCATTCTTAGCAACGAATGTCTTGCCTTCGGATCTATGATAGAAGGTGTACCCAACAGTTTCCTTTGGGTATCCTATGAAGACGCACTTCTCCGATTTGGGTTTGAGCTTATCAGGTTGAAACTTTTTCACATAAGCATTGCAACCCCAAACTTTTAAGAAACGACAGCTTAGGTTTCTTGCCAAACCATAGTTCACACGGTGTCGTCTCAACGGATTTAGATGGTGCCCTATTTAACGTGAATGCAGCTATCTCTAATGCATAACCCCAAAATGATAGTGGTAGATCGGTAAGAGACATCATAGATCGCACCATATCTAATAAAGTACGTTTATGACGTTCGGACACACCATTACATTGTGGTGTTCCAGGTGGCGTGAGTAGTGAAACTATTTCACATTGTTTTTAACTGAAGGCCAAACTCGTAACTCAAATACTTTTCTCTATGATCAGATCGTAGAAACTTTATTTTCTTGTTACGATGATTTTTCACTTCACTCTGAAATTCTTTGAACTTTTCAAATGTTTCAGACTTATGTTTCATCAAGTAGATATACTCATATCTGCTCAAATCATCTGTGAAGATTAGAAAATACTGATACCTGTCGCGAGCCTCAATATTCATCGGACCACATACATCAGTATGTATGATTTCCAGCAAATTTGTTGCTCGCTCCATTGTTCCGAAGAACGGAGTCTTAGTCATCTTGCCCATGAGGCATGGTTCGCAAGCATCAACTGATTCATAATCAAGTGATTACAAAAGCCCATCAGCATGGAATTTCTTCATGCGTTTTACACCAATATGACCTAAACGGCAGTGCTACAAATAAGTTGCACTATCATTATTAACTTTGCATCTTTTGGTTTCAATATTATGATTATGTGTATCACTACGATCGAGATCCAACGAACTATTTTCATTGGGTGTGTAACCATATAAGGTTTTATTCATGTAAAAAGAACAACAATTTATTCTCTTACTTAAATGAATAACCGTATTACAATAAACATGATCAAATCATATTCATGCTTAATGCAAACACCAAATAACACTTATTCAGGTTCAACACTAATCCCGAAAGTATAGGGAGTGTGCGATGATGATCATATCAATCTTGGAACCACTTCCAACACACATCGTCACTTCACCCTTAACTAGTCTCTGTTTATTCTGCAACTCCCGTTTCGAGTTACTAATCTTAGCAACTGAACTAGTATCAAATACTGAGGGGTTGCTATAAACACTAGTAAAGTACACATCAATAACATGTATATCAAATATACTTATGTTCACTTTGCCATCCTTCTTATCTGCCAATCACTTGGGGTAGTTCCGCTTCCAGTGACCAATCCCTTTGAAGTAGAAACACTTAGTCTCAGGCATAGGACCAGACTTGGGCTTCTTCACTTGAGCAGCAACTTGCTTGCTGTTCTTCTTGAAGTTCCCCTTCTTCCCTCTGCCCTTTTCTTGAAACTAGTGGTCTTGTCTACCATCAACACTTGATGTTTTTCTCGATTTCTACCTTCGTCAATTTCTGCATTACGAAGAGCTTGGGAATCGTTTCCGTTATCCCTTGCATATCATAGTTCATCACTAAGTTCTACTAACTTGGTGATGGTGACTAGAGAATTCTGTCAATCACTATCTTATCTGGAAGATTAACTCCCACTTGATTCAAGCGATTGTTGTGCTCAGACAATCTGGGCACATGCTCACTAGTTGAGCGATTCTCCTCCATCTTTTAGCTATAGAACTTGTTGGAGACTACATATCTCTCAACTCGGGTATTTGCTTGAAATATTAACTTCAACTCCTGGAACATCTCTTATGCTCCATGACGTTCAAAACGTCTTTGAAGTCCTGATTCTAAGCCATTAAGCATGGTGCACTAAACTATCAAGTAGTCATCATATTGAGCTAGCCAAACGTTCATAACGTCTGCATCTGCTCCTGCAATAGGTCTGTCACCTAGCGGTGCATCAAGGACATAATACTTCTGTGCAGCAATGAGGATAAACCTCAGATCACGGATCCAATCCACATCATTGCTACTAACATCTTTCAACACAATTTTCTCTAGGAACATATCAAAATAAACACAGGGAAACAACAACGCGAGCTATTGATCTACAACATAATTTGCAAAATACTACCAGGACTAAGTTCATGATAAATTTAAGTTCAATTAATCATATTACTTAAGAACTCCCACTTAGATAGACATCCCTCTAATCCTCTAAGTGATTACGTGATCCAAATCAACTAAACCATGTCCGATCATCACGTGAGATGGAGTAGTTTCATTGGTGAACATCATTATGTTGATCATATCTACTATATGATTCGCGCTCGACCTTTCGGTCTCCGTGTTCCGAGGCCATATTTGTATATGCTTGGCTCGTCAAGTATAACCTGAGTATTCCGCGTGTGCAACTGTTTTGCACCCGTTGTATTTAAACGTAGAGCCTATCACACCCGATCATCACGTGGTGTCTCAGCACGAAGAACTTTTGCAACGGTGCATACTCAGGGAGAACACTTCTTGATAATTAGTGAGAGATCATCTTATAATGCTACCTTCAAACTAAGCAAAAATAAGATGTATAAAAGATAAACATCATATGCATTCAAAATATGTGACATGATATGGCCATCATCATCTTGCGCCTTTGATCTCCATCTCCAAAGTACTGTCATGATCTCTATCGTCACCGGCATGACACCATGATCTCCATCATCTTGATCTATATCAATGTGTCGTCACACGGTCGTCTCGCCAACTATTGCTCTTGCAACTATTGCTATCGCATAGCGATAAAGTAAAGCAATTATTTGGCGCTTGCATCTTATGCAATAAAGAGACAACCGTAAGGCTTTTGCCAGTTGCCGATAACTTTAACAAAACATGATCATCTCATACAACAACTTATATCTCATCACGTTTTGACCATATCACATCACAACATGCCCTGCAAAAACAAGTTAGATGTCCTCTACTTTGTTGTTGCAAGTTTTACGTGGCTGCTACGGGCTTAAGCAAGAACCAATCTTACCTACGCATCAAAACCACAACGATAGTTTGTCAAGTTGGTGCTATTTTAACCTTCGCAAGGACCGGGCGTAGCCACACTCGGTTCAACTAAAGTTGGAGAAACTGTCACCCGCTAGCCATCTTTGTGCAAAGAACGTATGGAGAACCGGTCTCGCGTAAGCGTACGCGTAATGTCGGTCCGGGCCGCTTCATCCAACAATACCGCCGAACCAAAGTATGACATGCTGGTAAGCAGTATGACTTATATCGCCCACAACTCACTTGTGTTCTACTTGTGCATATAACATCAACATATAAAACCTAGGCTCGGATGCCACTGTTGGGTTTCGTAATAATTTCAAAAAATTTCCTACGCACACGCAAGATCATGTGATGCATAGCAACGAGAGGGGGAGTATGATCTACATACCTAGTAGATCGACAACGGAAGCATTTGGTTGATGTAGTCGTACGTCTCCATGATCTGACCGATCAAGCATCGAAACTACGGCACCTCCGAGTTCTAGCACACGTTCAGCTCGATGACGATCCCCGGACTCCGATCCAGCAAAGTGTCGGGGAAGAGTTTCGTCAGCACGACGGCGCGGTGACGATCTTGACGTACTACTGCTGCAAGGCTTCGCCTAAGCACCGCTACAATATTATCAAGGACTATGGTGGCTGGGGGCGCCGCACACGGCTAAGGAATAGATCACGTGGATCAACTTGTGTTCATGGGGTGCCCCTTGCCTCAGTATATAAAGGATGGAGGAGGAGGAGGAGGAGGCCGGCCAAGGCTAGGTGTGGCCAGGATGTGGAGTCCTACTAGGACTCCAAGTCCTAGTAGGAGTCCACCAAGAGGGGAGGAAGGGAGAAGGAAGTGGAGGAGAAGGAGAGGTGGATGGCCCCCTTTTCCCTAGTCAATTCGGACTAGAGGGGAGGGGGGGCACAGCAGCCCCTTGGCCCTTTCTCCTCTTCCCACTAAAGCCCATCAAGGCCCATTGCTTCTCCCGTAACTACCCGGTACTCCGAAAAATACCCGATTCACTCGGAACCTTTCCGATGTCCGAGTATAGTCGTCCAATATATCAATCTTTACGTCTCGACCATTTCGAGACTCCTCGTCATGTCCCCGATCTCATCCGGGACTGCGAAATCCTTCGGTACATCAAAACTCATAAACTCATAATATAACTGTCATCGAAACCTTAAGCGTGCGGACCCTACGGGTTTGAGAACAATGTAGACATGATCGAGACATGTCTCCAGTCAATAACCAATAGCGGGACCTGGATGCCCATATTGGCTCCTACATATTCTACGAAGATCTTTATCGGTCAGACCGCATAACAACATACCTTGTTCCCTTTGTCATCGGTATGTTACTTGCCCGAGATTCGATCATCGGTATCTTAATACCTAGTTCAATCTCGTTACCGGCAAGTCTCTTTACTCATTCCGTAATACATCATCTCACAACTAGCTCATTAGTTGCAATGCTTGCAAGGCTTATGTGATGTGCATTACCGAGAGGGCCCAGAGATACCTCTCCGACAATCGGAGTGACAAATCCTAATCTCGAAATACGCCAACCCAACATGTACCTTTGGAGACACCTGTAGAGCTCCTTTATAATCACCCAGTTACGTTGTGACGTTTGGTAGCACACAAAGTGTTCCTCCGGCAAACGGGAGTTGCATAATCTCATAATCATAGGAACATGTATAAGTCATGAAGAAAGCAATAGCAACATACTAAACGATCGGGTGCTAAGCTAATGGAATGGGTCATGTCAATCACATCATTCTCCTAATGATGTGATCCTGTTAATCAAATAACAACTCTTTTGTTTATGGTTAGGAAACATAACCATCTTCGATTAACGAGCTAGTCAAGTAGAGGCATACTAGTGACACTTTGTTTGTCTATGTATTCACACAAGTATTACGTTTCCGGTTAATACAATTCTAGCATGAATAATAAACATTTATCATGATATAAGGAAATAAATAATAACTTTATTATTGCCTCTAGGGCATATTTCCTTCAATTCCTCCCTCGGTGGCTCTTCTTCGCCACTTCTTCTCACTGCACCTGATTGATCCTCGACAGAGCTCCGGATGCCTGAGCTTTCAGGCCGTGGCGGCGATGGCCGGCAACGGGATCGACTTCGAGCTTCCACCATCCGCGAGCAGGTTCCGGACACGGTGGGTGTTTGTTGAAGCTGGGGTGCTCAGCCCCCTGCTCTCTTCTCCGTCAGAGCCCGCCATTCCTAACTCCAGTTGGTGCCACTGGAGGCTCGCCGATCCACGCCTTGTCCCCGTCTAGCTCAGATTGAGATGGCTCAAAGACCTTGGTGTGACTGCGCCTATGGTGGTGAGGGAGTTCGTCCGGCGCCGAATTGCTCCGCTTCAGCGCCACTCCCGACCGATGTGGGCCTTGCTCAGCAACCAGGACCACATGAGACTTTAGGAGTCTAAGCTCCCCCATGAGGCGCGGCAAACGATGCTTCAGGTCCTAAAGGGCGTCCTGTTGCCGGACGACTTGCCGAGGAAGAGTTGCGTTTTGTACCGCTGCTCGAACAAGATGACCTTCGTGGAGCGGACTGTTGGAAATATGCCCTAGAGGCAATAATAAATTAGTATTAGTATTATATTTCATTGTTCATGATAATCGTTTATTATCCATGCTAGAATTGTATTGATAGGAAACTCAGATACATGTGTGGATACCTAGACAACACCATGTCCCTAGTAAGCCTCTAGTTGACTAGCTCGTTGATGAATAGATGGTTATGGTTTCCTGACCATGGACATTGGATGTCATTGATGACAGGATCACATCATTAGGAGAATGATGTGATGGACAAGACCCAATCCTAAGCCTAGCACAAAGATCGTGTAGTTCGTATGCTAAAGCTTTTCTAATGTCAAGTATCATTTCCTTAGACCATGAGATTGTGCAACTCCCAGATACCGTAGGAGTGCTTTGGGTGTGCCAAACGTCAAAACGTAACTGGGTGGCTATAAAGGTTCACTACAGGTATCTCCGAAAGTGTCTGTTGGGTTGGCACGAATTGAGACTGGGATTTGTCACTCCGTGTAACGGAGAGGTATCTCTGGGCCCACTCGGTAGGACATCATCATAATGTGCACAATGTGACCAAGGAGTTGATCACGGGATGATGTGTTATGGAACGAGTAAAGATACTTGTCGGTAACGAGATTGAACAAGGTATCGGGATACCGACGATCGAATCTCGGGCAAGTATCGTACCGCTAGACAAAGGGAATTGTATACGGGATTGATTGAATCCTTGACATCTTGGTTCATGCGATGAGATCATCTTGGAACATGTAGGAGCCAACATGGGTATCAAGATCCCGCTGTTGGTTATTGACCGGAGAGTTGTCCCGGCCATGTCTGCATGACTCCCGAACCCGTAGGGTCTACACACTTAAGGTTCGATGACGCTAGGGTTATAGGGAAAGTATGTACGCGGTTACCGAATGTTGTTTGGAGTCCCGGATGAGATCCCGGACGTCACGAGCAGTTCCGGAATGGTCCGGAGGTAAAGATTATATATAGGAAGTATGGTTTTGGCCACCGGAAGTGTTCCAGGCATCACCGGTAGTGTACCGGGACCACCGGAGGGGTCCGGGGTCCACTAGGTGGGGCCACCAGCCCCAGAGGCCTACATGGGCCAATAGTGGGAAGGGACCAGCCCCTGGGTGGGCTGGGGCGCCTCCCACCAAGGCCCAAGGCGCAAGGGAGAGTGGCAGGGGGCAAACCCTAGGTCCAAATGAGCCTTAAGGCCCACCCTAGGTGCGCCCCCCTCTCTCCCCCTTGGCCGCAACCCTAGATGGGTTTTGGGGCTGCCGCCACCCCTAGGGAGGGAACCCTAGATGGGGCACAGCCCCTCCACTTCCCCTATGTATACTTGAGGTAATGGGGGCTGCAACACACGCAAGATCATCTCCCTCTTGGCACAGTACTACCTCTCTCCCTCCTCGTCTCTCGTAGTGCTTGGCGAAGCCCCGCTGGAGTTCTGCACTCCTCCACCACCACCACGCCGTCGTGCTGCTGCTGGACGGAGTCTTCCCCAACCTCTCCTTCTCCCCTTGCTGGATCAAGGCGTAGGAGACGTCACCGGGCTGCACGTGTGTTGAACGCGGAGGCGCCGTGGTTCGGCGCTTAGATCGGAATCAACCGCGATCTGAATCGCTACGAGTACGACTCCTTCATCCGCGTTCTTGCAATGCTTCCGCTTAGAGATCTACAAGGGTATGTAGATGCACTCCCCTTCCCCTTGTTGCTAGATTACTCCATAGATTGATCTTGGTGATGCGTTGAAAATTTTAAATTTCTGCTACGATCCCCAACACGGATGCCCTCCTTCGACGAGTGGGGGTTGCGCCTAGCTGGCCTCATGGGGCCCCATGAGAACCCCATCGTCACGGTTCCTTTCCTCAACGTTCGCGCCGAGCTCGCCCCAAGTGTTGGCGCAGGGGGCGTACACCGCTGGGGGCGATAGTGAAGGTGCAGAGATGCCGATGTCGCCCAGGGATCCTGAAGCATTGACCTCGGGGTCCCATGACTCTTGCCCTGGAGCGGCGGTTGAAGGGGCGACGCAGCCCGCGTCTCTCGCGGCCGGGGCTCCCGAGGCCTCGGCAAGTCACCGCGAGGCAGAGCCGGCCAGCTCTCCTCAGCCTGGTGCTTCTGAGGCTGCCTCTCCGAGCACTTCTCCAGTCGCGCCTCGTGTCGGCCTCCATGTACAGCGCTTCGGCCGGCTGTGCGTGGACTTCGCAGAACTCCGCAAGAGAAAGGGGTCCCCGAGCTGCGGTAGCGGCACCTTTGGGCCGTTGAAGCAGGGGAAGTATATCGCCATGGACGAGTAAGTACCTTACCTTGGTGATCTTCTGTGTGCCGCTTTCCTTCCTGACGATTGTCCCCTTAGGGCCCCTTCTGCCAAGGCCACGAAATCTCCTGAGAAGCAGCTCCCTCTCGCCCCGTTGCACCCGCCAAGCTCGAGCGCTGTGATACGTCTCCAACGTATCTATAATTTTTGATTGCTCCATGATATATTATCTACTGTTTTGGACTATATTGGGCTTTATTTTCCACCTTATTATTTTTGGGACTAACCTATTAACCGGAGGCCCAGCCCAGAATTGTTGTTTTTTGCCTATTTCAGTGTTTCGAAGAAACGGAATATCAAACGGAGTCCAAACGGAATAAACCTTTCTGGAACGTGATTTTCTTCCCGAATATGACCCAAGAGACTTGGACCCTACGCCAAGGAAGCTTCGAGGTGGGCACGAGGTAGGGGCGCACCCTATACCCCCAGGTGCGACCCCACCCTCGTGGGCCCACGGAAGCTCCACCGACGTACTTCTACCTCCTATATATACCTACATACCCCCAAACGAACAGATACGGAGCCAAAAAACTAATTCCACCGCCGCAACTTCCTGTATCCACGAGATCCCATCTTGGGGCCTGTTCCGGAGCTCCGCCGGAGAGGGCCATCATCACGGAGGGCTTCTACATCATCATAGCCTCTCCGATGAAGTGTGAGTAGTTTACCGCAGACCTTCGGGTCCATAGTTATTAGCTAGATGGCTTCTTCTCTCTTTTTGGGTCTCAATACAAAGTTCTCCCCCTCTCTTGTGGAGATCTATTCGATGTAATCTTATTCTTTTTTGCGGTGTGTTTGTTGAGACCGATGAATTGTGGGTTTATGATCAAGTCTATCTATGAATAATATTTGAATCTTCTCTGAATTCTTTTATGTATGATTAGTTATCTTTGCAAGTCTCTTCGAATTATCAGTTTGGTTTGGCCTACTAGATTGGTTTTTCTTGCCATGGGAGAAGTGCTTAGCTTTGGGTTCAATCTTGCGGTGTCCTTTCCCAGTGACAGAAGGGGCAGCAAGGCACGTATTGCATCGTTGCCATCGAGGATAACAAGATGGGGTTTATTTCATATTGCATGAATTTATCTCTCTACATCATGTCATCTTGCTTAAAGCGTTACTATGTTTTTAACTTAATAGTCTAGATGCATGTTGGATAGTGGTCGATGAGTGGAGTAATAGTAGTAGATGCAGAATCGTTTCGGTCTACTTGTCACGGACGTGATGCCTATATACATGATCATGCCTAGATATTCTCATAACTATGCTCAATTCTGTCAATTGCTCCATAGTAATTTGTTCACCCATCATAGAATACTTATGCTCTTGAGAGAAGCCACTAGTGAAACCTATGGCCCCTGGGTCCATTCTCATTATATCAATCTCCATCACTTTAATCTTGCTTTGCTTTTTTACTTTGCCTTTTACTTTTCACTTTGCATCTCTATACCAAAAATACCAAAAATATTATATCTATCAGATCTCACTCTCGTAAGTTACCGTGAAGGGATTGACAACCCCTAATCGCTTTGGTTGCGAGTAGCTATCGTTTTGTGCAGGTACGAGGGACTTGAGCGTGGCCTCCTACTGGATTGATACCTTGGTTCTCAAAAACTGAGGGAAATACTTACGCTACTCTACTGCATCATCCTTTCCTCTTCGGGGAAATCCAACGCAAGCTCAAGAGGTAGCAAGAAGAATTTCTGGCGCTGTTGCCGGGGAGTCTACGCAAAAAGTCAACATACCAAGTACCCATCACAATCCCTATCTCTCGCATTACATTAGTTGCCATTTGCCTCTCGTTTCCTCTCCCCCACTTCACCCTTTCCATTTTATTCGCCCTCTCTTTCTCGATCTCCTTCTCCTTCTCTTTCTCCGTTTTCCTTTTTCTCCCTTGCCTTTTTGTTTGCCCGTGTGTTGGATTGCTTGTTTGTCGCGATGGCTCAAGATACTACCGAATTGTGTGACTTCACCAAAACCAAGAATAATGATTTCCTTAGCACTCCGATTGCTCCTCTTGCCAATACTGAATCTTGTGAAATCAACACTGCTTTGTTGAATCCTGTTATTAAAGATCAATTCGCCGGCCTTCCTAGTGAAGATGCCGCTTCTCATCTGAATAGCTTCATTGATTTATGTGATATGCAAAAGAAAAAAGATGTCGATAATGATGTCGTTAAATTGAAGCTATTTCCTTTTTCGCTTAGAGATCGTTCTAAAGCTTGGTTTTCGTCTTTGCCTAAAAATAGTATTGATTCTTGGAACAAGTGCAAAGATGCTTTTATCTCTAAGTATTTCCTTCCCGCTAAGATCATCTCTCTTAGAAACGATATTATGAACTTTAAGCAACTTGATCATGAACATGTTGCACAAGCTTGGGAGAGAATGAAATTAATGATACGTAATTGCCCTACTCATGGTTTGAATTTGTGGATGATTATACAAAAAAATTATGCCGGATTGAATTTTGCTTCTAGAAATCTTTTAGATTCGGCCGCGGGATGCACTTTTATGGAAATCACTTTAGGAGATGCTACTAAACTCCTAGATAATATTGTGGTTAATTATTCTCAATGGCATACTGAAAGATCTTCTAATAAAAAGTGCATGCGATAGAAGAAATCAATGTTTTGAGTGGAAAGATGGATGAACTTATGAAATTATTTGCTACTAAGAGTGTTTCTTCTGATCCTAATGATATGCCTTTGTCTACTTTGATTGAGAATAACAATGAATCTGTGGATGTGTATTTTGTTGGTAGGAATAATTTTGGTAACAACGCTTATAGAGGGAATTTTAATCCTAGGCCATATCCTAGTAATCCTTCTAATAATTATGGGAATTCCTACAACAACTCTTATGGAAATTATAATAAGATGCCCTCTGAATTTGAGAATAGTGTTAAAGAGTTTATGAATTCACAAAAGAATTTTAATGCTTTGCTTGAAGAGAAATTGCTTAAAGTTGATGATTTGGCTAGGAACGTTGATAGAATTTCTCTTGAGGTTGATTCTTTAAAGCTTAGATCTATTCCTCCTAAGCATGATATCAATGAGTCTCTCAAAGCCATGAGAATTTCCATTGATGAGTGCAAGGAAAGAACCGCTAGGATGCGTGCTTCCAAAGATGCCTTTATTAAAGCGTGTTCTTCCAATTCCTATGAAAATCAAGATGAAGATCTAAAAGTTATTGATGTGTCTCCTATTAAATCTTTGTTTTGCAATATGAATCTTGATGAAACTGAATATGATCTTCCTTTACCTAGAAGGCATTCTAAAAATTCGGAGTATTTAGATCTTTATGATGAAATTGATGAAAGTGGGATTGAAAGAAATAAAAATCTAGATGTTGCTAAACACACTATATTGGATTTCAAGGAATTTAATTAGGAAAGTTGCTCTTTAATTGATTGTATTTCCTTGTTGCAATCCGTGCTAAACTCTCCACATGCTTATAGTCAAAAGAAAGCCTTCACCGAACATATTGTTGATGCCTTGATGCAATCTTATGAAGAAAAACTTGAGTTGAAAGTTTCTATCCCTAGAAAACTCTATGATGAGTGGGCACCAACTATTAAAATTAAAATTAAAGATCATGAGTTTTACGCTTTGTGTGATTTGGGTGCTAGTGTCTCCACTATCCCCAAAACTTTGTGTGATTTGCTAGATTTCCGCGATTTTTATGATTGCTCTCTAAACTTGCATCTTGCGGATTCTACTATTAAGAAACCTATGGGAAGGACTAATGATGTTCTTATTGTTGCAAATAGGAATTATGTGCCCGTAGATTTCATTGTTCTTGATATAGATTGCAATCCTTCTTGCCCTATTATTATTGGTAGACCTTTCCTTAGAACGGTTGGTGCGATTATTAATATGAAGGAAGGGAATATTAGATTTCAATTTCCATTAAAAAAGGGCATGGAACACTTTCCAAGAAAGAAAATAAAATTGCCATATGAAACTATCATGAGAGCCACTTATGGATTGCCTACCAAAGATGGCAATACCTAGATCTATCCTCGCTTTTATGCCTAGCTAGGGGCATTAAACGATAGCGCTTGTTGGGAGGCAACCCAATTTTATTTTTAGTTTTTTGTGTTTTTGTTCTGTTAGGGAATAAATAACCCATCTACCTTCTGTTTGGATGTGGTTTTGTGTTTTAATTAGTGTCTATGCCAAGTTAGACCTATTGGATCTTCTTGGATGATAGTTATTTGATCTTGTTGTAATTTCCAGAAACTTTTCGTTCAGTGGCCGAATTGTTAAAAATCACCAGAACGTGATAAAATACTGATTCCAATTGTTGCTGATCAATAAAAAAAATTCTAGGTCTTCCAATTTTGGTAGATTTTTTGGAGTTCCAGAAGTTTGCGTTAGTTACAGATTACTACAGACTGTTCTATTTTTGACAGATTCCGTTTTTCGTGTGTTGTTTCCTTATTTTGATGAATCTATGGTTAGTAAAATAGTTTATAATCCATAGAGAAGTTGGAATAAAGTAGTTTTAACACCAGTATAAATAAAGAATGAGTTCATTATAGTACCTTGAAGTGGTTTTTTGTTTTCTTTCTCTAACGGAGCTCACGAGATTTCTATTGAGTTTTGTGTTGTGAAGTTTTCAAGTTTTGGGTGAATTCTTGTGATGGATTATGGAAAAAGGAGTGGCAAGAGCCTAAGCTTGGGGATGCCCATGGCACCGCCAAGATAATCCAAGGACACCAAAAATTCAAAGCTTGGGGATGCCCCGGAAGGCATCCCCTCTTTCGTCCACTTCCATCGGTAATTTACTTGGAGCTATATTTTTATTCACCAACATGATATGTGTTTTGCTTGGAGAATCTTGTATTATTTGTGTCTTTGGTTGTTAGTGTGCCACAATCATCCTTGCTGTACACACCTTTTGAGAGAGCCATACATGAATTAGAATTTGATAGAATACTCTATGTGCTTCACTTATATTTTTTGAGCTAAGTAGTTTTGCTCTATGTGCTTCACTTATATCTTCTGAGCGTTATAATTCTGCTCTATGTGCTTCACTTAGATCTTTTAGAGCACGGTGGTGGATTTGTTTTAAAGAAACTATTGATCTCTCATGCTTCACTTAAATTATTTTGAGAGTCTTAATAGCATGGTAATTTGCTTAATAGTAACATGCTTGGTATTCAAGATTTGTGAAACTTTCTTTTGAGTGTGTTGAATACTAAGAAAAGTTGGATGCTTGATAATTGTTTTGAGATATGGAGGTAGTAATATCAAAGTCACGCTAGTAGAGTAATTCTGAATTTGAGAAGTGCTTGAGTTAAAGTTTGCAAGTCCCGTAGCATGCACGTATGGTAAACATTATGCAACAAATTTGAAACATGAGGTGTTATTTGATTGTCCTCCTTATGAGTGGCGGTCGGGGACGAGCGATGGTCTTTTCCTACCAATCTATCCCCCTAGGAGCATGCGCGTAATACTTTGGTTTTTGATGGATTGTAGATTTTTGCAATAAGTATATGAGTTCTTTATGACTAATGTTGAGTCCATGGATTATACGCACTCTCACCCTTCCATCATTGCTAGCCTCTACAGTACCGTGCATTGCCCTTTCTCACATCAAGAGTTGGTGCAAACTTCGCTGGTGCATCCAAACCCCGTGATATGATACGCTCTTTCACACCTAAACCTCCTTATATCTTCCTCAAAACAGCCACCATACCTACCTATTATGGCATTTCCATAGCCATTCCGAGATATATTGCCATGCAACTTTCCACCATCCAGTTTATCATGACACATTCATCATTGTCATATTTCTTAGCATGATCATGTAGTTGACATAGTATTTGTGGCAAAGCCACTGTTCATAATTTTTTTCATACTTGTCACTCTTGATTCATTGCATATCCCGGTACACCACCGGAGGCATCCATATAGAGTCATACTTTGTTCTAGTATCAAGTTGTAATCATTGAGTTGTAAATAAATAGAAGTGTGATGATCATCATTCAATAGAGAATTGTCCCAAAAAAAGAAAGGCCAAAGAAAAAAAAGAAGGCCCCCCCAAAAAAGGGGCAATGCTACTATCCTTTTTTCCACACTTGTGCTTCAAAGTAGCACCATGTTCTTCATATAGAGAGTCTCTTGAGTTATCACTTTCATATAGTAGTGGGAATTTTCATTATAGAACTTGGATTGTATATTCCAACAATGGGCCTCCTCAAGTGCCCTAGGTCTTCGTGAGCAAGCAAGTTGGATGCACACCCACTTAGTTTCTTTTGTTGAGCTTTCATACATTTATAGCTCTAGTGCATCCGTTGCATGGCAACCCCTACTCCTTGCATTAACATCAATCGATGGGCATCTCCATAGCCCATTGATTAGCCTCGTTGATGTGAGACTTTCTCCTTTTTGTCTTCTCCACATAACCCCCATCATTATATTCTATTCCACCCATAGTGCTATATCCATGGCTCATGATCATGTATTGCGTGAAAGTTTATGATTTTGAAATTATTAAGGTATGAAACAATTGCTTGGCTTGTCATCGGGGTTGTGCATGATGAGAGCATTCTTGTGTGACGAAAATGGAGCATGACTAAACTATATGATTTTGTAGGGATGAACTTTCTTTGGCCATGTTACTTTAAGAAAACATAATTGCTTTGTTGGTTTGCTTGAAGTATTATTATTCTCTATGTCAATATGAACTTTTGTCTTGAATCTTCCTAATCTGAATATTCATACCACAATTAAGAATATTTGCATTGAAATTATGCCAAGTAGCACTCCGCATCACAAATTCTCTTTTTATCATTTACCTACTCGAGGACGAGCAGGAATTAAGCTTGGGGATGCCTGATACGTCTCCAACGTATCTATAATTTTTGATTGCTCCATGCTATATTATCTACTGTTTTGGACTATATTGGGCTTTATTTTCCACTTTTATATTATTTTTGGTACTAACCTATTAACCGGAGGCCTAGCCCAGAATTGCTGCTTTTTTGCCTATTTTAGTGTTTCGAAGAAACGGAATATCAAACGGAGTCCAAACGGAATAAACCTTTCTGGAACGTGATTTTCTTCCCGAATATGACCCAAGAGACTTGGACCCTACACCAAGGAAGCTTCGAGGTGGGCACGAGGTAGGGGGCGCGCCCTATACCCCCAGGCACGCCCCCACCCTCGTGGGCCCGCCGAAGCTCCACCGATGTACTTCTTCCTCCTATATATACCTACGTAACCCCAAACGAACTGATACGGAGCCAAAAACCTAATTTCACCGCCGCAACTTTCTGTAACCACGAGATCCCATCTTGGGGCCTGTTCCGGAGCTCCACCGGAGAGGGCCGTCATCACGGAGGGCTTCTACATCATCATAGCCTCTCCGATGAAGTGCGAGTAGTTTACCTCAGACCTTCGGGTCCATAGTTATTAGCTAGATGGCTTCTTCTCTCTTTTTGGATCTCAATACAAAGTTCTCCCCCTCTCTTGTGGAGATCTATTCGATGTAATCTTCTTCTTTTTTGCGGTGTGTTTGTTGAGACCGATGAATTGTGGGTTTATGATCAAGTCTATCTATGAATAATATTTGAATCTTCTTTGAATTCTTTTATGTATGATTAGTTATCTTTGCAAGTCTCTTCGAATTATCAGTTTGGTTTGGCCTACTAGATTGGTTTTTCTTGCCACTGGAGAAGTGCTTAGCTTTGGGTTCGATCTTGCGGTGTCCTTTCCCAGTGACAGAAGGGGCAGCAAGGCACGTATTGCATCGTTGCCATCGAGGATAACAAGATGGGGTTTATTTCATATTGCATGAATTTTTCTCTCTACATTATGTCATCTTGCTTAAAGCGTTACTTTTTTTTTAACTTAATACTCTAGATGCATGCTGGGTAGCGGTCGATGAGTGGAGTAATAGTAGTAGATGCAGAATCGTTTCGGTCTACTTGTCACGGACGTGATGCCTATATACATGATCATGCCTAGATATTCTCATAACTATGCTCAATTCTGTCAATTGCTCAACAGTAATTTGTTCACCCATCGTAGAATACTTATGCTCTTGAGAGAAGCCACTAGTGAAACCTATGGCCCCCAGGTCTATTCTCATTATATCAATCTCCGTCACTTTAATCTTGCTTTGCTTTTTTACTTTGCCTTTTACTTTTCACTTTGCATCTCTATACCAAAAATACCAAAAATATTATATGTATCAGATCTCACTCTCGCAAGTGACCGTGATGGGATTGACAACCCCTAATCGCGTTGGTTGCGAGTAGCTATCGTTTTGTGCA
The DNA here is from genome assembly GCF_056163025.1 of Triticum urartu. Classification (NCBI taxonomy): domain Eukaryota; kingdom Viridiplantae; phylum Streptophyta; class Magnoliopsida; order Poales; family Poaceae; genus Triticum; species Triticum urartu. The sequence goes on along the minus strand of NC_141876.1, from coordinate 503,553,397 downwards.
GGTACGAGGGACTTGAGCGTGGCCTCCTACTGGATTGATACCTTGGTTCTCAAAAACTGAGGGAAATACTTACGCTACTCTGCTGCATCATCCTTTCCTCTTCGAGGAAATCCAACGCAAGCTCAAGAGGTAGCACGCTGCAGGCTCGTGCGCTGCCCATGGCGCGGGGTCAACCGTGGGTGTTAGTCCGTCATCAAGGCGCCTTGAGCTTGCGCCTTTGCCGTCCTTTCTCCGCGGCTTTGCTTGGAGCGCAGCAAGCCTGCCAAGGGCTTCTCCCCTGGTCACGGTCGGCAACTGGCTGGCTTCGATCCAGTGTCCTCTTCAAGCAGCGGGCCCCTTTCGGCTCAGGCCCCTCGCGAGGGTCGGCTGGCGCCTGGGGCTGTGCCAACCCCCAGCCCCTGCTGAGAGGGGGAGCACCACGTCGGGCGTCGCCCACAGCCCCCATAGCGGAGGGCGAGATGGGCCCTGCGCTTCAGTTCGAGCATGGGCGGAGCGTTGTTCGTCATGAGCTCTTCCAGGAGGCAATGAGCGCGATGGGTTGAAGATAACGTGGATGCGCTGGTTAGGGCCTTCGCTTCTGACGATGATGGGGTAGTGGTTGCGCGGACGAAGGCAACGTGGTTGATGACGGCGACACCAGCGCCGGTGAAGGTGGAGGCGATGCCAACGATGGCGACAGCGACGCCAGCGGTGCATCTGAGGATGACATGGGGACGCGGCGAGTGACATATCCGGGTGATCCCTCGTTTCCCTGTTGTTTACCCTGTAAAAACTTGGGCGTGGCCCCGGAAGATTGTAAGAGCATTTTGAGAGGGGGAGCCCCTCATGTAAACAAGTAGTAGCTTTTATCCTTCCATGTCATATTGAGTAGGCGCCTTCATGAGCTTACGTAAGCTGGGGCAAGGTTGTTGTCGCGGTTTACCTTAGCCTCGACGAGCCCAAACCGGCTCAAGAAGTTGTGGGTTTCTGAGAAGCTCCTGAGGAATTCGTCGACACGCCCGAGAGGGCCGTGTGATAAGCGAGCGCCAGCCACGGCCCGACACATGCATGGCTCATGTGCTTCATGCCCAGCCCGGCTCGCGAGGAGCCCGCGAGGGGGGAGCGACTGGCGCGAACTCCGAAATAAGGCAAGGACTAGACTGCGAGAAATAGCTCGAATGAAAAAAGGCATCCCCCTGCCTGCATCAAATGAAAATGCAACTTCAACTTAAATCCAAATCCAGAAAGCAGGGTTACAGAAAAGAGATCCAAAGCAAAAGGCCGCATCCAGCACCTAGTCTAGTCTTCGACATCTTCTCACCAGCGCGGAGCTAAGTGCTGCCACTGGGCATGGGAGGGAGCCCCCGAGGCCCGAGGGCGGCTCTCCTGAGGCTTCGGGGCGTGTACAGCCCCACTCATTATTATGTGAGAGTGTCACGGACGATGATCTTCACAGGCGTGAGCCTTACTTCATATCGCTTGACGAGGGCCCCGCCTTGCGCCGCCCCCTACCACCGCTGGGATGACCGGAAACCAGGACGGTCCAACGAGGGTAGAGGGGACGCTAGCGGCGCCTTGGCGACCACGGGTCCTCTGTCGGGGGAAAGGTCACGGATGCCACCCCGGCAGAGGGCCTACCTCCGGGCGTTGCCTTGCTCCGTGCGACGTAGGGAGGAGCCTTGCTCCTGGCCCCTTCCACGCAGCCCCCAGTGGGTCTCTCCTGTCGGGGCGGGCATCGCCGTGCCAGAACCATCGTTCGGTGCCGTGACCTGGTTCATCTGTGACTCACGGTTAGCGTAAGCCTGCCCCTGAGGGATTAATGGTACCTTGTATCTGTCGTCGACGGTGCGGCTGGCGGGGCTCTCTGGCGGCTCCTGGAAGGCCTCAGCTCCTAACGCCTCATCCTCCCATCCTAGTCGAGGAACGAGCCGGGGGCGTCCTCCGGCATGTACTCCTGATCCATCATGCGGGGGACTTAGGCCTCCGATGCCGCTGCCCCTAAGACCTCGCCGAAGTGCCCCACGCTCCACGTCGCTCGGCCCGTCACACTGTCCTGGGGATGGCAGGCGGTGCTCCGATGGGGCCGCGCATGATGACGCTCGTGCCCGCGCCCATCCGAGGTGGCTCGGATGCGAGGGGGCGCCCTCCGCCATGGACCGTGTTGATGTCGATGAAGCCCCCGAGCGCACTTGGGGGTAGGCGGGCGCGGTGACGCCCGCCATGGGATCATGCCACTGCCTGGGGCATGAGCTGGTAGTAGAAAGGCAGTGCTCCCGTGGCCGCCGCGTCCAGGAGCTCGGTGACGCGTTCCAGCAGTGCATCCCAGCCGCTCTCCGTCAGTCGGCACCGCAACAGCTCCCGTGCCACTGTGAGCGCGGCCCGCATGTTCACCTGCTCCCTCCTGGTGTGCGGCGCCGTCACCGCGGCGTGGCTGGCGGCCCTTGCAGCGGCTCGCGTCTTTCGGGGGGTAAGAGTAGAGGGTGAGTGGCCGCGTCGCCCGCGCCCCGCGGTGTTTGGTGTGCGCGCCGCCTGAGACGCGGGGTTGAGGTCTTCCTGGGCAGGCGGCGCCGCCCGGGTGGGCCAGGCTGCCCATCGGTCATCGTTAGCCCTCGTGTCGCCGGACATCAGAACCGTGAAGCGTCGGCGGATTGTCTGGTGGGGAAGAAGCTCCAGCGCACCCCTACCTGGCGCACCAAATGTCGGATTATGGGTTCCGGCAAAACCCTTAAGGTTCGAACACTGGGTGCGCGCGAAGATCTCCCCCCCCCCCTATCGATTCGCGTCCTAACTTAGCCTAGATCACACGAACTAACTCGACGAACTCGCAACACAAAGGACACAAGATTTATACTGGTTTGGGCCACCGTTGTGCTATAATACCCTACTCCAGTGTGGTGGTGGATTGCCTCTTGGGCTTAGGATGAACTGTTCAAGGGGAAGAACAGCCTCCTGAGGTGGAGGTGTTCTTGTGCTTGGTGAACTTGTGTGGTTGTGGATGATCTTGATGATCTGTCCTGCCTATGGTGGTGGCCAGTCCTATTTATAGAGGCCCTAGTCCTCTCCCCAAATATTGAGCGGGAAGGGAGCCAACAACGGCCAATTAGAAAGGGGACAACTAGTACAAGCTATCCTGACAAAAGGCGGTCTTCGCCTGGCAAAGGTTCTAGCGGTGACGCCGTCCTAGGCTCCATGGTGACCCCCGTCTTGCCGTCCTTCTGGTCTTGGTCTCGTTGCACCAATATGGAAACCTTTGCTTGACGCCTCGGTACTCCGTGCCTGCGCTTGCCCCCTTAGCACTAAAGAGGAAACAATGATGCTGCACGCGCTGGCGCCCGCCTAGTCTCGATCATCATGGCTTACGTCATGAGGACCTCGCGAGGTTTGCCCGGCCTTGGACTCTCCACCCCTCACGAGCCAGCCTGGTGAGGCCGCTCCTGAGGTCTTGTGTCGTCCACCACGCGAGGCTTGGCCCCTCGCGAAGGTCTTGATTCCCTGTTGATGAATATGGGCCGTACAGGCATGCCAGCAAAGCCACGCTGTGGGCCACAGGCAGGCAAGTCTGGGGACCCCCGTTCCCAGAACAACGACAGTTGGCAAGTCCCGTAGCATGCACGTATGGTAAACATTGTGTGACAAATTTGAAGCATGGGGTGTTCTTTGATTGCTTTCCTTATGAGTGGCGGTCGGGGACGAGCGATGGTACTTTCCTACCAATCTATACCCCTAAGAGCATGCACGTAGTGCTTGGTTTTGATTACTTGTAGATTTTTGCAATAAGTATGTGAGTTCTTTATGACTAATGTTGAGTCCATGGATTAAACGCACTCTCACCTATCCATCATTGCTAGCCTCTTCGGTACCATGCATTGCCCTTTCTCACCTCGAGAGTTAGTGCAAACTTCGCCAATGCATCCAAACACCGTGATATGATACACTATATCACACATAAACCTGCTTATATCTTCCTCAAAACAGTCACCATACCTACCTATTATGGAATTTCCATAGCCATTCCGAGATATATTGCCATGCAACTTTCCACTGTTCCTTTTATTATGACACGCTCCATCATTGTCATATTGCCTTGCATGATCATGTAGTTGACATCGTATTTGTGGCAAAGCCACCTTCATAATTCTTTCATACATGTCACTCTTGATTCATTGCATATCCCGGTACACCGCCGGAGGCATTCACATAGAGTCATATTTTGTTCCAAGTATCGAGTTGTAATTCTTGAGTTGTAAGTAAATAAAAGTGTGATGATTTTCATTATTAGAGCATTGTCCCATGTGAGGAAAGTTCTTCAGAAAAAAAGAGAAATGCCAAAAAATGAGAGGCCCAAAAAAATGAGAGAAAAAGATAGAAGGGGCAATGTTACTATCCTTTTTCCACACATGTGCTTCAAAGTAGCACCATGATCTTCATGATAGAGAATCTCTTATGTTGTCACTTTCATATACTAGTGGGAATTTTTCATTATAGAACTTGGCTTGTATATTCCAACAATGGGCTTCCTCAAAATACCCTAGGTCTTCGTGAGAAAGCAAGTTGGATGCACACCCACTTAGTTTCTTTAATTGAGCTTTCATATATGTATAGCTCTAGTGCATCCGTTGCATGACAATCCCTACTCCTTGCATTGACATCAATTGATGGGCATCTCCATAGCCCGTTGATTAGCCGCGTCAATGTGAGACTTTCTCCCTTTTTGTCTTCTCACACAACCTCCATCATCATATTCTATTCCACCCATAGTACTATATCCATGGCTCACGCTCATATATTGCGTGAAAGTTGAAAATTTTTGAAAACACTAAAGTATGAAACAATTGCTTGGCTTGTCATCGGAGTTGTGCATGATGGGAGCATTTTGTGTGAAGAAAATGAAGCATGGCTAAACTATATGATTTTGTAGGGATAAGCTTTCTTTGGCTATGTTATTTTGATAAGACATGATTGCTTGGCTAGCATTGCTTGAAGTATTATTATTTTTATGTCAATATTAAACTTCTGTCTAGAATCTTTCGGATCTAAACATTAATGCCGCAATAAAGAGGAATACATCGAAAATTATGTTAGGAGCATTCCACATCAATTTTTTTTGTTTTTATCATTTACCTACTCGAGGACGAGCAGGAATTAAGCTTGGTATGCTTGATACGTCGCCAGCGTATCCATAATTTTTTATTGTTCCATGCTATTATATTGTCTGTTTTGGATGTTTATGAGCTTTATTATGCACTTTTATATTATTTTTGGGACTAACCTATTAACCGAAAGCCCAGTGCAAATTGCTGTTTTTTGCCTATTTCAGTGTTTCACAGAAAGGAATATAAAACGGAATCCAAACGAAATGAAACCTTCGCGAGGATCTTTTTTGGAACAAATGCAATCCAGGAGACTTGGAGTGGACGTCAATGAAGCAGCGAGGCGGCCACGAGGTAGGGCGGCGCGCCCCCACCCTCGTGGGCCCCTTGCAGCTCCACCGACCTACTTCTTTCGCCTATATATATACTCTTATAACCTGAAACATCCAGGGGAGCCACCAAACCGCTTTTCCACCGCCGCAACCTTCTGTACCCGTGAGATCCCATCTGGGGACCTTTTCCGACGATCTACCGGAGGGGGATTCGATCGCGGAGGGCTTCTAAATCAACACCATAGCCTCTCCAGTGATGTGCGAGTAGTTCACCAAGACCTTCGGGTCCATAGTTATTAGCTAGATGGCTTCTTCTCTCTCTTTGGATCTCAATACAAAGTTCTCCTCGATGTTCTTGGAGATCTATTTGATGTAATTCTTTTTGCAGTGTGTTTGCCGAGATCCGATGAATTGTGGGTTTATGATTAAGATTATCTATGAACAATATTTGATTCTTCTCTGAATTCTTATATGCATGATTTGATATGTTTGCAAGTATCTTCGAATTATCAGTTTGGTTTGGCCTACTAGATTGATGTTTCTTGCAATGGGAGAAGTGCTTAGCTTTGGGTTCAATCTTGTGGTGTCCTTTCCCAGTGACAGCAGGGGCAGCAATGCACGTATTATATTGTTGCCATCAAGGATAAAAAGATGGGGTTTATATCATATTGCTTGAGTTTATCCCTCTACATCATGCCATCTTGCCTAATGCGTTACTCTGTTCTTTTGTACTTAATACTCTAGATGCATGCTGGATAGCGGTTGATGTGTGGAGTAATGGCAGTAGATGCAGAATCGTTTTGGTACGGACGTGATGCCTATGTTCATGATCATGCCTAGATATCATCATAACTATGCGCTTTTCTATCAATTGCTCGGCAGTAATTTGTTCACCCACGGTAAATATATGCTATCTTGAGAGAAGCCACTAGTGAAACCTATGGCACCCGGGTCTACTTTACATCATATAAGTTTCCGATCTACAATTCTAGTTTACTATTTATTTTGCAATCTTTAATTTTCAATCTAAACAACAAAAATACCAAAAATATTTATCTTATTATCTCTATCAAATCTCACTTTCGTAAGTGACCGTGAAGGGATTGACAACTCCTTTATCGCGTTGGTTGCGAGGTTCTTGTTTGTTTGTGCAGGTACTAGGTGACTTGCGTGTAGTCTCCTACTGGATTGATACATTGGTTCTCAAAAACTGAGGGAAATACTTACGCTAGTTTGCTGCATCACCCTTTCCTCTTCAAGGGAAAACCAACGCATGCTCAAGAGGTAGCATGAAGTTGTGCAGTTGGATGCCGTAAAATTCCAATAGGCCCCTGAGTAAGGGGTGGATTGGAAATCCTAGGCCCTGCAATAGGAATGGGACAAAGAACACCCTCTCCTCCTTATTGGGGCTGGGGAAGTTCTCAGCCATTGCATAGTTGCCGATTGAGGCCAATCCCGCTCGAAGGGGAACTAGATCCGCAAGGGGAAGATAGCCCTGTGTCCGGAGTCGGCTTGGCTGAAGATGAGGCACTGAGCAACTCTATCAATCACCCTCCTGAGGGCCATGGGGGAACGAAGAGCAGCCTAGAGCGCTGGCCATGTTGGAAGGTTTTGTTCGTAGCTAATCTTGACGGTTTTTCCTGTGCGCGATGTGAGATGGCATTTGGGGATCTAAGTATCCTTATATATATGCCATCTGAGTGTGGTGAGGGGCTTATTTGCAAAAAATCACGGACCGTTCGTATTCATTCGGCGCATGGAAATCTAAGTGACCACAAGAAGGAATCATAAAGGCGGTGCATCGAGGTCAAAGCCAGACTCTCGTTGGTCCGAAGTATAATGAAGAACCCGCCTTGCAAAGCCGAAGATATAAACCGGATACTACGTCGTCATTGAAGGCAAGTTCGGGGCTACTAAGGGAGACCTGGATTCGGGGGTCCATAGGTGTCCGGCCTATTCAAGCATGGGCCGGGCTGATGGGCTGTGAAGATAGAGCGGAGGACTATCCTCCGTGTTCGGATAGGACTCCTGGATGCATGGAGGGCAAGATTGGAGTCCGGATGTACTGTTTCCTTCCCTTGTGTACCGACTCTGTACCCCTCCAGTGTATATATAAACCAGAGGGTTTAGTCTGTGAGGATCATCAGAAATCATATAGGCTTGACATCTAGGGTTTAGCCATTACGATCTCGAGGTAGATCAACTCTTGTAACCCCTATACTTATCAAAGTCAATCAAGTAGGAAGTAGGGTTTTACCTCCATTAAGAGGGCCCGAACCTGGGTAAACATCGTGTCCCCTTTTCTCCTGTTACCTTCAATCCTAAGACGCACAGTTCGGGGCCCCCTACCCAAGATCGGTCGGTCTTGATACTGACACCGCTTACGACACTGATTGTTATTCTATGTGTTGGTATTAGCCACAAAATCTGAACCGCCGTCAGTTTGCTTGCGCTTACCATTATTGCCTTGGTTCTGACCCGCCGCATTGTGCTGCTGTCCTTTGCCATTCTTTTACCCTTGCTAGCCTTCTCCTCATCAGACTCAGGGTCCTTAGTATTATCAGATTCGGCGTATTTGATGAGAGCCGCCATGAGCTCTCCCATGTCATTGCAGTGGCGTTTGAGTCGTGCCAGCTTCTGTTTGAGGGGAATGAACTGGTAATTTTTCTCCAAAATCAGGACGGCTGATCCAGCGTTGATGCTTTCCGATGAGTGGATAATGACCGAAATCTGGCAAACCCAATGGGCAGTTAGCTCATCCTCCCACTGGATACAAGAGTCTAACAAGAATCAACAGAGGTTGCTTGCATGTGTCCTTGAGATTCTGGATAAAATGCATCTTCAACTCAACTCATGATCCGATGGAATTAGGGGGCAATCCCTTTAGCCAGGTACGAGCCAGCCCATCCAACATCATGGTGAAATACTTAGCACGCACCGCGTTGTTGACGTCAACATCTCCATGGCCAGCTTATAGCTCTCAATCCAAGCCTCCAGAGGTTGATCCGCTGTGTATTTTGGCACCTTGTGGGTGCCCTTAAGATTCTTGGGCATACACTCAGTACGCAAAGCCGGCACCAGGCACAGCACACCCACGGTGTCGGGGGTTTGGTGCGACATATGCCAACGGATGGCTTATCATGGTGGGGGTGAGTAGAACGTCGCCGGTGCCTGGAAACAGGATGAGGCGAAGACATGCACGCCGACGAATCTTACCCAGCTTCGGGGCTCTCCGGGGAGATAATACCCCTACTGCTGCTCTGTGGGGTCTCCGCATGATCACTACGGTCAAGTGTTTACACGGTTGCTCCTTGAGCTGTGTATGTGGTAGGAGAGGGCAAGGCTAGCTCTCTCCCTCTATCTGGTGAGGTAGATAACTACTGGGATCCAACCCTTTGCATGGGTGCCCAGGGGGGTTTATATAGGCCTACCCCCAGTGGTACAATGGTAATGTGACTAGGCGCGGGCCCAGCCGTCAGTGTCTCCGACCTCCGACTTCTCTGCCGACTGCTGGGGCCCGCCGACTGGTGGGCCCCGCCGACTGGTCTGGTACGGAGCCAACATGCCGCGTCCGCCGCGGGCGGGTCTTGCCGGCTGCTGATTACTGTAGTCGTGCTCCTGATGATGCAAGCTTGGTCATGGGGTCGTGGAAACAGCCCCGCCGCCTGGCGGGCGATCACTGTGGCCACTCCCCATCTCTTCTTGATTAATGGCGCGTGGGCCCGGGGGAGGGCTCGTCCGACTCCCCCGGGCCGACTCCTGTTGGGTCCGACTGGCGGTGCCCCCGCCGTCTCCCGAGGTCTTGTTGGCTGGTGGGCCCTGCTGCCTCCAGGCCGTACAGACAAGCTGTCGTGGGCGCAGGACTAGGTACAGTGGTGCTGATGTCAGGGCCGGCTGGGCAACAGTGCCATGCCGCGGGGAGATCTTCCCAAGTATGGCGCGCTATAGCCATGCCTACCCTTGGTAAGGGGCGGGGAGTGGGCTTCATTGTAGCCACGCCCCTGCCCCGTCCCCCTCGATGAGGTCACGGTTTGTTGGAGTCGCCGGCCGACTCCCCAAAGCCGGCTTCTCTGGAAGTCGTCCCTGGGACTCGGCCATGAGCGGGCAGTCGGTCGCCTTGCCATAGACTCCCCAGGAGGCGGCTCTTCGCCCTGTGGTCTTGAGGGGCGCAGCGTGCCCCGATGTCTTGAAAGGTCGTGGGGCTCGGGTTGGCCTACCCGTGGCCCATTACTCCGACAGTAGTCCCCGAAGCTGGTGAGGCGCCGCGGACGATCGGCCGAGAAGCCTCAGCAGTTTCTCTTCCCGGGCGTGACACATGGTCTTGATTGACTTCCGCCGGGCTGACTAGAAGGAGTCGGACTCGCCCAACTCGGACTTACTCAATTCTGACTTGCTCAGTAGTTCGAACGTCGCAGCGGGATTTCAAGTGGCGTGCTAGCTAAGCTTCCGGGCCGCCGCCCGTTCCTGGCCTGTCACACGAGGGCACGTGGTCAGGCCGTTCTGCCATCCCACGCGCGCGACGGGACAGGCCCATAGGCGGGGCCCGCCACTACCGCGCCTCGGCGCCCGAGCGGATCCGCTACGGCCCTGGCGGACGGTTGGGATTCCCGTGAAGTTACTGCGCGCAGTAACTTTACGTGGATCGTGGGGGTCGTGGGGCTACGGGCGCAGTAAATCCCCACGTTCGCCCCCTCGGCTTCGCAGCCCATTGGACTATAAGTAGGGGAAGAGGGGGGCACGCGCGCCCCTCCTTCCCACTACCCCTCGCTTCTTCCTCCTCACAGCTCCTCGCTCTCCTACTCCCTCTTCTCTTCTTCGCCTTGCCGCACGCCCAAGCTCCGGCGAACGCCGCGGCGACAGCTTCGCGATGAGCTCTTCTTCCGCGGCCGCGCCTTCCCCAGTGTGCTCCGGCACCTGGGACGGCTCCGAGGTCCACGAAGACCATATCGAGTTCCTCCGCCGGACCCGTAGGCTTCCCGGCGAGGATCGCGTGCAGGTGCGTCTCGCGCCGGAGGGGGAGATTTCCCCCGCCCCGCGGGAGGGCGAGCGGGTCATCTTCCGCTCGCACTACCTGCGCGGGCTGGGGCTGCCGGCGAGCAGCTTCTTCCGGTCGTTCATGGAGTTTTACGGACTCCAGCCGCATCACCTCACCCCCAACACAGTGGTGCTGCTGTCCGCCTTCGTGGCTCTGTGCGAGGGCTTCCTTGGAGTTCCCCCCACCCTCGAGCTCTGGGGGAGTTCTTCTTCTCCAAGCTCGGCACCCAGGCCGCGGGCATGCCGGCTCAGTGCGGCGCCTTCATCGCCGTGCGAAGGACAGGAGCCGACAACCACTTCCCCTCCATCTCGCTGCTGAAGTCGGTGAAGATGTGGCAGCGGTCCTACTTCTATGTCAGGAACGTCACCACGAGGGGCGACTGGGTTAATCTGCCGGCTTTCGAAGCCGGCCCGCCGGCTGGCAGACTGCCCAACTGGTCGTACCGGGCCAGGTCGCTGACGCCTGCGGGAGCCGGCGCCATCACGCTACTCCGAGTGCTGACGCAGTCAGAGGGTCTGACTGGCCCGGACCTGCTGGCCTCTTTCGTCTCGTGCCGAGTTCTCCCACTCCAAGGCCGCCCTCACCTGATATGCCAGATGAGCGGGGGCCGCGACCCGAGTCGGATGTGCACCAAGGACATGCCTCACGAAGAGGTGGCCCTGATGGTGAACTACCTCTCAGATAGCAGGCTCCCGGAGGACTGGCGATTCGGCAAGGAGCCATACTCCCGCGCCAACCCCCTGCCCGTGGTGAGTCGCCTTTCTTTTCTTTAGATTGTCTTCTTCTTGCCGAGTCTTGTTCTAATCAGTCTGCTTTTTGGTTAGAATCCCCTTCTTCACCCACCAGCCGGCACCTCGGGGCCGGCCCGTGAGTTCGCCGCCGATCGGGCGGAGAGCGACGTCGACGACCCCGATCTGGGGTGGCGGCTCTGGAAGAGGACGCTGAGGGAGGAGGAGGGACGACAGGAGACTTCAGGCCCTCGGCTACCTTCGCCGACTGGCCTGAAGACGACGCCGAGGGAGGAGTCGCCCCTCACCATCGGCCAGGAGCCAGCCAGCCGGGCGCGGGCTCTTCTGCCGCGTCGGGCGCTCCAGGCGGCGGGAAGAAGCGCCGGGCTGCGCCGACTTTGTTTGGCAGCTGGCCGAAGAAGCCCAAGGGCTCGGCTGCGGCGACCCGGCGGGACGAGGCAGCCGCGAAGGCCATCCGCTTCCGTAAGGAAGTGAAGAAGCCGTCGTTGGTCTCTGTGTGAGTATTCTGACTTCAAAGTTTATTCTTTTTTTGTGTTTTGTCTAAGTCTTTGCTCGCCCTTCTTTCTTCAGGGCTCCCCTCTCTCTTGAGCGGGTCGCCGCCGCCTCCGTCATGGGGTCAGCGGGGACGCCCGCCACCACTCGGCGGATAGACCCCGCTGCCGACCTCCGGGAGGCGACGGAGCAGAATGCACAGGAGAAGCGCAATGAAGAAGAAGCCCTCCGCCTGGAGAAGGCGGAGGCCGACAGGGCGAAGGCCTCCGCCAAGAAAAAACTAGCGGAGGCCGAAGCCACCGCCGCGGCGAAGCAGCGGGCTGAGGAAGCCGCACGCCGCCAGGCGGCCTTGCTTGTTACCCCACTGAACTCTGTGCCGCCGCCGCCGGAGTTCATGGGGCAGACTGGAGGAGCCGGGGGGAGAACCTCGTCGAGGAGAGGGAAGGCGGCGAGCCCTCTACTCCGGGCGCGAACGTTCCGCCGCCGCCTCCGCCGCCGTCTGAAGGCGTGCGAGGTGAGCAGCCAGCAGACCCTCCGGTGCCGCCGACCGAAGAAGAGGCCGTGGCGAGGCTACTCCTCTAGGTCGGCTCGCCAGCGCGTCGTCGTCTGGAGAAGGCGACTTCGGCACCCCGCCCCCTGGAGGCCGGCACCGCTAGCTCGGCAGCTCCAGACGCCGAAGCGACGAGCGTCGCACCTGTTGGGTGGGTGCGGGGAGGCGGAACAGGGCCGCTGAACCGGGCGCTCCTGGACGTCCAGGCGAAACTCCGCGCTGAGGGTGACGCCCTCCAGAGCTGCACCAAGGCGTTCCTGGCGTCACGGGCGGCCATCCGGGTATGTCTTTCCTTTGATCCTTTGTTTTTCTTGTTCCTCTCTGTGGGGGCGCGCCAGCGCACCCACTGGGTGTAGTCCCTGAGTTTCGGGTCGGCTGCTAAGCAGGCGGCCCGGAACTCCAATTTGATGAACTTCTGGGTACTAACTTTGTCTGAAATGCTTGTTGTGGGACTACCACAACCTCCGCGTCACCGCCTTCAACCCTAATGTTGAAGAGTTGGGCAAGCGGACCGCTGACTTGGCAGAGAGCCGGAGTAAGTCCTCCTCCTTTTTCTCTTCTCTGTGGGGGCGCGCTAGCGCACCCGCGGGCTGTAGTCCCCGAGATTCGGGCCGACTGCTGAGCAGTCGGGCCGGATCTCCCCGGCGACCTACTTTATTGACGACTGCTATCTTTCTTTCTTTCCTTCAGGGGCCAACGCTGCTCTTCAACAGCAGCTGAGCGAAGCCAACTCCGCCCTGCTCACCAAAGGGGAGGAGTGCAGCAAGCTCGCCGCGGAGCGCGATCTGCTGACCACTAAGTTGGCAGAGCAGAAGGGGCTGCTCGCGAAGTCGCGGAGGGAGGCGGAGGAGACGGAGGCCGCCCTCCTGGCCGAGTTCGCGAGTGAGCGCTCTTCCTGGTCTGACAAGGAGGCGATGCTGTCCTCCGGCTTCCACGAGATCGAAGACATCATTGATGGTGAGTCTCTTTGTTTTCTTTCTTTGAGCCGCTGACCTAGGTCATGCCGACTCCTGGTTTTTGACTCGCTTTTTTGTTTCTTCGTGTCTTTTGCAGACTTCTTCCCTAGGCAGTCTCAGGCCGCTATCCAAGCCATCAAGGCCGATCGTGCAAGTCGGAGGGCGGAGGGCGCAGAGATCGCCGCCGATGCCCCCTGAACTCTTGATGAGCACATCTTGAGTATCGAGGCTCACCTCCGGCTGGCTCGCCGGATGCTGCGCTGGCTTCAGCGCGTCGGCGCCCAGGCGATCTCCGCCCTTTGGCCGGATATGCAAGCTCCGCGCACCCCCAGCCTGACGGCCAACTGGTTGGAGGTCGCGGCTGGTCACCTCGAGGCCTGGAAGGGCTCTTCGGCCCAGGCTGGAGCGCGCCGGGCCTTGGAGTTCGTCAAGGCGTGGTACCCGGGGCTGGATCTAGACTGGTTGGCCACGCTTCGGTCGGAGGCCCAGCCGGAGCTGGCGGCTGCGGAAGACGCCCTCGTCAAGCATGCTGCCGCGATCGCCGAGTACACCGACACAAACATCTTCGTCCCCGAGCGGTCTGAAGACGGCGAGGAGGTCCTGCCGGAGTGGTTTGGGATGAACCCAGACTACGGCGGAGGTGATCGGCCCCAGCGTCGAGGAGGAGGGCGAGGCGGAGGACGAGGGCGAGGCGGAGGCACCAGAAGACGGAGCAGACGGCCAGCCTCAGCCCGACCGCGCCTCCAGCAACGAGCCGCGTGCGACCGATCCGACTGCTGCCGGAGCTGATCAAGCCGAGACTAGCCGGCCGACCGCCCCGACGACTGACGCTGGCGCCTCCTCCGACCCCCCGACTCCGTCTGCCGCCTCCTAAGCTGCCGCTGTGTCTTTAGTTTTATCTGCTTCAGTAGTCTTTTGAAGAACTTCTTAATTCGCACAATTCCACCCGCGGGGTGTATTTTGAACCTTTATTCGACAATTCGGCCAAGGGCCTATGTTATATATATATATATATATATATATATGTCTATCTTTTCTTGCTCATTGTTCTTTTGGTTGTTTTCCTTTGCCACTTTCTCCTAGTTGCCTGCCTTGCCAATCGGACAGCCGCTCTGCAGACTGTTTCTGGATCAAGTGCTAGGCTACTTTGGGAAAGCAAGTACTTAGCCGATTTCAAGATTGTTTGAGCAAGTTGGATAGAAAACGACAATCCGACTGTCCAAGAGTCAGTTTGTGAGAAGGGCTTGGAAGCCGTCTTGAGCTATGTTTTATGCTTTGGGTCCTTAGCCATTTTTCATGCGAATGCCCATTCTACCTTACTGCTGCCCACCGTACAGTCGCTCTGCGAGCTGCGGCTTCTAGCAGGAGACGGCTTAGGCGTTTACACACTACTTGTCCGACTGCAGGAAGCATTTCATAGTGCAAGGCGGCAAGTCCCCGGGCCGACTTATCGAGCCCGGTGCCAAGCGGCATGATAAAGAGTAACATACTTGTAGGCATAATTTTTATCATTCAGACAAAAGAGGGCAGTCCCCGAGCTCGTCTCGGGGGGGCCGAAGTCTTGGTATTTTAATACAAAAGGTAGCGTGGTACATACTGCATCAACTGTAAAATCTTCGGAGAAGATTTGCGTTCCATGGCCGCTCTGTCTCCTTGCCGGAGTCATCCCTCTTGCGTGCTCGGGGATTCTGAGCGTCGATCAGGTAGTAGGAATCGTTGCCTAGTACTTTGCTGATGATGAAAGGGCCTTCCCAAGGCGGCGACAGCTTGTGCTGGCCGGCTGTTCGCTGGATCAGCCGGAGTACAAGGTCGCCTTCTTGGAAAGATCTTGGCCTGACCTTCCTATTGTGGTATCGGCGCAGGCTCTGTTGGTAGATGCTGGACCGGCTGAGTGCCAACAGCCAGCCCTCTTCCAGCAAATCGACGCCGTCTTGTCGTGCTTCTTCTGCTTCCTCCTCGGTGTACATGGTGACTCGTGGGGAGTCGAACTCTATGTCCGTTGGGATGACGGCTTCGGCACCGTAGACGAGGAAGAAGGGCGTGAAGCCGGTTGACTTGTTTGGAGTCGTGCGTAGACTCCAGAGGACGGGTGGCAGCTCGTCGAGCCAGCAGCCAGCCGAGTGCTCCAGAGGCTCGATCGACCGAGGCTTGATGCCGGATAGGATGAGGCCGTTTGCTCGCTCCACTTGGCCGTTTGACTGCGGGTGGGCGACGGACGCTAGGTCCAGTCGGATGCCCTGCATTGCGCAGAAACGGGCCAAGGCGCCTTTGGCAAAATTTGTGCCGTTGTCGGTGATGATGCTGTGTGGTATGTCGTACCGAATTGTGATATCGGTGATGAAGGTCACGGCAGTCGGACCGTTCAGTTTCTTAATTGGCTTTACTTCCACCACTTGGTGAACTTGTCCATTGCAACAAGTAGGTGAGTCAGACCACCTCGTGTTGTTTTGAATGGTCCCACCATGTCTAGACCCCAAACTGCGAAAGGCCAAGCAATGGGGATGGTCTTGAGCGCGGAAGCCGGCTGGTGCGGCTTGGAGCTGAACTTCTGGCACCCTTTGCATTTTTGGACCAACTCCTTGGCCTCTTCCAAGGCAGTCGGCCAAAAGAAGCCGTGCCGAAAAGCTTTGGCGACGAGTGCTCTTGAAGCCGCATGGTGGCCACATTCGCCTTGATGGATGTCTTTGAGGATCGCCTGGCCTTGCTCTGGCTCTACACAGCGTTGGTAGACACCAGTAATGCTGCGCCTGACCAGCTCTTTGTTGATTATGGTATAGGCTGCTGCCCGGCGTTGTACTTGCCGAGCTGAGGTCTCATCAGTTGGTAGCTCTTTGTTCACCAGAAATTTGAGGATGGGCTGGGCCCATGAGGGTGCTGCTATTTCGTCGACTATCAGAACTGCGACTTGGACGAGGGCAGCTGGGCTGGGAGGCGGTGGGCTGGAGTCAACAACCGCTTGTTGGGCTGATGAAGTCCCCAGGCCGACTGGCTCGGTCCTTGGGCCGAGCTCTGGAATCTTCAAGTCCGTCACCGCAGTCCCCGGGCCGGGCTCGACTGTGGCAGCTTTGGAGTCGCCCGCCAAAGTCCCTGTTCTGATTGCCGAAACTCTGGAGTCGGGTCCACCATCTTCGGGAGGAGCCGGCACAAAGATGGAGTCTGATTCTGGTGAAGGCTTGACAGACGGCTTGAGGAGGCATTGAAGGGCGACGCCAGATGGTATTGCTTGGCGGGTAGAGCCGATTTGTGCCAAGGCGTCTGCTTGGTCGTTGTCGTTTCTTGGCACATGGAGGAACTCGCACCCTTCGAAATACCCGCTGAGTTGCTGCATGAGGAAACGGTAGCTCGCCATGTTTGCGTCTTTGGCGTCCCAGTCGCCAGACGACTGCTGGACCACTAAGTCCGAGTCGCCAGACGACTGCTACACAAGATCCAGCGGATGCCAAGTTCTTTGGCAAGCCGGAGCCCGTGAATGAGCGCCTCGTACTCGGCCACGTTGTTGGAGGCGGCAAAATGGATTTGCAGTGCATATTTGAGCTTGTCGCCTTTGGGAGAGGTGAGGACGACGCCGGCTCCCAAGCCGGTGCGCATCTTGGAGCCGTCGAAGTGCATCCGGCAATGGGTGGAGTCAGGTGCTGGAGGCAGGTACTGGGTCTCGGCCCAGTCGACGAGGAAGTCGGCCAGTGCTTGTGATTTGATAGCGGTGCGGGGCTGGTAGTAGATGGTGTAAGGAGCCAGCTCTATGGCCCACTTGGCCACTCGACCAGAGGCATCACGGCTGCCGATGATCTCGGCAAGTGGAGCCGTGCAGACCACCGTGATTGGATGTTCTTGAAAGTAAGGCTTCAATTTCTTGGTAGCAAAGTGCACGCCATAGCACATCTTCTGGTAGTGGGGGTAGTTCTGCTTGGAGGTCGACAGTACCTCGCTCAGGTAATATACTGGTCTCTGGACAGGTAGCGCCTTGCCTTCCTCCTTGCGCTCTACTACAATGACTGTGCTGACTACTCGGCTGGTGGCGGCGATGTACAGGAGCATAGGTTCCTTGGGAGTCGAAGCCGCCAGGACAGGTGGAGTAGTCAGCATCTTCTTCAACTGGTGGAAAGCTTCGTCCGCCTTATGGTTCCACTCGAAAAAAGTGGTCTTCTTCATGAGTTGGTATAAGGGGAGAGCTTTCTCGCCCAGCCGACTGATGAATCGGCTGATGGACGCCAAGCAGCCGGTGAACTTCTGCACATCCAGCAGTCGGCTAGGTACCTCCATTCTCTCGATGGCCTTGATTTTTACTGGGTTGCATTCTATGCCGTGTTCAGAGACCAGGAAACCTAGCAGCTGGCTGGCTGGTACTCCGAAGACACACTTCTCGAGGTTGAGCTTGATCTGGAACCGGCGCAGGTTCTCAAAGGTCTCCTTGAGGTCTTCCAGCAATGTTCCTCGCTTTTCCGTCTTCACCACCACGTCGTCCATGTAAACGTGGGCGTTCCTACCGAGCTGCTTGAGGAGGCACTTCTGCATGCAACGCTGAAAGGTGGCGCCGGCATTCCTCAAGCCGAACGTCATGGTGAGGTAGCAGAATGCTACAAACGGCGTGATGAAGGCGATCTTCAATCTATCAGCCGGGTTCAGCTTGATCTGGTGATATCCTGAGTACGCATCCAAGAAACTCAACAGCTCGCATCCGGCTATGGAGTCTATCACCTGATCAATTCTCGGCAGAGCAAATGGGTCCTTGGGGCAGGCCTTGTTGAGGCTCGTGTAGTCAATACACATTCGCCATTGCTTGTTCTTCTTTAGCACCAGGACCGGATTTGCCAGCCACTCCGGGAAGAAAACTTCCATAATGAAGCCGGCTGCTAGGAGTCGGGCTATCTCTTCTCCGACAACTCTTCTCTTCTCTTCTGATAAGCGGCGCAGGGGCTGCCTGACCGGCTTTGCATCAGATCGGACGTGTAACTTGTGCTCGGCGAATTCCGTCGGAACACATGGCATGTCTTTGGGAGACCACGCGAAGATGTCCCGATTCTCACGGAGGAAATCGACGAGCTCGACTTCCTATTTGCTGTCGAGGTTTGCACCTACGACGGCGTACCTCTCTGGGTGCTCCGGATCCAAGGGTATCTTCTTTGTCTCTTTGGCCGGCTTGAACGAACCTTCGGCTTCCGACTCCTTCGGGTCGGGCGATATCTCCGGCTGCTTGCCGGCCATCGCCACAGCTCGCTCAAGGAGTCGCTTCTCGGCCGCAATCACCAGGGACTCGGCCAGCCGACTGCTTTCGGCCGTGCAAGCGGACGGCTTCCGGTAGTCGCCGGCCATAGTCAGAATTCCCCTGGAACTGGGCATCTTCATCTTGAGGTAGGCGTAGTGGGGGACCGCCATGAACTTGGCCAAGGCGGGCCGGCCAAGTAGCGCATGGTACGGGCTCTCGAGGTCCACCACCTCAAACCAAACAGACTCTCTTCGGAAGTGATCTTTGTCCCCAAAGAGGACGTCAATCAGGATCTTGCCGATTGGTGAACAGGAAAGCCCAGGAACAATGCCGTGGAACATAGTCCGGCTGTTCTGAAGCTGTCTCTGCTTGATTCCTAGCTTCTCCATGGTGTCCTTGTACAGGATGTTGATGCTACTGCCCCCATCTATCAGAACTCGCGAGAAACGCGCGGCCCGTTTGTCCGTGGCAAAGGTGGTGTCCAGGACCAAGGCGTAGGAGCCCAGACTCGGCATCACTTCTAGGTGGTCAGCCCTGCTCCAGCTGATGGGCCTCTCTGACCAGTGCATGAACTCTGGCGTCTCTGAGGCTACTGCGTTCACCTCTTGTCGCTGCAGCCGCCTGCTACGTCGATCATCAGCCACACTGGTGAACACCACATAGGCTCCGTGCTCTTCAGGGTACTCGTCTTGTACTGCACCGACTGGCCTGACTGCCGGCTGCTGGGGCGGAGGCGGAGGCGGCTGCCCAACAGGTGGGGGTGGCAGGAGGCCGTCTCCCTTGGCGATCCTGGTGAGCCAGTGGCACTTCCGGGTGGTGTGATTTGATGGCTTCGCGCCGCTGTGGAACTTGCAAGGTCCATCCAAGGTCTGCTCATAGGAGAAGGCCGGCAACCAGTTCGGCTTGCCGCCTTTCTGTCGCTTGGGCGGAGGCTGCTCTTCTCGCTGCTGGGCTTCGACGGTCGCGACCTGCCGGCTGCTGGAAGCCGGCTGTGGGGCCTTGCGCTTGTGGTCGCCCTGCTGTTGTCACCGGTCGGCGTCTGCTGCCGGAGTTCTTGGAGCCTGAGGAGCTACCTTGCCAGTCGTGCTGATTTGAATTTCCGTCTTCATGGAGGAGTCGGCCGTAGCGTACTTGTCCGCTATGATCAGCAGCTCGTCGAGGGTTTCTGGCTCATCGCAGAGGAGCTTATGCTTGAGGAGGGTGCCTCCTCGGCACCCGGCTGTGAAGTACTCGATGCCCTGCACCTCATGCACGCCCTCGCAGGAGTTCCGGAGCTCAGCCCAACGCGTGAGGTAGTCACGAGTCGACTCATCAGGACCTTGCACGCATAGGGAGAGCTGGCGAGGCTTGGGAGGACGCTTGTACGTGCTGGTGAAGTTGCGAACGAATGCTTTGGTGAAGTCGACCCAGCTGTTGATGCTGCGGGGCTTTAGGCTGTTCAGCCATGTCCAGGCCGTGCCCTAGAGCATGAGCGAACGTACTTTACGGCGACACGCTTGTTGCCGTTTGCTATGCTGACAGCCGTGGAGTAGTCGACTAGCCAGTCTTCTGGCTTCACGGAGCCGGTATACATGGGCGTGTCTCTTGGGAGCGTGAACCCTCTGGGAAAGGGCTCGTCCCGAATGCGGGGCCCGAAACAAGGCGAACCCAGCTCGTCTTCTTCTTCCAGCGCCAGGGACCGGTGAAGTCGGTCGATCTGGTGGCGGGCGTCATTCTCCCCAACTCCCTCTCGGTGGCCAAGGCGGTCACCGAGAGTCGGATGGTCAACAGGCGGCGTGGAGACTCGCCTCTCCTTGCGGGGAGGGGGAGGCGGACAGTCGTCCCGTCGTTCCACTGCTCTCGGGCGGCCGTCTCGGTTGCGCTCTATGGTAATCCGAGTCCGACTGTGGCTGACAGCCGGCTCCTTGTCCTTCCTTCCTCGGGTACCGCCAGTCGGCGTCCGAGACGTCGCGCCTTGATCTCGGTGTGGGTCGTTGTTTGGCCGTTGCGGTGCCTCCGTGTGGCAGTCGGCCTCGTTCTGCGCGGCGGCCGCGTCGAGGAGCGGCTGGACTCGCTCCATCATGAGGCGGCGCTCTTCGCCCTCGAAATTGTCCAGCTCATCCACCGCTGCCTGGGCAGCTCGGATGTTCTCCGCTGGCGTGGCATACACGGGGCGGCTAGCCCCAAACAGGCTGGCGATGGCTACGCCGCGCTGCTGAACCGCGCCAAGGCGGCTGGGCCCTGCCGGAGCCGGCGAGCCGCCAACAGCGCGATCCATCTCCCGCTGGTAAGCTTCTGACAAGCGTCTCATGCTGGCTAGCTTCTTCGCGCCTTCAACAAGCTGAAGGCGGTGCGCTTCTAACGTCTCTGCGTCAGCATCTTCTGGAATGGGCGCAGCTAGGTCTTGCAGCGCCGCGCCAAGTGAGTCGGGCGCCCTTCCACCAGGGAACTCGTCATGACTGATGACCAGCACCTCAGTGACGGTGCTCCCGTCGCTCTCCGCGTGGGGGAGAGGTTCGTCGTAGACCACCATGTTGGAGGGGAAAGCGTCGACCGACACGGTGTCGGAGTCGACCAGCATCGGGTCGGTGGAGCCTATGGACTCCAAGTCTACGGCAGGCTCACCGGAAACGTGGACTTGATCGAGGAGGCCCGCGAGGAGGTTTTCGGGGCCGCCTACGCCTGCGTCGGACGTAGGTTCGTCGGAGAGGCGGACCTCGCCGACAAGTTTGGCCAAGGAGCTGGCTGCGTAGGCGATCTCCATGCCGCGCAGCGCGTCAACGCAAACTTCGTCTGGCGTGCCTGGCTGGCTGCGCTCGCCAGGGAGGAAAAGGGTTACCGTCTAGAACAGATCTCCGGACAGCGGTCCACCATGCCCCACGGTGGGCGCCAAATGTCGGGGGTTTGGTGTGACATATGCCAACGGATGGCTTATCATGGTGGGGTCGAGTAGAACGTCGCCGGTGCCTGGAAACGGGATGAGGCGAAGACATGCACGCCGGCGAATCTTACCCAGCTTCGGGGCTCTCTGGGGAGATAATACCCCTACTGCTGCTCTGCGGGGTCTCCGCATGATCACTATGGTCAAGTGTTTACACGGTTGCTCCTTGAGCTGTGTATGTGGTAGGAGAGGGCAAGGCTAGCTCTCTCCCTCTATCTGGTGAGGTAGATAACTACTGGGATCCAACCCTTTGCATGGGTGCCCGGGGGGTTTATATAGGCCTACCCCCAAAGGGGTACAATGGTAATGTGACTGGGCGCGGGCCCAGCCGTCAGTGTCTCCGACCTCCGACTTCTCCGCCGACTGCTGGGGCCCGCCGACTGGTGGGCCCCGCCGACTGGTCTGGTACGGAGCCGACAGGCCGCGTCCGTCGCGGGCGGGTCTTGCCGGCTGCTGATTACTGTAGCCGTGCTCCTAATGATGCAAGCTTGGTCATGGGGTCGTGGCAACAGCCCCGCCGCCTGGCGGGCGATCACTGTGGCCACTCCCCATCTCTTCTTGATTAATGGCGCGTGGGCCCGGGGGAGGGCTCGGCCGACTCCCCCGGGCCGACTCCCGTTGGGTCCGACTGGCGGTGCCCCCGCCATCTCCCGAGGTCTCGCTGGCTGGTGGGCCCTGCTGCCTCCAGGCCGTACAGACAAGCCGTCGTGGGCGCAGGACTAGGTACAGTGGTGCTGATGTCAGGGTCAGCTGGGCAACAGTGCCACACCGCGGGGAGATCTTCCCAAGTACGGCGCGCTGTAGCCATGCCTACCCTTGGTAAGGGGCGGGGAGTGGGCTTCATTGTAGCCACGCCCCTGCCCCGTCCCCCTCGATGAGGTCACGGTTTGTTGGAGTCGCCGGCCGACTCCCCAAAGCCGGCTTCTCTGGAAGTCGTCCCTGGGACTCGGCCATGAGCGGGCAGTCGGTCGCCTTGCCATAGACTCCCCAGGAGGCGGCTCTGCGCCCTGTGGTCTTGAGGGGCGCAGCCTGCCCCGATGTCTTGAAAGGTCGTGGGGCTCGGGTTGGCCTACCCGTGGCCCATTACTCCGACACACGGTCCTAGAAGTCATCCCAGCTTCCATAGAGACCGACGGGTTATGCTGAGGTTGCTGATGAGCCGCCAACTGAGCCACTAGCTCTGCATCCTGCCCTGCCCTGGCCTGATCCACCAAAACTTGAGCATTGTTATCAGCACGTGGCAGGTCATGCCCACGGGGCTGGCGACGGTGCCGCTCACTACTCGAAACTGCTGGCGACTCAATGCACCGGCTATAACTTCGGCTATGGCGTGGGGTTGACTGAATCCGCTCACCGCTATATGGGTACGCCACTTGTTGAGCTACCATGGTTTGAAGAAGTTCCACGGCCTTCCGCGCCTCCACCGCCGCGGGAGACTCGCCTTGCACCGGGAGAGCCGCCAGCCGCGACACCGCAGCAATCATGTTATCCAAAGGGTTAGAATAATGACCCGGTGGTGTCAGCATCTGTTGAGGTGGGGTTAAATTCAAACGAGGCGGGTCTGCGACACGTGGTTGAGCCGTTGCCCCGACCACGGGTGCCTCGACAGCCCGGGTCACCTCAGGCGGATTACTTGGTCCGGCCCCAGGTGTGTTGAAAAGATTCCTCGCATATTACTCCAAAGGCAGGCAACTCTGGTGCCTCCTTCATGGAACGCCATTGGATGCATTCTGATCCAAGCTTTAACGGAAATTTTATGCTTGAATCCATTGTGACTTGGAGACCAGGGCAGTTCACTCTGTCGTCATCCTAGCATTCTCAGCATTAAGCTCATCTCTGGCCTGAGCTATCTCATCTCGCAGTTTCGCCATGTCTGTCTTATCCTGCGCTTGAGTCTACGGGGTTACTTCTGCCGCTAATAGAGCTACAAAGGCGTCCAAGAGCTCGGATAAAACCTGAGCTGGCGGGCGCGCAGAGCCGCTTGCTCTGGCCATCGCAGTAGCTGTTGAACTGGAAGTCATAGCTGTAGCAGTTGACGAATTCAGCACTGGTTGTGTGCTGGCCATGAAGATCGCGACTCTATTCGTTGGCTCATAGGGGTCCGGAATACTTTTGCCATCGGAATAGCCCCCAAGCCCGCCGTCTTGGATTTGATACATTGAATTGGTCTCACCAGTTCAGGACTCATCTTCAGAGTAGATGGATGTCTCTCCACCAGACACAGATCCTTCCTCAAGATCCATTCCGTGAATAAAACCAACAAAAGCGTGCTTCGCGGCGGTTTGAACCTTGGCAGGGGTGCAGGTGTCTGGCTCAGGCTCCGACTCGCCAATCTTACCAATGAAGACGTGGATTCTGCTGAAGGGGAATCGATACCCATATTTGATTGAATCGGCCTCGGGACCCCAGCATGTGTCGTCGATGTAGATTTTGCCGCGTCGACTCTTGGTCATCCGGCCCACAGTGTATCCCTTGATCCCTGAGAAGCTGCCCTTCAAGAACTCAAAACCACCATGTGCTGGCCCCATGATGGGCACCAACTGTCGTGGAATTGTCACGGCAGATACCCTAGTGAAAGGACTTAGGTGTGGAGCCATCGCAACTAGGTTAGCTTAAAGGGGTTGAACAGGAAACAAGAGACACAAGGGTTTACCCAGGTTCGGCCCCTCTCAATGAGGTAAAAGCCTACTCCTGCTTCTAGTTGTATTACTTGGGTTTTGATCACTAGGGAGCAAATACGCTTGACCTAGTTATCGATTGATTGTTTCTTGAGTTAACCCGCCGCCTGGTCACCCCTTTATATATAGGTTGATGCCCCCGGCGGCTTACAGAGTCCTGCCCGGTTCACACAAACGTGACCTGCTTGGCTTTTAACTAACCCCGCCTTACAAAACAACACTAACATATGGCGGCTCATACCCTTGGGCTTCGAGTCACCTCCGGGCCTTGGGCCCTCGACGAACTTGCTCTACGGACTGCTGTTTGTATTCTTGGATCTTAGTGGGCCTTCTCATCTTAAACCGCCAATGGTGTGACCCGGCCCCTCCTGGGCGGGTCATACCTAGGGGTTATATTCCCAACAAGAGGGGTATTAAATATCATAATGGGTCTGAACATATAATCTTCCACTAACTAAACTGTATTGTAATCAACTACAAGATGTAATCTACACTACTAGTCACCCACAGGTACCAATCTGAGGTTCCGGTACAAAGATTGAACACAAGGGATGAACTAGGGTTTGAGAGGAGATGGTGATGTTGAAGATGTTGATGGATATTGGCCTCCCAAAGATGAGAGGGTTGTTGGTGATGGCGATGGCTTCGATTTCCCCCTCCGGGAGGGAAGTTCCTCCAGCGGAATCGCTCCGCCGAAGGTCAAAAGTGCTCCTGCCCAAGTTTCACCTCAAGACGGTGGCGCTCTGTCCCAAAAGTCCTCTCCTTATTTTCTCTAGGTCAAAATAACATATGTATCATAAGATGGGCACCGGAGGCGGGCCAGGCTGAGCACAACCCACCAGGGCACGCCTAGGGGGCTTGGCGCTCCCTGGTGTCTTGTGCTCACCAGGCGGACCCCCTCTGGTAGTTATTTGCTCTAGTATTTTTTATATATTCCAATATAATTCTTCGTAAATTTTTAGCTCATTTGGAGATGTGCAGAATACGTGCCTTGATGTAGCCTTTTCAGGTCCAGAATTCTAGTTGTTGGCATTCTCCCTCTTTGTGTAAACCTTGCATATTATGAGAGAAAAGGCATTAGAATTACTCCATAAAGCATTACTATGCATAAAAACATTATAAATAATAGTAGGAAATCATGATGCAATATGGATGTATCAGTAAGTAGTAGCTAGATGGCTTCTTCTCTCTGTTTGATTCTCAATACAATGGTCTCTTGGAGATCTATTTGATGTAATGACTTTTTGTGGTGTTTTTGTTAGGATCCAATGAAGTTCGAGTTTATGATCAGATTTTTATCCACGAATATTATTTGAGTCTTCTTTGATCTTTGATATGGATGATTATTTATAGCCTTGTATTTCTTCTCTGAATCTTTGGTTTAGTTAGGGCAATTAGATTGATTTTTCTTGCAATGAAAAGAGGTGCTTGTGATGGGTTTACTCTTACGGTGTCCTCACCCAGTGACAGAAGGGGTAGCGAGGCACATACGTATTGTTGCTATTAAGGATAATAAGATGGGATCTATTCTTAAATGAATAGATCTTGTCTACATCATGTCATCATTCTTATTGCATTACTCCGTTTCTCCATGAACTTAATACACTAGATGCATGCTGGATAGCGGTCGATGTGTGGAGTAGTAGTAGTAGATACAGAATCGTTTCGGTCTACTAATATTGGATTTGATGCCTATATATTGATCATTGCCTTGGATATCGTCATAATTATTTGTTCTTCTATCAATTGCCCAACAGTAATTTGTTTACCCACTATATGCTATTTTCTCGAGAGAAGCCACTAGTGAAATCTAGGGCCCCCGGGTCTACCTTTTATCATATTTGCTTTTCGATCTATCTTTTGTCGTATCTATTTTCAGATCTATTATTCCAAAAAACCCAAAAATACCTTGCTGCACTTTTTATTTACTTAGTTTATTTTGTGTTTTATTCAGATCTATTTATCCACACTCATACAAACCAATCTATCTTTTTACCGGGGAGGGATTGACAACCCCTCTTATGCGTCGGGTTGCAAGTATTGTTCTTTGTGTGTAGGTGTCTTTTACATAGTGTTGCTTGGTTCTCCTACTGGATTGATACCTTGGTTTCACAACTGAGGGAAATACCTACTTTAGATGTACTGCATCATCCATTCCTCTTTTGCGAAATATCGATGCAATTTCAAGCCGCATCAAAAGGAATTTCTGGCGCCGTTCCCAGGGAGACATCATCAACATCTACCAGGTTCCTAATCACAAATCTCATATCCTTGCAATTTACATTATTTGCCATTTGCGTCTCGTTTTCATCTCCCCCACTTCACAAAAATTTGCCTTTTATTTTCCTACTTTTTCATTCGCCTTTTTCTTGCCAGATCTATCTTTTTGCTTGCAATCTTGTTTGCATAGTCATGCTGTCTCAAGAAAAGACCAAATTGTGTGATTTTTCCAATACCAATAATAATGATTTTAGTAGCACTCCGATTGCTCTTCCCACCACTAGTGCGGAGTCTTGTAATATTAATGTCGCTTTGTTGAATCTTGTTATGAAAGATCAATTTTTGGTACACCTAATAAGGATGTCGCGTCCCTCTAAACACATTCATAGAATTGTGTAATATGCAAAAGAAAAAGATGTGGACAATGATATTGTGAAGTTGAAATTGTTTCCTTTCTCTTTAAGGGACCGTGCAAAATTTTGGTTTTCTTCTTTGCCTCACAATAGTATCGATTCTTGGGATAAGTGCAAAGATGCTTTTATTACTAAGTATTTTCTGCCCTCGCAAATTATTTCCCTTAGAACTCAAATCATGAATATTAAGCAACTTGAGCATGAACATGTTGCACAATCTTGGGAAAGAATTAAATTGATGCTAAGAAATTGTCCTACTCATGGGTTAAATCTTTGGATGATTATACATTTTTTTATGCGGGATTGAATTTTGTTTCTACAAATATTTTAGATTCCGCCATGGGTGGTACTTTTATGGAAATTACTTTGGGTGAATCTACTAAATTTTTAGATAATATTATGGCAAATTATTCACAATGGCATACAGAAAGAGCACCTACTAGTAAAAAAGTTAATTCGGTTGAAGAAATTAGTACTTTGAGTGAAAAAGTTGATGCTCTTATGAAATTGGTTGTTAGTACAAGTGCTCCTATTGGTACTAATGATGTGCCTTTGTCTACTTTGATTGAGCAAAAAGTGATCCTGTAGATGTGAATTTTGTCTTGCGAGACAATTTTAATAACAATGCTTATAGAGGTAATTTCAATCCTAGGCCTTTTCCTGGAAATTCCTCTAATAATTATGGAAATTCCTATGGTAATTCTTCCTACAATAATAATAGGAACCCCTCTGATCTTGAGAATAATATTAAAGAATTTATCAATGCTCAAAAAGTTTTCAATACTATGATAAAAGAAAAGTTGAATAAGATTGATGATATGTCTAGAAGCATTAATAGAATTTCCCATGATGTAGAAAATATAAAGATTAATTTTTTTCCACCTAAAGTAGATGTGAATGAATCAATTAAAGCTTTGCATGTTTCTATGGATGAAAGTAAGAAAATAACCGCTATGCTTAGAGCTAAAACAGGATTTTTAGAAAGAGTGTTTTCTACCGATTGCTTTCATAAAAATGATGAAGATCTTAAAATGATTGGTTTTTCTTATATTGATTCCTTGTTTAGTAAGATTAAAATTGATGTTGAAGGGACTGAAGAAGAGTCAACTTTAGCTAGAAGGCGTCCCGATGATTCGGAGGGTGAAAATCTTAATGCGAAAATTGATAAAAGTGGGTTTGGAGAGATCAAAACTTTAACTAGTTATGTGCCCACTCTTCTGGATTACAAAAACTTTAATTATGATAGTTGCTCTTTGATTGAATATATTTCTTTTTTGCAATCCATGATAAATTCACCATGCTTATGCACAAAATAAAGCTTTTACTAAACATATTGTGGATGCCATGATGAAAGCTTTAGAAGAAAAATTAGAGTTAGAGATTTCAATTCCAAGAAAATTATATGATGATTGGGAACCTACCATTAAAGTCAAGATTAAAAATTATGAGTGTTTTGCTTTATATGATTTGGGTGCTAGTGTTTCCACAATTCTAAAATCTTTATGTGATGTGCTTGGTCTTACCGATATTGAAGAATGTTCTCTTAATTTGCACTTGGTGGATTCTACTATTAAAAAGCCTTTGGGAAGAATTAATGATGTTCTTACTCTTGCAAATAGGAACTATGTACCCATAGATTTTATTGTTCTTGATATTGATTGCAATCTGCCTTGTCCCTATATACTTGGTAAACCATTTTTACGCACTATAGGTGTCGTGATTTATATGAAAGAAGGGAATATTAAATTTCAGTTTACACTAAGAAAGGGTATGGAACACTTCCCTAGAATAAGAACTAAGCCACCATATGAATCAATCATGAGGGCAACCTATGGAGCTAGAACTAAAGATGACAATACTTGAATCTATGCATTATGCCTAGCTAGGGGCATAAAACGATAGTGCTTCTTGGGAGGCAACTGATGTCTACTATGCAACTTTATTCTTGTAGACACATGTTGGGCCTCCAAGCGCAGAGTTTTGTAGGACGGTAGCAATTTTCCCTCAAGTGGAAGACCTAAGGTCTATCAATCCGTGGGAGGCGTAGGATGAAGATAGTCTCTCTCAAACAACCCTGCAACCAAATGACAAATAGTGTCTTGTGTCCCCAACACACCAAATACAATGGTAATTTCTATAGGTGCACTAGTTCGGTGAACAGATGGTAATATAAGTGTAGTAATGATAGTAGATATTTGTTTTTGTAATAGTAACAATAAAAACAGCAAGGTAACAAGTAACAAAAGTGAGCACAAATGGTATTGCAATGCTTGAAAATGAGGCCTAGGGTTCGTACTTTCGCTAGTGCAATCTCTCAACAATGCTAATATAATTGGATCACATAACCATCCCTCAATGTGCAACGAAGAATCACTCCAAAGTTCTTATCTAGCGAAGTACATAAGATGAAATTGTTTGTAGCTATTCTTTTCGATCGATCTATCAATATTTCATACTAAAATAACACCAAAGTAAATTAAGATTTATAATAATCGATCCAACACAAAGAACCTCAAAGAGTGCCCCAAGATTTCTACCAGAGAAATAAAGGCGAGAACGTGCATCAACCCCTATGCATAGATTACCCCAATATCACCTTGGGAATCTGCAAGTTGAGTGCCAAAACATATATCAAGTGAATAAAAATAATACCCCATTGTCACCACGGGTATTCATATGCAAGACATATATCAAGTGCTCTCAAATCCATAAAAGTATTCAATCTGATAAAACGAATTCTCAGAGGGAAAACTCAATTCATCACAACAAGATAGAGAGGGGAAAACACCATATGATCCAACTATGTTAACAAAGCCCCCGATACATCAAGATCGTGCCATCAAGAACACGAGAGAAAGAGAGAGAGGTTAAACACATAGCTACTGGTACAAACCCTCAGCCCCGGGGGTGGATGAAGATGGCCTCCGGTGATGATCTCTCCCTCTGGCAGGGTGCCAGAACGGGCTCCCGGTTGGTTTTTCGTGGCTACAGAGGCTTGAGGTGACGGAACTTCCGATCTAGGGTTACTTCTAATGGTTTCTCTATTTATAGGTTTTTTGGCGTCGGTTTCACGCGAAGATGGGCCTCAAGGTGAGCACAACCCACTGGGGCGCGCTTGGGCCCCCTAGCGTGCCCGGTGTCTTGTGCCCTACTCCTTTACCTTCTGGTCCTTCCACAAAGCTTCGGGGGTCTCTTTTGTTCCAAAAAAATCGTCAAAAAGTTTCAACTCATGCACAAAAAACAACACCACGGTAGTTGAAAGGGCATTTCCCTACTTTATGTTTTGGATGATGATGACAACCCTTTGTGGTCTAATCGTATGCTATATGTTTCAGGTTCTCAATGCTTAGGCTTACATCGGATTGCTATTGCCTCTCGAAGGAAAAGATCGAAGACGTGTCCTCTACGCTTTTATTTTCTTTGGTCGTAGAGTACCCGTACTATCAAGAGGGAATCCTCATTAGGAAGCTCTGGGGGAATCAGTTCACGTACACTTTCCTCACCCCTTCCTTGTCTTCCTCGGTTGTGAGAGAGAGAGAGAGTTCCCCCTGTCTTTCCCTCTTGTTTCTGCTCTTCCCAGCGGTTGTACCACTCCCTGGAGCGGTTGTACCGCTGGACCTTGACGCTCTCCAGCTTTGACCGAGCGGTTGTACCGCTGCCTCCGGGCGGTGGTACCGCCACCTTGCTCAACAAAGGCTAGGATGGTGGTTCCGGCCATGCACGCTCAAGTACCGCTCAAGGCTCTGTTCTGATGCGGTTCTCGGGCGGTGGTGGCCCGGTTGATCCGGTTGATCCTCGTTGACCGGTACCACCGGTGGTCTGAGCGGTTCTTCCGCTCAGAACTTCGTCGTCCAAGAGCTCAGAGCCATGCGGTTGTTCCGGTCTTGCACCGCTCAAGTACCGGTCTCGTCTCTGTTTCGAGGCGGCAGTTGTGCGGTGGCTGGGCGGTTGGTCCGGTCATTCTCTTAACCGGTACCACCGCCTAGTGGCCTGGTTGTACCGCCTGGTAGGGTTCTGCAGCTACACCGTAAGTCCCGGTTGTACCGGGACAAGGACCGGTTGTACCGCTGCGGGGCTGAAAGCGCAGCAACGGCTGGATTTTTAGGGTTGGTATTTAAGAGAGCTTCTCCCACCTACCACACTCACCTTTGACCCCTCTCACTCCACCATTAATGCACCTCAAGCTCTCTTGCCCGATCTCTCTCTCTAGCCACCCAAACTTGTTGATTTGCTAGGGATTGAAGGAGGATACCTAGATCTACACTTCCACCAAAGGATATTTGCTTCCCCCATACTTTCTTGTGTGGATTTTGTTACTCTTGGGTGTTTGAGCACCCTAGACGGTTGAGGTCACCTCGGAGCCATATTCCATTGTGGTGAAGCTTCATGGTTTTGTTGGGAGCCTCCAATTAAGTTGTGGAGAGAGCCCCAACCTTGTTTGTAAAGGTTCGGTCGCCGCCTTCAAGGGCACCAATAGTGGAATCACGGCATCTCGCATTGTGTGAGGGCGTGAGGAGAATACGGTGGCCCTAGTGGCTTCTTGGGGAGCATTGTGCCTCCACACCGCTCCAACGGAGACGTACTTCCTCTCAAAGGGAAGGAACTTCGGCAACACATCCTTGTCTCCACCGTCTCCACTCTTGGTTATCTCGTGCCCTTACTTGAGCAAGCTTATTTGTTTCATATCTCTTGCTTTCTTGTGTTCCTATCCTTGTTGCATCATATAGGTTGCTCACTTAGTTGCATATCTAGACAACCTACTTTGCTGCAAAGTTTAAATTGTTAAAGAAAAGCTAAAAATTGTTAGTTGCTTATTCACCCCCCCCCCCTCTAGTCAACCATATCGATCCTTTCAATTGGTATCAGAGCTTCGTCTCTTTATTAAGGACTTTACCGTCCAAAGAGTATGGTTGATACCATAGACGGTGTGGAGGAACACTCCGGTGTGAATCCGGTCTCGTCTACGGGCGATGGGGGAACCTCGGTCTCTCGTGAGGAGTTCAATGTGGCCTTGGAGACATTGAAAACCTCCATGACGACCGAAGTTGAGAGCATGTTTACTAAATTTCTTGAGGGTCTTAAACTATCCATCGCACCGTTGAAAGTGGGTGATCCCGCCAACAAGGTGACGGATGCTATCCCCGACAAGGGGGAAGCTAGTAGTGAAAAGGCTCCTTCTTCTAGTGGTAAGAATGGCACCGGCATCTTTGCCCATGTGGAACCACCACTTGTTTATGGTGGACCGATTCCTTCCACTCATTTGAATCATGTCGGTCCTCCTCCTAAGATTGTGAAAAATGAGGACTTTGATTCTTAGGTTTACCGCTTTAAACGTCATTTAAATCATGTGAACACTAACCTTTGGAGAATCATTGAAGAAGGTTTCTATCCACATGATCCAAGGAACTTCACTCCTCGAGAAGCCGCAGACAATCAATTCAATGAGAATGCTCTCTTCATCATTCAAGATGAAATTCCACCCAAAGACCTACCTCATCTTCGTCCCTTCGCCTTGGCCAAGGATGCATGGCATTGTGTTGTCTCTCTCTACCCGGGAAGTGCAAGCATTCAACGCTCCAACTATGAAGTGGTACAAGATGAGGCCGATGAGTTTGCAATGAAAGAAGATGAAGAACCTCGTGAGCTTTATCGGAGAGTAACCAAACTCGTGGTCTCACTACGAGATCACGGGAGCAAGGACACGGATGACAATTGGATCAAGCGCAAATTCCTCAAGGCACTGATGCCCTATCACAAGGCCATGTCCTCCGTCATTCGTCAAAGACCGGACTTCCACACTTTGACCTCAAGCGAAGTGTTGGATGAGTTTGCGGCCATGAACATTCTGGACAAGACCGCCGACAATGCGGTGCTTCGTTCCCAAAGGGCAAAGAGGCCTAATCTTGCATTGAAGGCCAAGCTCACCATTGAAGAAGAAGAAGAGGAAGAAGAGGAGAGCAACCCCGATGATACGAAGTATGCATATCATGAACACATGGAACTTGCTTCAAGGCAATTTTGGAGCAAGAAAAACTCGAGGCCAAACTTTAGCAAAAACAACTCAAGTGGCACAAGGGGCAAGCAACGTTTAAGGACTTGCTACAATTGCGGCAACGTGAGTCATTTCGTTGCGGAATGCCCGTATGAGAAGAGGGAAGACAATGGTGGCAAGCTCATCCGAAAGGACAAGGCCAAGTCGTTCCCCAACAAGAACAACTTCACCAAGAAGACTCCTCCTAAGGCTTTGGTTGTGCAAGAAGAGTACAATGAGGATGATGAAGATGATGAGTCGGTTGCCATGGCCTCCGTTGCCATTGCAACAACGTCACGGGTGTCTCTCTTCGACTCACCCAATGAGAGCATCACCGCCAAGTGCCTCATGGCTAAAGCCACCAACAAGGTAACCTCCAACATCAAAACTACCATCATTAATCATCCTTCCCCGACGGATAGCATTAATGAACTTGAGGGAGCTAATGTGGAGTCTAATGAGTTTGAGGCCTTTATGGGCAAACTCAAGGGAAAATCCAAGAAGCACTTTGTTGCTCTCTTGGAACAACTTGGTGAAGCCAATGACATGATCGAGGCTCACGAAGACACCATCTCTAAGATGGAAGGGCATAGTCGTGACTATGCCGATGAGATTTCGGATCTTTCCAATGCTCTTGAGGAAGAGCGTGGTCTTCGTTTGGCTCTTGAGGAGTCACACAACGTTGATCATGCTAAGTTAAAGAAAGATTATGATCATGTCCTCATTGTTTCTCGTGTGCTAAATTCCGAGAAGGCCAAACTCGGGGTTGATCTTGCTAGACTCAAAGAGGAGTTTGATATACTTGACAAGGCCCACAAGGCCTTGAAGGGTATTCATGCTAGTCTCAAGGAGTCTCATGATCAACTCCAAGTGAAGCTAACTAAGGAGAAAGCAACTTTTCCTCATATGGTTTTAATTGATAATGCAAATGCTACTAACCCGTGTTGTGAGCATATACATCTTGTTGAGGAAAATGCGAAGTTGAAGGAGCAACTTGAGAGAGGTCTTGCGACTTGCATACAAGGCAAGAAGAACCTCAACGATCTCTTGATCAACCAAAAGGGGGGCGTGGCCAAGGAAGGGGTTGGGTACGTGCCCGACTCCAAGAACAAGAAGAAGAATGACAAGACCAAACGACCTCCTCCCCTCATGCAAACCTTTGTGAGGAAGGGATAGAGTGCCCCCGAGGAGAAGAAGAAGAAGAACAATGTCAAGAAGGGCAATGTCACCCCTCTCAACAAAGCCGGCGATTTTAACCCTTCTTATGTGTTATGTCGTGCTAGTGATGGGCATGTTTATGCCAAATTTGTTGGTTCTCTTCATGAGTACATTGAATGGTCTATTTGGGTTCCTAAGACCCTTGTTACTAACATCAAAGGACCCATTACAAAATGGGTACCTAAAACCAAGCATTGATCTCTTGTAGGTGTTTGCTTCCGGTGGTGGATCATGGTTGCTCGATAGCGGAGCTACAAATCATATGACCGGAAGCAAGGACTTGGTGGTGGACGTGCACAAAGTTACATCTATGCCCACCAATGTCGAGTGGGGTGACGCCTCATCTTCTAAGGTATTGGGACTTGGCAAGGTGGTCATCTCTCATGATCTCACGATCGAGAAGGTCATGCTTGTTGAGTCCCTTGCATACAATTTACTTTCCGTTCGTCAACTTGCAATCATGGGCTTTGCCACGTTCTTTGATATCGATACCGTGGCCCTCTTGTGGAGCAAGACTCTTAAAGTAGCTTTTGTTGGGCATGTCGAGAACGGTCTATATGTGATTAACTTTTCGGAGCGACCCACTAAGACCGCGACATGCCTAATGGCTAAAGTTGATATGGGATGGCTTTGGCATCGCCATTTAGCCCATGTCAATATGAGATCTTTGCAAAGTCTCCTCAAGGGGGACCATGTCCGTGGACTAACGAATGTTAGTTTTGCTAAAGATCGTGCTTGCAGTGCCTGTATCGAAGGAAAGCTACATGACAAGGCTCACCCTCCCATGACTATCATTTATTCAAAGAGTCCCTTGGAGCTCCTTCACATGGATCTCTTTGGGCCCCCATCCTTCGATAGTCTTGGAGGTAGGAAGTATTGCTTGGTGATTGTGGATGACTACTCAAGGTACACGTGGGTGTATTTCTTCAATAGGAAGAGCGAGACCCAACAAACCGCCGTTGACTTTGCAAATGAAGCACAACGTCAACACAATGCAAAGATCTTGACAATAAGAAGTGACAATGGCACCGAGTTCAAGAACTACACCTTGGATGAATTTCTTAGTGATGAGGGAATCAAGCATCAATATTCTGCACCATACACCCCTCAACAAAACGGTGTTGCGGAGAGGAAGAACCGGACGTTGATGGATGCGGCAAGGACCATGATGGCGGCGTTCAAGTCTCCGTACAACTTTTGGGCCGAAGCCATCAACACCGCATGTCATGCATCCAATCGGCTCTACCTCCGCAAGGGCTTGAACAAGACTCCATACGAGATACTCACCGGTAACAAGCCCAACCTCAAGTACTTCTGGGTATTTGGGTGTAAGTGTTTCATTCTCAAGAAAGGTGTTCAGTTGTCTAAATTTGAGGCTAGAGCTTATGAGGGCATATTTGTTGGCTATGCTACAAACTCTCATGCTTACCGTGTCCTCAATAAATCCATGGGACTTATTGAGGAGACGTGTAACGTGGAGTTTGATGAGAATAATGGCTCCCAAGTGGAGCAAAGTGGCACTTGTGATGTAGGTGATGAAATTCCTCCCCGAGCCATAAGAAGAATGGGTGTTAGCTTTACCCTACCCATTGAGGAACCCCTTGTGGACGAAGGAGAAGGACAAAGCTCCACTCAAGTGGAGCCATCACCAACCCAAGGCCCACACGCTTCCGAAGAACAACATGAAGGCTCTCATCCTCAAGAACATGACCAAGGGCAAGATCACGCTCAAAATGGTGTTGACACATCAAGTGATGTCCAAGGTCAAGTTCTCTCCTCCGAGCAAGTTCAAGAACAAGAACAAGCCCAAGACGACGCTCAAGATGATCAAGTGACCACTCCTCGTCTCACCCCCGAGGAGGAATTAGAGCGTCATGCCGCCAAGGTTGCTTCCAAGCTCTCCACCAAGGATCATCTCATGACGAATGTGCTTGGAAGCTTAAGAAAGGGGGTAAGCACTCGTAGACAATTAGCAAATTAGTGTGAGCATCACGCGTTTGTCTCTTGTGTGGAACCCCACAAGGTCTATGAAGCGCTAGAAGATCCGGATTGGCTCAATGCCATGCATGAAGAACTCAACAACTTCGAGCGCAACAAAGTGTGGAGATTGGTGCCAAGACCGACTAGGAATCACAATGTCATAGGAATCAAGTGGATATTTAAGAACAAGCAAGATGCCCATGGGATTATCATTC
Source organism: Triticum urartu (assembly GCF_056163025.1). Classification (NCBI taxonomy): domain Eukaryota; kingdom Viridiplantae; phylum Streptophyta; class Magnoliopsida; order Poales; family Poaceae; genus Triticum; species Triticum urartu. The sequence goes on along the minus strand of NC_141876.1, from coordinate 503,517,336 downwards.
GCAACAAGGCTCGTTTGGTAGCACAAGGCTACTCCCAAGTCGAGGGTATCGACTACGGTGAAACTTTTGCTCCCGTTGCTCGTCTTGAATCCATTCGCATGTTGATTGCATATGCTTCTCATCATAACTTTAAGTTACATCAAATGGATGTGAAGAGTGCTTTTCTTAATGGTCCTATTAATGAATTGGTTTACGTCAAGCAACCCCCCGGGTTCGAGGATCCCTACTTTCCCGATCATGTGTATCAACTCGATAAGGCACTCTATGGCCTTAAACAAGCCCCACGTGCGTGGTATGACCACCTTACCGAGTTGCTACAAGACCGTGGTTTTGAGGTTGGGCTAATCGATCCCACTCTTTTTACTAAGAAGGTCAAAGGGGAGTTGTTTGTGTGCCAATTATATGTTGATGATATTATCTTTGGTTCTCCTAACAAAGCTTTCAATGAGGAATTTGCCGCTCTCATGACCTCAAAATTCGAGATGTCCTCCATGGGAGAATTGAAGTTCTTTCTAGGGTTCTAAGTGAAGCAAAGAAGAGAAGGAACCTTCATCAATCAATCCAAATACACTCAAGACATGCTCAAGAGATTCAAGCTAAGTGACATCAAGCCGGCCTCCACTCCAATGCCCACCAAGTGCCAACTTGACTTAGATCGCAATGGTAAAGTGGTGGATCAAAAGGTATATCGTTCCATGATTGGATCCTTGCTTTACCTTTGTGCATCTAGACCGGACATCATGTTGAGTGTGGGAATTTGTGCATGTTTTCAAGCCGCACCTAAGGAAAGTCACTATGTGGCGGTCAAACGAATCTTTCGATATTTGGCTCATACCCCAAACTTTGGCTTATGGTACCCAAGAGGATCAAACTTCAAGCTTGTAGGGTACTCGGATTCCGATTGGGCGGGAGACAAAGTGGATAGGAAGTCCACTTCCGGAGGGTGCCAATTCCTTGGTTGCTCTTTGGTAAGTTGGTCTTCCAAAAAGCAAAGTTGTGTGTCTCTCTCGTCCACTGAGGCGGAGTATGTTGCAGCTGGGAGTTGTTGTGCACAACTCTTATGGATGAGGCAAACTTTAAAGGATTACGGTGTCATTTGTGACAAAGTGCCTCTTTGGTGTGATAATGGAAGTGCCATCAAGATCTCTCTCATCCCGGTGCAACACTTCAAGACGAAGCATATTGAGATCCGGTATCACTTCATCCGGGATCACATTAGGCGAGGAGAGATCGAGCTCAACTATGTCAACACTCATTATAACCTTGCAGATATCTTCACGAAGCCCTTGGATGAAACAAGATTTCGCGAGTTAAGGCATGAGCTAAATATCATTGATTCGAGCAATGTTGCTTGAACTCTTGCACACCCCACCGTACTCAACATGTTATCTTGTTTAGATGTAGGCATGAACATAGGGGGAGTGATGTTCTCTCCATGAACTCTCCCTCCCCCCATTATGCATAAATTGATCGAGTCTTTCACATTAGCCATGTTTGATGGTACTTGTGCTTCAAAGACGAGTTTTGGTCATGGACCCAAGGATAATTCTTCGCGGTGCCATACCAATTGACTCAAACATAGGTGGCCTCGGCCACCGTCCTCTCTTCGGGAGGTTGGCGTTAGCCTTGTTGTTCTCGTGTTGTTTTCTCTCTTTCTGTCTTTGCTCTTTGTGTTGGGTTCTCCTAGGGTGTTGCTTCTCTCCTGTTTTGTGCCCCTTTCTTCCTCCCTTCGGATTGCACTCATTTGATCTTGGCTTGGGCATAGGTGGTCGGGCGGTACAACCGGTATCACGGGCGGTTCTACCGCTGGTACCAGGTTGTGCCGTCCCAATGGGTCTCCATTCGGTGCTTGGGCGGTTCCACCGCTCAAACCCACGGTAACCTACGTCCGGTACTACCGGTTGACGCCGTGCGGTACTACCGCTGCCTCCCAGGCACTAGAAGTATTGCCTCCAACCACCGGTTTGTACCAGACGAGCGGTACAACCGCTCCCCTAAGCGGTTCTACCGGGGTGTGTCTACGGGCCTATATATACTCGACGGGGCTGAAGGGTTGTCTTTTTCCCTTCGTCCTCGTTCCTCTTCTCTTTGCCCTAGCCGCCGGCCATCTCTACCCCTGCCCCGGAGTGCGTCTCACGCTTCGGATCCTTGGCTCTCCGTGGATTCTCTCCGTGGAGGCCTACCGATCTCTTCCCATGGATTGTGGTAATGCCTCGTGTTCTTTGCTTCTAGATCTTTCTAGGGTTCTTCCTTGTCTAAGGCATTACTTAACTTTCCGCGTTTAGTGTTCGAACTATGGTATAGAAGAGATCTTTGTTAGCCTCCTGTCTTGTTTGCAGCACTTAGAATTCGGAATATTACTTGTGTGATTCGTATGCCTCGGTTAGATTTATCTTCCCTGGTAGTGCCACTGTCAACGGTTCTACCGCCCCTACGGGCGGTACAATCGCTAGAGCGGTACTACCGGCGGAAGATCTGGTACAATCGGAGTATATCAACCACAAAGCACTGTTCTATCTTCTCTGTTGTTGCAACTTGTTCCTTTTCTGCTAGTGGGTGCAATCCTCTCATCCTTGTTGGGTTTTTGTGTGTTCTTTTCGTGTGTATGTGTTCAGGTGGCTCTAGTTCTCGCTCTGCTCCTCGCAAGGCCAAGAAGAGGGCACGAAGGACCTTGCGCCCGGTTGTGTCTGATGATGAAGAAGAAGTTGTGATTCCCACCAAGCCCACTCGCCGTGAAAGGTCTGCAGCATTGCATCATTGGAAAGCCAAGGATTGGGAAGCCTTCCGATCAAAGAATCTGTATGAGGTTCCCATTGCTCCCCGTTGGACCACCGTTCAGTTCTGGAATGAGATGCAAGTGCGGATTGTTCATGAACTCTTTGAGCACAATAAGAACAGATATGCCAAGCAGTGGACAATTGATCTTGACCATTGGAGGAACAACATGGAGTATTTTGGTGAGGCGCTGGCTCTCTGCGAGGAGTTTGATCTTGTCAAGCTCATGTCAGTCAACTGTGACTTTGATGTTCAACTCATTCATCAGTTCTATGCCACGATTCATTTTGGGGAAGATGATGCGCGCACTCTCACCTTCATGTGTCGCGATGAATTGTTTCACGTTCCCTGGAGGGCATTCTGCAATGCTATTGGGTACGAGGATACCGGTCTGGAAGGAAGGGGTGGCATTCGTCCTCATGATTTTCCTGAGTCCATGCTTAAGGAGAAGCTTGCCCCTCTGTACATTCGGGGCCGTGGGATTATTGGAGAATCCAAGGATTTGGAGAAGCTCTATGACATCATGCACCGTGTGTTCCGCAATGTGCTCTTGCCCAAGGTGGGCAATCAAGATGAGATTCATGGTTATCTGGTTGATTTGATGGTTGCTATGAAGACCATGGTGGGGACAGGAGCAATGTTTGATGTGTCAAATTGGATGTGGCATGAGATGTACAACATGGTCATCTACCGTAAAGTCCCAATCTATGCCCCGTTTGTCATGTGCCTTCTGAACTCTGTGTGGGCTGTTCGTCGTCCTGGAGAGCTCCTCACTTCTCCAGACAACCTCACTGTTCATGAGGTCAAGCTCCTTAAGAAGAAGAAGCATGCCAAGCCTCGCTTCCCTGAAAATGCTCCTGAGGATGTCTATGCTACTTCTGACGATGAGGACTTTGAGCTGGAGCCAGGGGCCAAGCCTTCGTGGGTGGCCAAACTTACTGCCAAGGTGAAGAAGACCTTTTGTCTCCAGGCTGACATCCAGAAGAAGATGTATGAGGCACATGTCAATGAGAAGCTTGCACGGCGTCGCCAAATTGCAATGATGAGGCACCTCAACATGCCGGTTCAGAGTGGCTCTGAGAAGAGCATCACCCCAGAGGAGTGTTGGGTTTCTACCCATAGCACCTGGACTGATGATGAAGCCCCTCCCCAGCCATCCTCCTCGTTTGCAGCAGCTGACAATGTCATGGAAGAATCTGATCACGACGATGATGACGACTCTGATGATGAGGATCCAGATGCGACCGAGGAGTCAGAGGAGGACACCTGAGCTTTGGGACGCTAGCTTCGCTCTTTTCCTTTTTGGTGTCTTGATGCCAAAGGAGGAGAGAGTTCTATAGGTCTCGAGGATTTTCTTGTTTTTGTTCGTGGACTTGTTTCGTTCCTTGCTGTGTGTGGGACTTATGTTACTTCTTTTACCTTTCCTTTCATCGGCCATTATCGTTATTATTGCACTCTAAGTATTATATTGTTTCTCCTTTTGTGCTCAGAGTGGTGAGTCTATAAAATCTAGGGGGAGTCTAGTCCTGAAAGTGTGCCCACGCTTTCTAACAGCTAGATCCTGTTGGGGCACACATTCAGGGGGAGTTCCGTCTAGATTTCATTGACTTATCTCTTGCAAATTGTGTTGTTGTCATCATCCACCAAAAAGGGGGAGATTGAAAGGGCATTTCCCTACTTTATGTTTTGGATGATGATGACAACCCTTTGTGGTCTAATCGTATGCTATATGTTTCAGGTTCTCAATGCTTAGGCTTACATCGGATTGCTATTGCCTCTCAAAGGAAAAGATCGAAGACGTGTCCTCTACGCTTTTATTTTCTTTGGTCGTAGAGTACCCGTAATATCAAGAGGGAATCCTCATTAGGAAGCTCTGGGGGAATCAGTTCACATACACTTTCCTCACCCCTTCCTTGTCTTCCTCAGTTGTGAGAGAGAGAGAGTTCCCCTTGTCTTTCCCTCTTATTTCTGCTCTTCCCAGTAGTTGTACCGCTCCCTGGAGCGGTTGTACCACTGGACCTTGACGCTCTCCAGCTTTGACCGAGCGGTTGTACCGCTGCCTCCGGGCGGTGGTACCGCCACCTTGCTCAACAAAGGCTAGGACGGTGGTTCTGGCCATGCATCGCTCAAGTACCGCTCAAGGCTCTGTTCTGATGCGGTTCTCGGGCGGTGGTGGCCCGGTTGATCCGGTCGATCCTCGTTGACCGGTACCACCGGTGGTCTGAGCGGTTCTTCCGCTTAGAACTTCGTAGTCCAAGAGCTCAGAGCCATGCGGTTGTTCCGGTCTTGCACCGCTCAAGTACCGGTCTCGTCTCTGTTTCGAGGTGGCAGTTGTGCGGTGGCTGGGCAGTTGGTCCGATCATTCTCGTAACTGGTACCACCGCCTAGTGGCCCGGTTGTACCGCCTGGTAGGGTTCTGCAGCTACACCGTGAGTCCCGGTTGTACCGGGACAAGGACCGGTTGTACCGATGTGGGGCTGAAAGCGCAGCAACGGCTGGATTTTTAGGGTTGGTATTTAAGAGAGCTTCTCCACCTACCACACTCACCTTTGACCCCTCTCACTCCACCATTAATGCACCTCAAGCTCTCTTGCCCGATCTCTCTCTCTAGCCACCCAAACTTGTTGATTTGCTAGGGATTGAAGGAGGATACCTAGATCTACACTTCCACCAAAGGATATTTGCTTCCCCCATACTTACTTGTGTGGATTTTGTTACTCTTGGGTGTTTGAGCACCCTAGACGGTTGAGGTCACCTCGGAGCCATATTCCATTGTGGTGAAGCTTCGTGGTTTTGTTGGGAGCCTCCAATTAAGTTGTGGAGAGAGCCCCAACCTTGTTTGTAAAGGTTCGGTCGCCGCCTTCAAGGGCACCAATAGTGGAATCACGGCATCTCGCATTGTGTGAGGGCGTGAGGAGAATACGGTGGCCCTAGTGGCTTCTTGGGGAGCATTGTGCCTCCACACCGCTCCAACGGAGACGTACTTCCTCTCAAAGGGAAGGAACTTCGGCAACACATCCTCGTCTCCACCGTCTCCACTCTTGGTTATCTCGTGCCGTTACTTGAGCAAGCTTATTTGTTTCATATCTCTTGCTTGCTTGTGTTCCTATCCTTGTTGCATCATATAGGTTGCTCAATTAGTTGCATATCTAGACAACCTACTTTGATGCAAAGTTTAAATTGTTAAAGAAAAGCTAAAAATTGTTAGTTGCCGATTCACCCCCCCCCCCTCTAGTCAACCATATCGATCCTTTCTGTAGTTCTGCTGAAAACAACATCTGTCTGGGTTAGTTCCATGCAAATCATACCAAAACAATATATAATTGTTGTAAACATGGCATGAATACTTCATAAATTATAGATATGTTGGAGACGTATCAGCAACCCAATAAACAAAATTTATTTTTGCCTTTTTCTTTCTGTTCTTGAGTGTTTGCACAATTATGCTACTGTTATGATTGTGTTTTTATGTTTAATTAATGTTTGTGCCAAGTAAAGCCTTTGGGATCATGTTGGGTGATAGTTGCTTTGATCTTGTTGGAAAAACAGAGACTTTTGCATCCAGTATCAGAATTGACGTGATTTGCTAAAGCGTGATAAAATTCTGAATTTTTTACACTAGCTTGATATACAAATTTCCTACGTTGTCCTAATTTTTCAGAATTTTTGGAGTTATAGAAGTATGGACAAAGTCCATATTACTACATAATGTTCTATTTTTTGACAGATTCTGTTTTCTTTGCATTGTATGCTTATTTTGATGAATCTATAGATTTTATTGAAGGGTATAAGCCATGGAAAAGTTAGAATACAGTAGGTATAATTCAAATATAAAATATGAATCTGTTTGCAATAGTACTTAGAGTGGTGATTTGCTTTATTATACTAACGGATCTCACGAAGGTTTTGTTAAGTTTTGTGTGATTGAAGTTTTCAAGTTTTAGGTGAGATCATGATGGATGAATGAATAAGGAGTGAAAAGATCCTAAGCTTGGGGATGCCCATGGCACCCCAAGTTAATATTCAAGGAGAACCAAGCAACTAAGCTTGGGGATGCCCCGGAAGGCATCCCCTCTTTCTTCCAACAACCATCGGTAATTTTATTTGGATCTATATTTTTATTCGTCACATATCATGAGTTTTGCTTGGAGCGTTTTGTATTATCCGAATCTTTTCTTATTTTGCTTTTTAGTTTGTCCCAATTATCCTTGTTGGACACACCTATTGGAGAGAGCCAAAATTATGCTATGATTTGTTAGAATTGCTCTATGTGCTTCACTTAATTTTTTTTGAGCTATGGAATTGCTCTAATGCTTCACTTATATCTTTTTTAGCATGGTGTGCTTTAATATTTTTGAAGAAATGCTCTCATGCTTCACTTAGATTTATTTTAGAGTTAGTAAATTTTTGATGAAATTCTCTCATGCTTCACTTAAATTATTTTGAGAGATGAAAATTTTTATGCTCATGTTCTTCACTTAAATTTGTTTGAGCTTATCAAAAGCAATTGCAACATATGAAATTAGTCCCAAAGTGATAGATATTCAAAATGGATATAGTAAAAACTTTCATGAAGATCATTGGACAAAATAAACTTGATTCTTTGTAATTTTTTTGAGACATGATGATAGTAATATATGAGTCATGTTGGGGAGTAATTATGCTTTAGTAAGAATATTGGTGTTAAGGTTTGTGATTCCCTATGCAAGCACAAAAGTCAATAGTTATGCAATGAAATTATATCCTACTTGTGGTGCATTATTCGGTGTTAGTTATGCATAATGCTCGTTTATGAGAATTTTCGTTTCTTGGTTGGTTGCTTCTCAATCTATTCGCTAGTCTCCACTTGTACTAAGTAGAAATACTACTTGTGCATCCAAAATCCTTAAACTCAGTTTTGCCATATGAGTCCATCATACCTACCTATATGTGGTATGGTCGTGCCGTCCTAAGTAAATTTGTATGTGCCAACCGTAATTTTCAAAATGAATTTCCTTTTTGTGTGCCCGTACGGCTCATGAGGCAGCAGGGGGTGGCCAATATTTTTTCATGCTAGATGTGTTATTCTCAAGATGAGTGTTTATTCACTTGTCATTGCACGAGAGTGTGGCGGTAATAGGGATGCCAAGTCCCGAAATGAAAAAGAAATTTACTTTATGTCGTCAAATAATAAATTCCTTGGAAAGTGTTGGTATGGAAGGCACCCGTGGATATGACTAGCCATGGATTGTGAAAGAATGGTGGAAAAAGGAATAAACTTTATTTTATGTTTGGGAACCACCTAGATGTATCTAGCATGGAAAGTATTGGGAATTACTCGATCGTTTTCATTGACGGGAAAAGCATGCCTCTCAAAAAAATATCTCTCGATTTTTGCTTTGAGCTATGGCACCTCTACAAATCTCTGCTTCCCTCTGCGAAGGGCCTATCTATTTACTTTTATGCAATTTTTATTTTTATTCGAGTCTCCATCTTCTCTTATAAAGCACCAACTAGGGAGCACTGTGATCATACCTGTGCATTGAATGTAGCTGATATCCGTGTGTGTTTCGTGAATGCATCAATGATTGAGCATAATGGGCTAGGGATAACTTTCTTTAGTATTGATATTTTGAAAGACATGGTTGCTTGTTGATATGCTTGAGTATTGAAGTCTTCATGTCAAATATAGACTATTGCTTTGAACCATCGAAAAGTCCAAATGTCCGTGCTACAAAAGAAAAGAATATGTGATGAACATGTTAGGCAGCATTCCACATCAAAAATTCTGTATATATCATTTACCTACTCGAGGACGAGTAGGAATTAAGCTTGGGGATGCTGATACGTCTCCAACGTATCTATAATTTTTTTATTGTTCCATGCTATTACATTATCATTCATGGATGTTTTACAATCATTTTATAGCAACTTTATTTTTGGGGACTAACCTATTGACATAGTGCCCAGTGCAATTTGTTGTTTTTGCTTGTTTTTTACTTCGCGATATATCCCTATCAAATGGAGTCCAAATGCAGTGGAACTTTTTAGAGATTTTTTTGGACCAGAAGACAACTTGAGAGCCAAGGAAGGACCAGAGGGGAGGCCCGTGGGGCCCACAAGACACCAGGACGCGCCGGAGGCCCCTAGCGCGCCCTGATGGGTAGTGGGGCCCACGGGGGTCTCCTCCACCGCCTCTCAGCTCTATAAATAGCAAAATATTCCAGAAACCCTAGGGGAGTCGACGAAACACAATTCCAGCAACCGCAAGTTCCAGAACCACGAGATCCAATCTAGAGCCCTATTCTGGCACTTTCCGGAGGGGAACACAATCAAGGAGGGGTTCATCATCCTCATTGGTGCCTCTCCGATGATGCATGAGTAGTTCACCATAGAGCTACAGGTCCGTAGGTAGTAGCTAGATGGCTTCTTCTCTCTGTTTGACTCTCAATACAATGGTCTCTTGGAGATCTATTTGATGTAATGACTTTTTGTGATGTGTTTGTTGGGATCCGATGAAGTCGAGTTTATGATCAGATTTTTATCCATGAATATTATTTGAGTCTTCTTTGATCTCTTATATGCATGATTATTTATAGCCTAGTATTTCTTGTCCGAATATTTGGTTTAGTTAGGCTAACTAGATTGATTTTTCTTGAAATGAGAAGAGGTGCTTTGTGATGGGTTCGATCTTACGGTGTCCTCACCTAGTGACAGAATGGATATCGAGGCACATATGTATCATTGCTATTAAGGATAACAAGATGGGATCTATTCCTACATGAATAGATCTTGTCCACATCATATCATCGTTCTTATTGCATTACTGCATTTCTCCATGAACTTAATACACTAGATGCATGCTGGATAGCGGTCAATGTGTGGAGTAATAATAGTAGATGCAGAATCGTTTCGGTCTACTAATCTTGGACGTGATGCCTATATATTGATCATTGCCTTGGATATCGTCATAATTATTTGTTCTTCTATCAATTACCCAATAGTAATTTGTTTACGCACTATATGCTATTTTCTCGAGAGAAGCCACTAGTGAAATCTATGGCCCCAGGTCTATCTTTTATCATATTTGCTTTTCGATCTATCTTTTGCCGTATTTATTTTTAGATCTATTATTCCAAAAACCCAAAATACCTTGCTACACTTTTTATTTACTTGTTTTATTTCGCGTTTTATTCAGATCTATTTATCCAAACTCATACAAGCCAATCTATCTTTTTACCGGGGAGGGATTTACAACCCCTCTTACGCGTCGGGTTGCAAGTATTTGTTCTTTGTGTGCTAGTACCATTTACATAGTGTTGCTTGGTTCTCCTACTGGATTGATACCTTGGTTTCACAACTGAGGGAAATACCAATCATAGTTTTACTGCATCATCCCTTCCTCTTGGGGAAATACCGACGCAGTTTCAAGCCGCATCAATGAGCATTGTGGACCTCGAGTTCATTTTGAAGCTCAAATTGCCGCATTCTGGGACTGTATTATGGGTTGCGAGTTGATGGACCTTGGGTTCTTAGGTCCAAAGTTTACATGGTGTAATCGTCAAGATCCAAAATTCCATGTCAAGGTTCGTCTCAATAGAGTTGTGGCTAATAGCAATTTTATTAATATGCATGATGACTTTACTGTTGAACATTTGATAACGACATCTTCAGAATGCTATGTTATTTTGATTGTTTTATCTCGGATTTCTGTCGTGAGGCGCCAAGTGCCAGTACGGCAAGGGTTCAAATACGAAGCTATTTGGCTGTGTGCTACTAATTATAAAGAGTATTTTGAGCGTGTTTGATCCGATGGTAGGCATGATGATATGTCCCTTCAGGCCATATGGGACAATATACACCATGTGGCGAGTGCTCTCAAGATTTTGAGTCGTGATTCTTTTGGGTCTGTTCACAAGCAGATTTTGAAGTTGGAACGCCGACTTGGTACCATTAGATCTGCACCGGTCACTGAGACTTGTTTAGCTGATGAAAGATCAATTGAATCACAACTCTACGAACATTTTGAGAGGGAGGAGATTATGGCGAGGCAACGCTCTAGGGTGGACTGGCTTCGTGAGGGAGACCGGAATATAGATTTCTTCCATGCTCGTGCTACAGCTCAAAAATGTACTAACAAAATTCATTGTTTGGCCCGGGATGATGGTTCTCTTTGTGATTCACCAATGAATATTAAAGGTATGGTGCAAAAATATTATGACAATATTTTCACATTCGGTCCTTGTGATGATGTTGATGTTGTTCTTGATGATATTCCGCATAAAATTAGTGATGAGATGAATGCTGATTTATGTAAACCCTATACTAATGAAGAGATGAAGACAAATCTTTTTCAGATGGGGCCTACAAAGGCTCCTGGTGCGGATGGTTTTCCATCCCTATTCTACCAGACTCATTGGGATTTGTTGGGTGACGAGATTTTTCAGGCGGTCAGGAGTTTTTTGGTGGGAAGGTCCATTCCTGATGGCTTTTGTGACTCAGTGATTGTGCTTATTCCAAAAGTTGCAAGACCCAAGCATTTAAAGAATTTTCGTCCAATTAGTCCGTGTAATGTTCTTTATAAGATTGCCTCCAAAGTTTTGGCTAATCGTCTGAAGTTGCTTCTACCTGTTGTCATTTCTGAGTATCAGAGTGCCTTTGTGCGTGGCAGACTTATTACTAATAATACTCTGATTGCTTATGAATCTCTCCACACTATCAAAAACAGAGGGCTAAGAAGCCTTTCTTTGCATTGAAGATTGATATGATGAAGGCGTATGTTCATGTTGAGTGGAGTTACCTTCATGGATGCCTATCTAAGTTGGGTTTTGACTCTATATGGATCAGCTCTGTCATGAGATGTGTTACTAATGTCCGTTATGCGGTCCGGGTTAATGGAGATCTCATTGCACTTGTTGTACCTTCGAAAGGAATTCGGCAGGGTGACCCCATCAGTCCTGACTTGTTTCTTTTGTGCACTGAAGGATTGTCAAGCTTGTTGCTTCAGAAGGAGAACTGTGGCGAACTACATGGTATTAGGAACAGTCGTTCCGATCCTCCTATCTCACATCTCATGTTTGCTGATGACAACATCTTCTCTGCAAGAAGTGATACTCGTAGTGTGGATGCACCGGTGTCTAGTCTGAATCTTTATTGTTTTGGTTCTGGACAGTTGATTAATAGGCGTAAGTCATCTTTGTTCTTTGGTCGTGCTTGTCCAGATGTGGTTAAACAAAGAGTGAAGACTAGTTTGGGAATTACTAATGAGGCCTTTAATGATACTTATCTGGGGATGCCTACGAAGGTGGGTAATAATCCAACTAATACTTTCATATTTTTGCTTGATCGGGCATGGCATAATATTCATGGATGGTCGGATCGTCATGTTTCTTGAGCCGGAAAATAAACCTTGTTGAAATCCATTATTTAGGCGATTTCGGCCTTCATAATGAGTTTCTTTGACTTGCCTAAACAGATTTGTCATAAATTCAGGCAGATTATTGTTGATGAGTGGTGGGGCAGAGAAAATGGTCATAAGAAGATTCATTGGAGGTCTTGGGATTGGCTGTCGACTCCCAAGTCCCTTGGTGGTATGGGGTTCCGTGATATGAAAATTTAAAATCTAGCCATGCTAGGAAAGCAGGGGTGGCGGTTGCTCACAAATCCAAATTCCTTATGTGTGTGTGTTTTGAAAGGACGCTACTTTCCTTATACCGACTTTTGGAACGCCCCAATTCCAAGATCGGCCTTTGCAACTTGGAGAGGCATCCTAGCTGGTCGTAAGTTACTGAAACATGGTATTCAATGGGGTATATGTGATGGTAAGCAAGTTCATATTTTATCAGATCACTGGATTCCTTCATGTCATTCGCATATTCTTCAAACAGTTTCATCCATCCCTGCAAATGCTAAAGTACATTGTCTTGTCGATAAGACATGCGGTACCTGGAATGAGGAGACGGTGCGAGCCTTTTTTGAAGAAAACATTGCCTTGGAGATTCTGCACATACCAATTTGTAGACATGTTGAAAATGATTTTGTGAGATAGTCGTTCACTAAGTATGGTGATTACTCTGCTCGATCAGCATACAACATGGCCCGTACTGCTCGATTTTTTTAGAAAAGCACCATTCATGGCCATGGCCAGACTTCCAACAGATCTGATGATGAGAGACAGTGGAAAACGATTTGGGCTGTTAAAGCACCTAATAAGATGAAAGTTGTTTTATGGCGTTTTGCTCAGAATTGTCTTCCAACAGATGATCAACTTTTAAGGCGCCAGGTTCCTTCCTCCGAGCTTTGCCTTTTCTGCAATAGATTAGAATGTGTACTCTTCTCTTTTGTCCTCATCCTAGAGATGTTTGGGACGTGTTCAAGGATACTTATGGGATCTGTCTACAATGCCATAATTTTATATCATCAAGAAAATGCCTTTTTGATTTCCATGGTCGATCCTCGGACCAGAATTGTACAGTGCTCGCAGTGACTATATGGCATATTTGGGAAGCTAGAAACTATGCTAGAAATAACCCAGAGGCACTCCATCCTCGACGTACAGCTGAGAAAATCAAGGCATTTGTCGAACTGATTTTGCAGCATCTTTATAAACCGGTTACTAAACACGGGCGTGATACCAACATTTCCAGTATAACTTGGTCTCCGCCGCCGTCTGGTGCCGTTATGTTCAATTCTGACGCTGCCATCTTTTCTAAGCTTGACAGATCAGGCATAGAGGTCGTCGCTCGGGATCACGAGGCATGTTTCATAGTGGCCTGCAGTGAGCCAGTTCTTGGTGATCTCGAGTCGGAGATGGCGGAGGTTATAGCTCTCAGGCGAGCTGTTCATTTGGCATTGGAAAAGCAAGTACATGATGTTGTGTTTGCTACAAATTGCCTATCTTCGGTGTACATAAGTCATTCTTCAAGAATTGATCGTTCTGCTATTGGTGCGGTGGTTTCTCATATTGAAATTGGAGCCGTTGCCTTCAATTCAGTGATCTTCAAGCACATACAATGGCATTTGAATATTGTTGTTCATTTGTTAGCTAGAGCTTGTATGTATTTGGTTAGTCCTTGTGTTTTCTTTTCTGATCCGGATTGTATCCGGGTAACTCTGTATAATGTTGTCGAGTAATAAATAAAATTAGTGTTCTCTAAGATTTCCTAAAAAAGGCTACGCAAGATCCTCAACCAGTTTTCCTTTTTTGGAGTTTAGCACGAAAGAAAGAAAAGTGAAATGGGCCGGCCCAGCTTGAAGTGCGGGTGTGCGTCGGATGGTGTAAATGTCTTTAACAACGGGCGCTGAAGGGGGCAAATAGGGTTTGTCATTTTCTCACGGCTATGCAAGATTTTCTAAAAAGAAGGTTACTCAAGAATCTCAAACACTTTTAGGAACCTTCTAGAAGAAGACATTTTTTATCGGTTTTCTGAACCTTCTATAAGGCACCAAGTCAGTTTTCTGTTTCCTTACTGCTTTTCCTAGTTTTCTTCTAGTTTTATTTTTTTTATTTTTATTTTTTCTGTTCTATCTGTTTTATTTCCATTTTTTGGAAATTAAAAATGCTCTATTTTCAAAAATTGTTCATAAATTAAAAAAATTCAAGTTTAAACAAATTGCTTGCAATTTCAACAAAATGTTTTTGCTGTCAAAATTTGTTCATCAATTGAAAAAAATGTTCATATTATAAAAAATTGTTCGGATTTTTGAAAAACTGTTATTTATTTTAAGTTTTGTTCATAGAATAAAAATATGTTTTCGTTGCTATTTTTTCGCAATATGTGTACATTTTTGTAATTTAAGGCTTTGGAACCATTTTTTAATGTGAACATTTTTTGGAATTCCCAACCTTTTTTGAATTCATGGACATTTTTGGGAATACATGAACATTTATTTGTATTCACAGACTTTTTTTGAACATATGATTTTTTTCAAATACATGAACATTTTTTGAAATCGTAAACTTTTCTTGAATTTGTGAATATTTTTTGAATTCACCACGAACATTTTATTAAGTATACAGAATATTTGTTCTATCTGAAGTGAAATTTTTTTAATGTACGGTTATCATTTTTTTAACATACAATGACCATTTGTTTTACAAACTGAACTGTTTTTAATGTACGATGAACTATTTAATTAATATATGCTGAAGATTTATCTGGTACACAATCTCTTTTAAACAATAATACACTGAAATAATAAACACAAAATATTTTTTCAAATTCGTAAAATTTTTCTCAAATTACTTTTTTTGAATCACAAACATTTTTCAAATTTATGAACATTTTTTCATCAATGATTATTTTTTTAATTCACAAATATTTTCCAAAGGTGAATATTTTTTGAATTAGCAAACAGTATTCTCAAATCCTTGATTATTAAATTAAAAATAAATGCACTCGAAATTCGTGAAAAAATCAAAAGAAGGGAAAAAGGAAAAATCTTACCATGTGCTCGCTCGGCTGAGGCTCGTGCTTCTATTGCACATTGGGTCTAGTCCACGTGTAAGCTAGCAATGCAAAGCTGCAACGTTATCTGCCGACCTGAGCAGGCGATATGAGGGGTGTTGTTCGCAATGCATAGCACTGGCCCTTTAGGCGGGAGTCGCTAACAAGCGGTTACCCCTTAGGGGGGCCTATAGGGGTCATTTTTATGGCTTGGGAGCATGTTAAGTGATGCATCCAGTTGTGTGTACCATGTTGGACGTTCCCTTTGAATTTTATTATTTTTTATAACTTTTTGGATTTTATATGTTTGGGGGCTTTTTTGGCTTTCCGACAATCTCCTGGTTTTCACTAGCTTTCAGAGATTTTTTTTTTGCGAAGCACAAACAGTCCTTTTTGAATAGGAAACATAATCCGTGTCTTCATGAGATGCAAAGTTGTGTTTCTCATGGAAGCACACATTTGCTTCTGTGAGAAACGCAAATATATGCTTCCAAGAGAAGCAGCACAACAGTGCTTGTACTCGCAAAGGGAAGAGTACAATATGTGCTTCTACAAGAAATGTGCTTCCTCGAGAAAAAGAAAAATCATAGCTTGTGCTTCCAAAAAGAGAGTGAATACGGCAACCATGCTTTTAGGCTCCGTTTCTTTTTCAGAATTTTGTTTTTTTGGTTGCGGGGTTTTTCTTCTTTCCGGTTTTTTTGCAAAAAGTAAGTTCATCGTAATCTATCAATATGGGACCTAGTTTCAAAGATCTCCGCGTGAAAAATCCAACAATGAAAACGGTTTCGATATTTGGAGCACGGTTCAAGAAATAAATCATTTTGAATAAACGAATTTTAAAAAATCGAGGTTCGGAAAGTGAAATACATAGAAGGTCGAGATGTGACCATTGCAATGGGTAACCCTTTAGGGCTCAAGGAATTTTTCCTATGCAATCTTTTGCACTACATTTCATAGGAAATCTAGCATCCACTCCAATCTCTTTTTAATATTCCTTTGTTTTTCATGTGGCATCAAACACTCCTTGCTAATCCTATAGGATTCAAGTTGACATGGCACTCCAATCCAATACTTTTTCTATTCCTACATTCTTCAAAATCCTGTGAATCAAAGAGGCCCTTACTAGTGATTTCGCCTTAAGGCATGTCGCTCGTCAGCACAACAAACGGGTTGTGCCCCCAATTTTGTTGTCACTAGCTCTCGCTCGCTCGCTATGTGTTGCATGTACGTGAATAAAATAGTGCTTGAAAAGAAGATTAGCAATGGTTTTTTATAGAATATTTATTTTTTGAATAAAAAAAGTTCATAATTAAAAATGGAAATTTAAAAATCATAGATTTGAAAAGATTACAAATTTTTAAATTGTTCATGAATTTAGAAAACACCAATTTGAAAAATGTTCATTGTATTTCAAAAATGTTCATTGTATTTCAAAAATGTTCATTAATTTGAAAAAAGTTCTTTCATGTAGAAATATCATGAATTTTAAAAATGTTTCCAAACTTGGAAAAAGTACATGTATTTCTGAAATCTGGAGAATTCAAAAATATTCGTAATTTTAGAAAATGTTTGTAAATTTTTTAAAATCATGATTTTTAAAAATGTTCATGAATTTTATAAAAAATGTTCACAAGTTTGGCAATTATTCATAATTTTTAGAAAGATCATAATCAAAGCATGTTTTTAAAGAATGCAAAAAGGAAATTGTAAAACCATAAAAGGAAATAAAAATAGAAAACAAAAAAGGGAATTTAGAATAGGCCAACAAAATGAAACATAAGAAAGCCAGCCTACAAAACTAGGGGAAACTAATGCGCGAGGCGGAACAAGAAGGGCGCCTCATGGATCTCTAGTAGCCGCTCCAGCAGCCATGGATTAATTATTGGCGAAAAACCTACTGGAGGGGGCCACCAAGGAGCCCCGAGCTTAGGGGGCGCGCCCTGTGAGCTCATGGGTCCCATAGACCCCCGTTAGCCCTAACTTCAACTCCATAAGTACCATCTCGCGGAGAAGAAAAATCAGAGAGAAGAAATCATCATGTTTTACCATACGGAGTGATACGTCCATTTTGCATAATGCTTTTATATCGATATTTATTACATTATGGGCTCTTATTACACATTATGTCACAATACTTATGCCTATTCTCTCTTATTTTACAAGATTTATATGAAGAGGGAGAATGCCGGTAGCTGGGATTCTGGGCTGGAAAAGGAGCAAATATTAGAGACCTATTCTGCACAGCTCCAAAAGTCCTGAAACTTCACGGAAGCTATTTCCAGAATATATAAAAATACTAAGCGCAAGAATTTCCAGAGGGGGCCACACCCTGGCCACAAGGGTGGGGGCGCGGCCTACCCTCCGCCTCGTGGGCCCCCTGGTGGCCCTCCGATGCCCATCTTCTGCTATATGGAGTCTTTCGTCGAGGAAAAAATCATAAGCAAGCTTTCGGGACGAGACTCCGCCGCCACGAGGCGGAACCTTGGCGGAACAAATCTAGGGCTCCGGCGGAGCTGTTATGCCGGGGAAACTTCCCTCCGGGAGGGGGAAATCATCACCATCGTCATCACCAACGATCCTCTCATCGGGAGGGGGTCAATCTCCATCAACATCTTCACTAGCACCATCTCATCTCAAACCCTAGTTCATCTCTTGTATCCAATCTTTGTATCCAAACCTCAGATTTGTACCTGTGGGTTGCTAGTAGTGTTGATTACTCCTTGTAGTTGATGCTAGTCGGTTTACTTGGTGGAAGATCATATGTTCAGATCCATTATGCATATTAATACTCCTATGATCATGAACATGAATATGCTTTGTGAGTAGTTACGTTTGTTCCTGAGGACATGGGAGAAGTCTTGCTATTAGTAGTCATGTGAATTTGGTATTCGTTCGATATTTTGATGAGATGTATGTTGTCATCCCTCTAGTGGTGTCATGTGAACGTCGACTACATGACACTTCACCATTGTTTGGGCCTAGAGGGAGGCATTGGGAAGTAATAGGTAGATGATGGGTTGCTAGAGTGACAGAATCTTAAACCCTAGTTTGTGCGTTGCTTCGTAAGGGGCTGATTTGGATCCATATGTTTCATGCTATGGTTAGGTTTACCTTAATACTTCTGTTGTAGTTGTGGATGCTTGCAATAGGAGTTAATAATAAGTGGGATGCTTGTCCAAGTAAGGCAGCACCCAAGCACCGGTCCACCCACATATCAGATTATCAAAGTACCAAACGCGAATCATATGATCGCAATGAAAACTAGCTTGACAATAATTCCCATGTGTCATCGGGAGCGCTTTACATCATATAAGAGTTTGTCCAGGCTTGTCCTTTGCTACAAAAAGGATTGGGCCATCTTGCTGCACCTTATTTACTTTTATTACTTACTACTCATTACAAATTACCTTATCACAAAACTATCTGTTACCAATAATTTCAGTGCTTGCAGAGAATACCTTGCTGAAAACCGCTTATCATTTCCTTTTGCTCCTCGTTGGGTTCGACACTCTTACTTATCGAAAGGACTACGATAGATCCCCTATACTTGTGGGTCATCAAGACTCTTTTCTGGCACCGTTGCCGGGGAGTGAAGCGCCTTTGGTAGGTGGAATTTGGTAAGGAAAAATTTATATAGTGCTGAAATTTACTGTTGTTACTATGGAAAGTAATCCTTTGAGGGGCTTGTTCAGGGTATCTTTGCCCCGACTAGTAGAGCAAATAGTTGCTCCTCAACCTACTCAACCTACTGGACCTACTAAAAATGAAAATGTTTACTTTGAAATTCCTTCGGGCATGATAGAGAAACTGCTAGCTAATCCTTTTGCAGGAGATGGAACATTGCATCCCGACTGACACTTAATCTATGTGGATGAAGTTTGTGGATTATTTAAGCTTGCAGGTATGCCCGATGATGTTATGAAGAAGAAGGTCTTCCCTTTATCTTCGAAGGGAGATGCATTGACATGGTATAGGCTATGTGATGATATGGGATCATGGGACTACAAACGGTTGAAATTGGAATTCCATCAGAAGTTTTATCCTATGCATCTTGTTCATCGTGATCGTAATTATATATATAATTTTTGGCCTCGCGAAGGAGAAAGCATCGCTCAAGCTTGGGGAGGCTTAAGTCAATGTTATATTCATGCCCCAATCATGAGCTCTCAAGAGAAATGATTATTCAAAATTTTTATGCTCGGCTTTCTGACAACAATCGCTCCATGCTCGATACTTCTTGTACTGGTTCCTTTATGATGAAGACTATTGAATACAAATGGAATTTATTTGAGAGAATTAAACGCAATTCTGAAGATTGGGATCTCGACGAAGGTAAGGAGTCGGGTATAACACCTAAGTTTGATTGTGTTAAATCTTTTATGGATACCGATGTTTTCCGTAAATTTTGCACCAAATATGGACTTGACTCTGAGATAGTAGCTTCTTTCTGTGAATCCTTTGCTACTCATGTTGATCTCCCTAAGGAGAAATGGTTTAAATATAATCCTCCCATTGAAACAAAAGTAGTTGCACCTATTAAAGTTGAAGAAAAGACTATCACTTATAATGATCCTATTGTTCCTACTGCTTATGTTGAGAAACCACATTTCCCTGTGAGAATAAAGAATCATGCTAAAGCTTCAACTATGGTCAACAAAAGTAATATTAAGACACCTAAACCCCCTGAGCAAGTTAAAGTTGAACCTCATGTTGCTATGGTTAAAGATCTCTTGGCCGATAATATTGATGGGCAGGTTATTTACTTCTGTGATGAGACTGCTAGAATTGCTAAACCGGGTGCTAAAGATAAACATAGACCTGTCGTAGGCATGCCTGTTATTTCTATTAAAATAGGAGATCATTGTTATCATGGCCTGTGTGATATGGGTGCTAGTGCTAGTGCAGTACCTATTTCCTTACACAAAGAAATTATGCATGATATTGCACCAGCTGAGATAGAAGGTATTGATGTTACCATTAAGCTTGCTAATAGAGATACTATTTCGCCAATTGGGATTGTTAGAGACGTTGAAGTCTTGTGTGGGAAGGCTAAATATCCTGTTGATTTTCTTGTTCTTGGTTCCCCTCAAGATAGCTTTTGTCCCATTATATTTGGTAGACCCTTCTTGAATACTGTTAATGCTAAGATAGACTGCAATAAGGATATTGTTTCTGTTGGTTTAGGGGATATGTCTCGTGAGTTTAATTTTTCTAAATTTCGTAGACAACCCCATGATAAAGAATTGCCTAGTAAAGGTGAAATTATTGGTCTTGCTTCTATTGTTGTGCCTCCTACTGATCCATTAGAACAATATTTGCTAGACCATGAAAATGATATGTTCATGAATGAAAGAAGGGAAATAGATGAAGTATTCTTTAAATAGGGACCTATTTTGAAACACAACTTGCCCGTTGAAATCCTAGGGGATGCTCCTCCACCCAAGGGTGATCCCGTGTTTGAGCTTAAACAATTACCTGATACTCTTAAATATGCTTATCTTGATAAAAAGAAAATATATCCTGTTATTATTAGTGCTAACCTTTCAGAGAAGGAGGAAGAGAAATTATTGAAAACTCTGAAGAAGCACCGTGCTTCTATTGGATATACTCTCGATGATCTTAAGGGCATTAGTCCCACTCTATGTCAACACAAAATAAATTTGGAGGAAGACGCCAAACCAGTTATTGATCATCAACGACGGCTGAATCCTAAGATGAAAGAAGTGATAAGAAAAGAAATATTAAAGCTCCTTGAGGCAGGTATAATCTATCCCATTGCTGATAGTCAGTGGGTAAGTCCTGTTCATTGTGTCCCCAAGAAGGGAGGTATTACTTTTGTTCCTAATGATAAAGATGAACTAATTCCGGAAAGAATTATTACAGGTTATAGGATGGTAATTGATTTCCGCAAATTAAATAAGACTACTAAAAAGATCATTACCCTTTGCCTTTTATTGATCAAATGCTAGAAAGATTATCCAAACATACACATTTTTGCTTTCTAGATGGTTACTCTGGCTTCTCTCAAATACCTGTGTCAGCTGATGATCAATAAAAGACCACTTTTACTTGCCCTTTCGGTACTTCTGCTTATAGACGTATGCCTTTTGGTTTATGTAATGCACCTGCTACCTTTCAAAGATGCATGATGGCTATATTCTCTGACTTTTGTGAAAAGATATGTGAGGTTTTCATGGACGATTTCTCCGTTTATGGTACCTCTTTTGATGATTGCTTAAGCAACCTTGATCGAGTTTTGCAGAGATGTGAAGAAACTAATCTTGTCTTGAATTGGGAGAAATGCCACTTTATGGTTAATGAAGGTATTGTCTTGGGGCATAAAATTTCTGAAAGAGGTATTGAAGTTGACAAAGCTAAAGTTGATGCTATTGAAAAGATGCCGTGTCCCAAGGACATTAAAGGTATAAGAAGCTTCCTCGGTCACACCGGTTTTTATAGGAGGTTCATTAAAGACTTCTCAAAAATTTCTCGACCTCTGACTAATCTATTACAAAAAGATATTCCTTTTGTCTTTGATGATGATTGTGTAGAAGCATTTGAAATACTTAAGAAAGCATTGATTTCTGCACCTATTGTTCAGCCACCTGATTGGAATTTACCCTTTGAAATTATGTGTGATGCTAGTGATTATGTTGTAGGTGCTGTTCTAGGGCAAAGAGTTGATAAGACATTAAATGTTACTCAATATACTAGTAAAACTCTAGACAATGCCCAGAGAAATTATGCTACTACTGAAAAGGAATTCTTAGCAGTTGTATTTTCTTGTGATAAGTTCAGACCTTATATTGTTGATTCTAAAGTAACTATACACACTGATCATGCTGCTATTAAATACCTTATGGAAAAGAAAGATGCTAAACCTAGACTTATTAGATGGGTTCTCTTGCTACAAGAATTTGATTTGCATATTATTGATAGAAAGGGAGCTGAGAACCCGTTGCAGAAAACTTGTCTAGGTTAGAAAATGTTCTTGATGACCCACTACCTATTGATGATAGCTTTCCTGATGAACAATTAAATGTCATAAATGCTTCTCGAACTATTCCATGGTATGCTGATTATGCTAATTATATTGTTGCCAAATTTATACCACCTAGTTTCACATACCAACAAAAGAAAAAGTTCTTCTATGATTTGAGACATTACTTTTGGGATGACCCACATCTTTATAAAGAAGGAGTAGATGGTGCTATTAGAGATTGTGTACCCGAGCATGAACAGGAACAGATCCTACGCAAGTGTCACTCTGAGGCTTACGGAGGACACCATGCGGGAGATAGAACTGCACATAAGGTATTGCAATCCGATTTTTATTGGCCTACTCTCTTCAAGGATGCCCGTAAGTTTGTCTTATCTTGTGATGAATGTCAAAGAATTGGTAATATTAGTAGACGTCAAGAAATGCCTATGAATTATTCACTTGTTATTGAACCATTTGATGTTTGGGGCTTTGATTATATGGGACCATTTCCTTCCTCTAATGGGTATACACATATTTTAGTTGCTGTTGATTACGTTACTAAGTGGGTAGAAGCTATTCCAACTAGTAGTGCTGATCATAACACCTCTATTAAGATGCTTAAAGAAGTTATTTTTCCGAGGTTTGGAGTGCCTAGATATTTAATGACTGATGGTGGTTCACATTTTATTCATGGCGCCTTTCGTAAAATGCTTGCCAAGTATGATGTTAATCATATAATTGCATCCCCTTATCACCCACAATCTAGTGGTCAAGTAGAATTGAGTAACAGAGAGCTCAAATTAATATTGCAAAAGACTGTTAATAGATCTAGAAAGAATTGGTCCAAGAAACTTGATGATGCATTATGGGCCTATAGAACTGCATACAAAAATCCTATGGGTATGTCTCCGTATAAAATGGTTTATGGTAAAGCATGTCACTTACCTCTTGAATTAGAACATATGGCATATTGGGCCATTAAAGAGCTCAACTATGACTTCAAACTTGCCGGTGAGAAGAGGTTATTTGACATTAGCTCACTTGATGAATGGAGAACCCAGGCTTATGAAAATGCCAAGCTGTTTAAAGAAAAAGTTAAAAGATGGCATGATAAAAGGATAAAAAAGCATGAGTTTAATGTAGGTGATTGTGTATTGTTATACAACTCTCGTTTAAGATTTTTTGCAGGAAAACTTCTCTCTAAATGGGAAGGTCCTTATGTTATCGAGGAGGTCTATCGTTCCGGTGCCATAAAAAACAACAACTTCGAAGGAACAAATCCGAAGGTGGTGAACGGTCAAAGAATTAAACATTATATCTCAGGTAATCCTATAAATGTTGAAACTAATATTATTGAAACCGTAACCCCGGAGGAATACATAAGGGACACTTTCCGGAATGTTTCAGACTCCGGAAATGAATAGGTACGTGGTACGGTAAGTAAACCGACTCCAAAACAGTTCTAATGGCATTTTTTCTCTGTTTTGGAATATATAAGAAAATAGGAAAATAAGAAGCAGACCGAAAAGGACATGAGGCTCCCACGAGGGTGGGAGGCGCGCCCTACCCCCCTAGGCGCGCCCCCTGCCTCGTGGGCACCTCGTGTGCTCTCCGGACTCTGTTTTCTTGCACGATACTTCTTTTGGTCGGTAAAAATTCATTATATAATCTCCCGAAGGTTTTGACCACCGTATCACGCGAATATCTCATGTCTTTGTTTCGAGCTGTCCTATTGCATATTAGAGCAACATGTCGTCCCAGGATTCTGAAGGAGAAAGCTATGTGGCTGATTACCTTGCAGATCCTAAGGTCTATGGGGATGTGGAGCATTGTGGTTGGACTATGGAAGAAGAAGAGGACTATGAACCCAAGGGAAAGGAGGAGACGAGCTCAGATGAAGATGAAGTCCCATTACCTCAACCTGCGGACATGCATGTGGAGTTCAAAAAGTCAAGCCTCCCGGATAGAGTAAACAAACCTAAGATTGAGTTTATCCCTTTTCGCCTCTTGCAGGAAAACAAGCAGGAATTATGCAAAAAGATACTGAGCCTAGAGCAGGAGATCGATGACCTAAGGGACCAAAATTATGTCCTCAAGCACAAATTAAGGAAGAAGCCTACGCCATCAACAAAACCGTCACCTTCTTCACCAACAAAGAAGAACTGAGCATCGGGTATGGGCACTCCCTTTGGCAGCTGCCAAGCTTGGGGGAGTGCCCCGGTATCTTATCACCATCACTTTTATCTTTACTGTTTTTCTTAGTTCGATCCTTTTTAGTAATATCTTGATCTAGTAGAATAAAGTTTTAGTATGATCTAGTTGTGAGTTTTGCTTTATGATCCCCCTATGTAATTGAGTCCGTGAGCTATATATAATAAAGATTAGTGTTGAGTCAAGGGCTTGATTATTTTGCTATGATCTTGAGGAATTAAATAAAATAAAAGAGAAGATATAAAAAAGAAGTAAAGAGATCTTATGGATCTTATGGAGAGTAGTGAGCTCACATATAAAGAGTATGATGAATAAAAGTTGTTGAGAGTTGACAAACATAGTTTTGGTCATCGTTGCAATAAATAGGAAGTAATAAAGAAAGAGAGATTCACATATAAATATACTATCTTGGACATCTTTTATGATTGTTAGCACTCATTAAAGTATGACATGCTAAGAGTTGACGTTGGACAAGGAAGACAACTTAATGGGTTATGTTTTCTTACATCTGAGACAAATTATATTGTCCTGGATCATCCAACATGTTGAGCTTGCCTTTCCCTCTCATGCTAGCCAACTTCTTCGCACCAAGTAGAGATACTACTTGTGCTTCCAAATATCCCTAAACCCGGTATTGCCACGGGAGTCCACCATATCTACCTATGGATTGAGTAAGATCCTTCAAGTAAGTTGTCACCGGTGCAAGCAATAAAAATTGCTCTCTAAATATGTATGACTTATTAGTGCGGAGAAAATAAGCTTTATACAATCTTGTGATATGGAAGAAATAAAAGCGACGGACTGCATAATAAAGGTCTATATCACAAGTGGCAATATAAAGTGACGTTCTTTTGCATTAAGATTTCGTGCATCCAACCATAAAAGCGCATGACAACGTCTGCTTCCCTCTGCGAAGGGCCTATATTTTACTTTTATCTTCTACCTTACATAAGAGTCATGGTGATCTTCACCTTTCATTTTTACATTTTATCCTTTGGCAAGCACAATATGTTGGAAAGATCCTGATATATATAGCTAATTGGATGTGAGTCTTCATGAGTTATTATTGTTGACATTACCCTTGAGGTAAAACGTTGGGAGGCAAAACTATAAGCCCCTATCTTTCTCTATGTCCGATTAAAACTTCATACCCATAAATATTGCATTAGTGTTAGCAATTGTGAAAGACTAAAAGATGGTTGAGTATGTGGACTTGCTGAAAAGCTCTTATATTGACTCTTTCCTATGTTATGATAAATTGCAATTGCCTCAGTGATCGAGATTAGAGTTTGTTGGTTCTCAACGAAGTTTATGATTCATACTTGAAATTGTGATTGAATTGTTACTTTAGCATAAGAGATCATATGGCAATATATATATATCTATATATATATATATGTTGTTCTAAGAATGATCATGATGCCCTCATGTCCGTATTTTATTTTTATCGACACCTCTATCTCTAAACATGTAGACATATTTTTCGATTTCGGCTTTCGCTTGAGGACAAGCGAGGTCTAAGCTTGGGGGAGTTGATACGTCCATTTTGCATCATGCTTTTATATCGATATTTATTGCATTATGGGCTGTTATTACACATTATGTCACAATACTTATGCCTATTCTCTCTTATTTTACAAGGTTTACATACAGAGGGAGAATGCCGGCAGCTGGGATTCTGGGCTGGAAAAGGAGCAAATATTAGAGACTTATTCTGCACAGCTCCAAAAGTCCTGAAACTTCACGGAAGCTATTTCCAGAATATATAAAAAATACCGAGTGCAATAAGTTCCAGAGGGGGGCCACACCCTGGCCACGAGGGTGGGGGCGCGCCCCCTGCCTTGTGGGCCCCCTGGTGGCCCTCCGATGCCCATCTTCTGCTATATGGAGTCTTTCGTCGAGGAAAAAACCATAAGCAAGCTTTCGGGACGAGACTCCGCCGCCATGAGGCGGAATCTTGGCGGAACCAATCTAGGGCTCTGGCGGAGCTGTTCTTCCGGGGAAACTTCCCTCTGGGAGGGGGAAATCATCACCATCATCATCACCAACGATCCTCTCATCGGCAGGGGGTCAATCTCTAGCAACATCTTCACTAGCACCATCTCATCTCAAACCCTAGTTCATCTCTTGTATCCAATCTTTGTATCCAAACCTCAGATTGGTACCTGTGGGTTGCTAGTAGTGTTGATTACTCCTTGTAGTTTATGCTAGTTGGTTTACTTGGTGGAAGATCATATGTTCAGATCCATTATGCATATTAATACCCCTCTGATCGTGAACATGAATATGCTTTGCGAGTAGTTACGTTTGTTCCTGAGGACATGGGAGAAGTCTTGCTATTAGTAGTCATGTGAATTTGGTATTCGTTCGATATTTTGATGAGATGTATGTTGTCATCCCTCTAGTGGTGTCATGTGAACATCGACTACATGACACTTCACCATTGTTTGGGCCTAGAGGGAGGCATTGGGAAGTAATAAGTAGATGATGGGTTGCTAGACTGACAGAAGCTTAAACCCTAGTTTATGCGTTGCTTCGTAAGGGACTGATTTTGATCCATATGTTTCTTGCTATGGTTAGGTTTACTGAGGGAGTCCTGGATTAGGGGGTGTTCGGATAGCCGGACTATACCTTCAGCCGGACTCCTGGACTACGAAGATACGAGATTGAAGACTTCGTCCCGTGTCCGGAAGGGACTTTCCTTGGCGTGGAACGCAAGCTTGGCGATACGGATATGTAGATCCCCTACCATTGTAACCGACTTTGTGTAACCCTCTCCGGTGTCTATATAAACCGGAGGGTTTTAGTCCGTAGGACAACATACAGAACAACAATCTTACCATAGGCTAGCTTCCAGGGTTTAGCCTCTCCGATCTCGTGGTAGATCTACTCTTGTACTACCCATATCATCAATATTAATCAAGCAGGACGTAGGGTTTTACCTCCATCGAGAGGGCCCGAACCTGGGTAAAACTTCGTGTCCCTTGCCTCCTGTTACCATCCGGCCTAGACGCACAGTTCGGGACCCCCTACCCGAGATCCGCCGGTTTTGACACCGACATTGGTGCTTTCATTGAGAGTTCCTCTGTGTCGTCGCCGTCAGGCTTGATGGCTCCTACGATCATCAATGGCGATGCAGTCCAGGGTGAGACCTTCCTCCCCGGACAGATCTTCGTCTTCGGCGGCTTCGCACTGCAGGCCAATTCACTTGGCCATCTAGAGCAGATCGAAAGCTATGCCCCTGGCCGTCAGGTCAGATTTGGAAGCTTAAACTACACGGCTGACATCCGCGGGGACTTGATCTTCAACGGATTCGAGCCATTGCCGAGCACGCCGCACTATCACGACGAGCATGATCTAGCTCTGCCGCCGAATAGTGCCCTGGAGGCCGCACCCGCATCGGCTTCGACCCTTAATTTGGAGCCAATTACGCCGATCGAGGATGGGTGGTTGGACGCCACCTCGGGGGCTGCGATCCCAACGGCGATCGAGCCGAACACCAGCCCCGCACTCTGCGAGACTCGTGACTCCAAGGAGCCGGACTCCTCTCTGGACTCCGAACCTTCCGCGCCCCTCCCGATCGAATCCGATTGGGCGCCGATCATGGAGTTTACTGCCGCGGACATCTTTCAGCACTCGCCTTTCGGCGATATTCTGAAGACACTGAAGTCTCTCTCTTTATCAGGAGAGCCCTGGCCAGACTACGGTCAGCAAGGTTGGGATTCGGACGATGAAGAAATTCAAAGCCCAGCCACCACCCACTTTGTAGCCACTGTCGACCACTTAACCGACATGCTCGACTTCGACTCCGAAGACATCGACGGTATGGACGCTGATGAAGAACCAGCGCCTATCAGGCCCTGGAAAGCCACCTCGTCATATGACATATACATGGTGGACACCCCAAAAGAAGGAGATGGCGATGGAACAGCGGAGGATGACCCCTCCAAGAAACAGCCTAAGCGCCGGCGTCAGCGGCGCCGCTCAAAATCCTGCCAAAACAAATACGGTGATTCCAGCACGGGAGATAATAATACTCCGGAAAGTGCCGAAGAAAACCCCCTCCAGCAAGATTTAGCACAGGAGGATGGAGAAACCAGCCCTCATGAGAGAGCGACAGACAGAGAGGTCGAGGACGATAATTATATGCCTCCCTCCAAAGACGAGGCAAGCTTCGACGACGACGAATTCGTCGTGCCAGAGGATCCCGTCGAGCAAGAGCGTTTTCAACGCAGGCTTATGGCCATGGCAAGAAGCCTCAAGAAAAAACAGCAACAACTTAGAGCTGATCAAGATTTGCTAGCCGACAGATGGACTGAAGTCCTTGCGGCCGAAGAGCATAAACTCGAACGCCCCTCCAAGAGCTACCCAAAGCGCAGGTTGCTACCCCGATTAGAGGAGGAAGCACTTGATGCGGCCGACCGGCCACCTCGTGGCCACGACAGAGAGGCCTCTCGGCCCTCCACTCAAGCCACACGCCGTACCAAGGCACGGGAATATGCGCCGGACTTACGAGATATGTTGGAGGACAAGGCAAGGCAAAAAAGATCGATCTACGGATCGCGTGGGCGCCCCACGGCTCGAGACGGTAACCGTCACATCAGCCACAAATTCGGCAGGGCCGAACACAGTAGACAAAGCTCATTGGAGCTACGTCGTGATATAGCCCAGTACAGAGGCGCCGCACACCAACTATGCTTCACAGAGGAAATAATGGATCATCAAATCCCCGAGGGTTTCAAACCCGTAAACATCGAATCATATGATGGCACAACAGATCCTGCAGTATGGATCGAGGATTATCTCCTTCATATCCACATGGCCCGCGGCGATGATTTCCACGCCATCAAATACCTCCCACTCAAGCTTAAAGGACCAGCTCGGCATTGGCTTAACAGCTTGCCAACATGATCAATCAGTTGTTGGGAGGACCTGGAAGCCGCATTCCTTGACAATTTCCAGGGCACTTATGTGCGACCCCTAGACGCCGATGACCTAAGTCACGTAATTCAGCAGCCAGAGGAATCGGCCAGGCAATTCTGGACACGGTTCCTAACAAAGAAAGATCAAATAGTCGACTGTACGGACGGTGAGGCCCTAGCAGCCTTCAAGCACAATATCCGTGATGAGTGTCTTGCCCGGCACCTTGAACAGGAAAAGCCGAAGTCTATGGCAGCACTCACGACACTCATGACCCGCTTTTGCGCGGGAGAAGACAGCTGGCTTGCTCGTAGCAACAATATGACCAAGAACCCTGGCAATTCGGATACCAGGGACAGTAGTGGCAGGTCGCGTCGCAACAAGCAGAAGCGCCGCATTAACGACGACAATGCTGAGGATACGGCAGTTAATGCTGGATTCAGAGGCTCTAAATCCGGTCAGCAGAAAAGGCCATTCAAAAGGAATCCTATTGGCCCGTCCAGTTTGGACCGTATACTCGACCTCTTGTGCCAGATACATGGCACCCCCGAAAAGCCGGCCAATCACACCAACAGGGATTGTTGGGTGTTCAAGCAGGCAGGCAAGTTAAATGCCGAAAATGAAGACAAGGGGCTGCATAGCGATGATGATGAGGAGCCCCGGCCGCCGAACAACAGTGGACAGAAGGGTTTCCCCCCACAAGTGCGGACGGTGAACATGATATACGCAACCCACGTCCCCAAAAGGGAGCGGAAGCGCGCGTTAAGGGACGTATACGCGTTAGAGCCAATCGCCCCAAAGTTCAACCCATGGTCCTCCTGCCCGATCACCTTTGATCGAAGGGACCATCCCACTAGCATCCGTCATGGCGGATTCGCTGCATTGGTTCTAGACCCAATTATTGACGGATTTCATCTCACTAGAGTCCTTATGGACGGCGGCAGTAGCCTGAACCTGCTTTACCAGGATACAGTGCAGAAAATGGGCATAGATCCCTCGAGGATTAAGCCCACCAAAACGACCTTTAAAGGCGTAATACCAGGTGTAGAGGCCAACTGTACAGGCTCAATCACACTTGAAGTGGTCTTCGGATCTCCGGATAATTTCCGAAGCGAGGAGTTAATCTTCGACATAGTCCCATTCCGCAGTGGCTATCATGCACTGCTCGGGCGAACCGCATTCGCCAAGTTCAACACGGTACCGCACTACGCATACCTTAAGCTCAAGATGCCAGGCCCTCGAGGAGTAATTACGGTCAATGGAAACACCGAACACTCCCTCCGAACGGAGGAGCACACAGCGGCCCTTGCAGCGGAAGTACAAAGCAGCCTCTCCAGGCAGTTCTCCAGTCCGGCCATTAAACGACCGGACACCGTCAAGCGCACCCGGAGTAACCTACAACAAGACCGCCTAGCACGATCCGAGCAGGCGTAGCAATGCGGCCCCAACCCCAGCCCTCGCAAAAATGCGACACTAGTACTTCGCATACATAAGTACGCTCTAGAAATACCATGGGTACAGGGGGAGGGGCACCATCACGGCACGCCTGAAACACGGCTTAAACCGCACCAGGGGCTGCCGATTTTTTAATTTTCTCTTAATTTCAGGACTCCACTCTTTGGAAGGCCTGTTCGGCAGTTCAATTGCCGCACAAACGATGCAAGAACCAGGGAAGCAGACAAGCCACGCCGCACTACGGAACTCCCAGGTGGTCTCTATCACGAGCAGTATACCTGTTTCGCATACTATTCCGCAGCTTGCCCCTGGAATGGACATTTTACATAGTCCAACCTTTTGCTTATCGCATTATTTGTATCGTTCTGCTTTGATCGCAGCCCTCTTTAATAAACAGTGCATAGCTTTTGTCTATTTTTGCATTCCTCTTTATATATATATATATATATATATGTTCCTTAACGACATATTGCACCCGTACACTTTGGTACGGCCTAAATATGCCAGGGGCTTTAGTACCCCTCAATATGGTGTGAGAAGTCCGAACACTTTAACAAGTGCGGCACCCCGAACTTATAGCATTATATGCATCGGCTCCGAATCATGTCTTGGGTCAATAGTTGGGTTTGTCTGGCTCCTATGTTTTGGTGCCTTACATTCCGCTATATCGGCTAAGGTAGCACTAGGAGAACCACTGCGATTGTGCCCCAGTTGAGCTGGGTCGAGCACCTCACTGGAGAAAGCTAAAACTGACTGTCGTGATGAAGCGAGAGCTGGTCGCTGTTCGAGAGGTTTTTCGAGTCCCTAACGACTTATGCCGCTTAGAGTGAGGAGCCGGCTCTGTCCGGCCAAGGCGTGGATAGCGCCCCGAACTCGGTCTTCCGAATACCAGGGGCTTCGCCGAAATTTAAAATTATAGAATTCTAAGGCTAAGTGAGAGTGTTCACGCATTATAGTCCGATTGCCTTGTTCATTGGGCTGAGCGCCTCCCTCGAAGGACCCAAACATGGGGAAAAGAGCGCTCGGGTTTATCCCCGAACACCCCAGCACTAGCGGCACGGGGGCAGAAGCCGACGACTTGCCATCTCTCAGAATTGATAAACAGCCGCACAGAAGGTAATACTTTAAATTCCAACAGCATTGCTTAGCGCATATGAACAAGTTTTCAGCGCACAGGACAAAACGAGCAAGTTTCACTCAAAAATTACATCCCTAGAACATTCATCCACCACAAGGCAGGCACCCTTCAGAACATCCTTATAATAATTCTCGTGCTTGCGATGCTCTTTCCCCGGCGGTGGCCCGTCCTTCACAAGCTTCTCAGCATCCAGCTTGCCCCAGTGCACCTTAGCACGGGCAAGGGCCCTACGGGCACCTTCAATGCAGACGGAGCGCTTGATGACTTCGAGCCTTGGACAGGCCTCCACCAGCCGCCGCACCAGCCCGAAATAGCTCCCAGGTAGAGCCTCTCCAGGCCACAGCCGAACTATGAGGCCCTTCATGGCCTGTTCGGCCGCCTTGTGGAGCTCGACCAGTTGCTTCAGCTGGTCGCTCAGGGGCACGGGGTGTCCGGCCTCAACATACTGAGACCAGAACACCTTCTCTGTCGAGCTGCCCTCCTCGGCTCGATAGAATGCAGCGGCATCGGATACACTCCGGGGAAGATCTGCGAACGCTCCTGGAGAGCTCCGGATTCGGGTAAGTAACAAGTAACTCACGTTTATGTGTTTGCTTTGCATAAAGAATGCCTTACCCGCCGCTATCTTCTTCACCTCATCCAACTCCTGGAGGGTCTTCTGGGATTCGGCCTTGGCAGACTTGGCATTTTCAATAGCCACCGCGAGCTCGGACGCTCGCGTCTTTGAGTCAAGCTCCAAACTCTCATGTTTTTCCATGAGAGCCTGGAGCTCTTGCCGCACCTTGCCAACCTCGGCCTCATACTTCTCCCGCTCGGTGCGCTCCATGGCCGCCCTCCTCTCGGCCTCGACCAGCGCTTGCTTAAGGGTCGCCACCTCAGACGTGGCCCCTACAATAGCCACGATAATCCTGTCATTTTTTGCAATTGCACCTTTATATATATATATATATATATTTAAATAAGGTATTTCTTACCTTCATTGTCCTCGAGCTGCTTCTTGGCACGCTCAAGCTCTTGCTCGGACCGCTCGAGGTTCTGCTTTAGCGTGTCCACTTCCGCAGTCAGTGCGGCGGACGCAAGCAGAGAAGCCTGCATACGCATATTGACTCCTTTTTGTTAGACTCCTGCGAATTTTATTTGATCCTCTATTCGGCTTTTCTTCCCGAACGCCAAACAGAGCATCAGGGGCTACTGTCTATGCGGTAATATTATTTACACATTCTTTACTTACCTCAAAGCCTGTTAAAAGGCTAGTACAAGCTTCAGTCAGTCCGCTCTTGGCAGACTGAACCTTCTAGACCACCGCACTCATAATGGTGAGGTGCTCCTCGTCGATGGAGGCGCCTTGGAGCGCCCCCAACAGATTGTCCGGCGCCTCCGGTTGGACGGGGGTCACCGGCACGGTGGGCTTGCTCCTCTTGGAAGGAGGTCCCCCACCGGACTCTAGAACCTTTGAAGGTTCCGGAGCGGTGTCCAGCCTAGAGCCGGACTTGGAGCCCTGGGGGTTTCATCCCCTTTACTCCTGGAATCCAGGAGGTCGCCTTGCGGCGCCTCCAGGACCACCTCCTCCCGGCTTGGAACCTGTTGGGACAACACTTCGGTGTCGTCCGTAGGGCGGGGGGAGGAAGCCGTCGGAAGCGAGTTCACATCCGACGAGTCCAGTGAGCCGCTCGACGATGCGTCGAGCCGGTCTTTGGGTGGGCTGCATAAACATATTCGACATAAGGGAAAGCTGTGCAATAAACGAATACTATGAATTACTCTGGTATCCGGATACTTATGATTTAGCCAGGGGCTTGGCCCTGGGCGGCCACTCCTCTCCGCTGTCATCGGCGTCGGTGGAGTAGTCCGGAGGAAGGGTTTTCCCCTTCTTGGACCCTTCAGCCTCCCCAGCTGGGGCGGCCTTCCTTTTCTTCCCTTCCCCCGCTGGAGGGGGAGGGGTCTCTTCTTCCTCCTCCTCGTCTTCATGGGAGGAGTGCGTCTTGGAGTCGTCGGATGAGGGATCCGACACCTCCAGGCGTCGGGCACTCTTTCGAGTCCCCGTGGCCCTCTTCTTGGCCTTCTTCTCCAGCACCACATGGGGTGCCAGAACCAGCAACTTCGCCAAGCGAGCGTCCGCTGGGCCTTCGGGCAAAGGAGCCGGACAGTTGATTTGCCCGGACGTCTCCTGCCAATCCTGTCAAAGGTAAGGGAGCTTAGATCCCGCATGGAGTCAAACTATGAAAAACTGATACCCTGTAAAAGGAAAAACAGCTTACCGCATGAGCGTGACACTGCATACTGAATCCGCGATCCTCGGTAGCGGATGTGGGGGCCTCGGCGCCCTTGAAAAGCACCTTCTAGGCATCTTCGTATGTCGGGTCGAAGAGCCTGCTCAGAGTTCGGTGCCGCGCCGGGTCGAACTCCCACAGGTTGAAAGCCCGTTGTTGACACGGGAGGATCAGGCGGATGAGCATAACCTGGACTACGTTGACAAGTTTGAGCTTCCTGTCCACCAGGGTTTGGACGCATGTTTGGAGTCCGGTCAGCTCTCCTTTTTTACCCCACGACAGGCCCGTCTCCTTCCAGGAGGTGAGCCGCGTAGGGGGTCCGGATCGAAACTCAGGGGCTGCGACCCATTCGGGGTCGCGCGGCTCGGTGATGTAAAACCACCCCGATTGCCACCCCTTCAGGGTCTCCACAAAGGAGCCCTCGAGCCATAAAACGTTGGGCATCTTACCCACCATGGCGCCTCCGCACTCCGCCTGGTTGCCGCGCACCACCTTCGGCTTGACTTTGAAAGTCTTGAGCCATAGGCTGAAATGGGGGCGGATGCGGAGGAAAGCCTCGCACACGACGATAAACGCTGAGATGTTGAGGACAAAGTTCGGGGCCAGATCATGGAAATCCAAGCCATAGTAGAACATGAGCCCCCAGGCAAATGGGTGGAGAGGGAAGCCCAGTCTGTGGAGGAAATGGGGGAGGAACATCACCCTCTCATGGGGCCTAGGGGTGGGGATGAGCTGCCCCTTTTCAGGAAGCCGGTACGCGATGTCGTTAGATAAGTATCCGGCCTTCCTCAGTTTTTTGATGTGTCCCTCCGTGACGGAGGAGACCATCCACTTGCCTCCCGCTCCGGACATGGCTGGAGAAGGTTGAGGTGGGGAGTGCGGACTTGGGCGCTGGAGCTCGAGTGTGCGAGAATGGATAAGCAAGGGAGGAAGAAGGCGTAGGTGAAAAGGTGGATCCTTATCCCCTTATATGGGTGGACGCAACTACGTGTCCCCACCAGCCTGGTAAAACTCGCTTATCTCCAAGCGCCATAATCAATGGTGCGGTTGGGTTACCCACGCCCGTATTGATGAGAATCCCGGAATAAGGGGACACGATCTCTGCTTTAACAAGACGTGCCAAGGAAACCGCCTCGCATGACGCGCTGAGGTGGGATAATAAAACGACTTGGATAAAGGCTTGGCCGTGGTGTGTCACACTACGGAATACGTCAGCAGATTAGGTCTGTGTAAATATTATTCTCTCTATGGCAATATGTGGAAACTTATTTTGCAGAGCCGGACACTATCTTTGTGTTCAAAATCTTCTATGAAGTACTTGGAGGAGGAACCCGCCTTGCAATGCCGAAGACAATCTGCGCGCCGGACTCGTCGTCATTGAAGCCTGGTTCAGGGGCTACTGAGGGAGTCCTGGATTAGGGGCTGTTCGGATAGCCGGACTATACCTTCAGCCGGACTCCTGGACTATGAAGATACGAGATTGAACACTTCGTCCCGTGTCCGGAAGGGACTTTCCTTGGCGTGGAAGGCAAGCTTGGCGATACGGATATGTAGATCTCCTACCATTGTAACCAACTTTGTGTAACCCTAACCCTCTCCAGTGTCTACATAAACCGGAGGGTTTTAGTCCGTAGGACAACATACAGAACAACAATCTTACCATAGGCTAGCTTCTAGGGTTTAGCCTCTCCGATCTCGTGGGAGATCTACTCTTGTACTACCCATATCATCAATATTAATCAAGCAGGACGTAGGGTTTTACCTCCATCCAGAGGGCCCGAACCTGGGTAAAACTTCGTGTCCCTTGCCTCCTGTTACCATCAGGCCTAGACGCATAGTTCGGGACCCCCTACCCGAGATCCGCCGGTTTTGACACTGACATTTACATTAATACTTCTGTTGTAGTTGTGGATGCTTGCAATAGGAGTTAATCATAAGTGGGATGCTTGTCCAAGTAAGGGCAGCACCCAAGCACCAGTCCACCCACATATCAGATTATCAAAGTACCGAATGTGAATCATATGAACGTGATGAAAAGTAGATTGACGATAATTCCCATGTGTCCTCGGGAGCGCTTTACATCATATAAGAGTTTGTCCAGGCTTGTCCTTTGCTACAAAAAGGATTGGGCCATCTTGCTGCACCTTATTTACTTTTATTACTTGCTACTCGTTACAAATTACCTTATCACAAAACTATCTGTTACCGATAATTTCAGTGCTTGCAGAGAATACCTTGCTGAAAACCGCTTATCATTTCCTTCTGCTCCTCGTTGGGTTCGACACTCTTACTTATCGAAAGGACTACGATAGATCCCCTATACTTGTGGGTCATCACGGAGCCACCGCCACCCCCTGTTCTTCATCGGGAGGGCTGATCTAGAGTCCGTTCGGAGCTCCGGGAGGGGGATTCGTCATCGTTGTCACCATCAACCCTTCTTCATCAACAATTCCATGATGGTCATCATCGAGAGTAAGTAATTCCTTTGTAGGCTTGCTGGACGGTGATGGAGTTGGATGAGATTTGTCATGTAGTCGAGTCAGTTTGTTAGGGCTTGATCCCCTAGTATCCACTATGTTCTGAGATTGATGTTGCTATGACTTGTCACTAGGGCCCGAGTGTCATGATTTCAGATCTGAACCCTTTATGTTTCCATGAATATAACTGAGTTTTGGATCCTATTTTGCAAGTTGTATGCACCTATAATGTGTTATGATCCGTATACCCCAAGGTAACAATAATTGGGATTCGCTCCGGTGATGACCGTAGTATGACGAGTTCATGTATTCATTGAGTGTTAATACTTTGTTCTAGATCTCTATTA
The DNA here is from genome assembly GCF_056163025.1 of Triticum urartu. Classification (NCBI taxonomy): domain Eukaryota; kingdom Viridiplantae; phylum Streptophyta; class Magnoliopsida; order Poales; family Poaceae; genus Triticum; species Triticum urartu. Next base: position 503,480,336 of record NC_141876.1, on the reverse strand, counting down.
AAAGGAGGCCTTAATACTCCTTAGATTTGCTTATGGACCCCGCTGCCATGGGAGGGTATGACAAAAGATGTTATACAAATTCTTACTATAAGCACGTATGACTACATACGGAATACATGCCTACATTGAATTGATGAATTGGAGCTATTGTGTATCGCTCTGGGTTGTGATTGTTATATGATGAATATCATCCAACACAACTATCCATCGATGATCCAATGCCTACGCTTTTCTCACATTGATCTTTGCTGAGTTAATACTAATGTTGTTGTTACAATCACTATAAAATTGCGTATGTTACTATTCCTGTTACTATTGCTACTGTTACTGCTACTATCAAAACTATGAAACTATTGTGCTACTAAACACTTTGCTGCAGAAATATTATTTTCCAGGTGTGGTTGAATTCACAACTCATCTGCTAAGGCTCATAAATATTAGTTGTCTCTCCTTGCGTTGAATCAACAAATTTGGGTGAAATACTACCCTCGAAAACTGTCGCGACCCCTATTCTTGTGGGTTATCAGTGGTGCCTAGAGAGGGGAAGTAGGGAGCGTCACCGATGGCTGGGCTGCATCGCTCTTATGAATCTTTTTTAGGTATGTATCCACACTCCCACATCCTATTCTACTTCAAGTGCTAGTAGATGTTTAGAGAAGTTGGTGGTCAAATTGTTGTTACTTGTGTGGAGATCACGGTGGCCTTTTTATAGACAACAACTCTTGTGTGTTTTTCTTTATCACTTTCAGTTTGTCAATTGAATTGCTTGGGGATAAGCAATGAGTTAAGCTTGGGAGAGTTGATACGTCTCAAATGTATCTACTTTTCAAATCACTTTTGCACTTGTTTTGGACTCTAATTTGCATGATTTGAATGAAAACTAACCCGGACTGACGTTATTTTCAGCAGAACTACCATGGTGTTATTTTTGTGCAGAAATAAATGTTCTTGGAATGGGATGAAAATTTATGGAGAATATTTCCAGATTATATAAAAATTATTGGAGAAAATACCTACTAGAGGGGGGCCACTAGGGAGCCACGAGCTCAGGGGCGCCCCCTATGAGCTTGGGGTCCCGTAGACCCCCGTTAGCCCTAACTCCAACTCCATAAGTACCGTCTCACGGAGAAAAAAAATCAGAGAGAAGAAATCATCACATTTTACGATATGGAGCCCGCCACCTCCTGTTCTTCATTGGGAGGGCTGATTTGGAAGCCGTTCGGGACTCCGGAGAGGGGAATTCATCGTTGTTGTCATCATCAACCCTTCTTCATCAAAAATTCCATGATGCTCACCACCGGGAGTGAGTAATTCCTTTGTAGGCTTGTTGGGAAGTGATGGAGTTGGATGCGATTTGTCATGTAATCGAGTCAATTTGTTAGGGCTTGATCCCTAGTATCCACTATGTTCTGAGATTAATATTTCTATGACCTTGCTATGCTTAATGCTTGTCACTAGGGCCCGAGTGCCATGATTTCAGATCCAAACTCTTTATTTTTCATGAATATAAGTGAGTTTTGGATCCTATCTTGCAAGTAGATGCACCTATTATGTGTTATGATTAGTATACCCCAGGGTGACAATAACTGGGATCTGCTCCTGTGATGACCATAGTATGAGGAGTTCATGTATTCATTGAGTGCTAATGCTTTGATCCAGCTCTCTATTAAAAGAAGGCCCTAATATCCCTTAGATTTCCTTATGGAGCCCGCTGCCATGGGAGGGTAGGACAAAAGATGTTGTCGGCGTCCTCGGAACGGGGGTACCAAGACTTGCGTGCCTACAGCCCACGACATGGCTCTACCGGCGGCCCGGTACGTCCCATCTTCATCAGCAACCACTCAAGACCCTCGCGAGGGGCCAAGCCTCGAGAGGCGGACGACACATGACCTCCTCAGGGCCAGCCTCGCTAGGCTGGCTCCCAAGGGGCGGAGATATCAAGGCGGAGGGCACCTCGCGAGGTTCGTGTGACATGAGCCATGACGACCGAAGCCAGGCGGGCGCCAGCGGGCGCACATTGTCAGTTTCCTCTTCGGTGCTAAAGATTCAGGCGCAGGCGAGGAGTCTCACGGCATCAGGCAAAGGTTTCCATATCGGTGCAACAAGACCAAGACCAGTAGGATGGCAGGACGGAGGTCACTGTGGAGCCCACAGCTGCATCACCACCAGAGCCTTTGGCAGGCAAAGACCACCTTTTGTCGGGATAACTTGTACTAGTTGTCTCCCTTCAAAATTGGCCGTTGTGGGATCCCTTCCCGCCTAACATTTGGAAGAGGACCAGGCCTCTATAGGGCTAGCCACCACCATAGCAAAGAGGGATCATTCGGACCATCCTGAGTCACACCAGCTCATAGAGCTCAAGAACACCTCTCCTCAGGAGGTTGTTCATCCATTGTACTGATTCATCCTCAGCCCACGAGGCAATCCACCACACCACACTGGAGTAGGGTATTACACCACAACGGTGGCCGCACCAGTATAAACCCTCGTGTCTCTTGTTCCTTGGGTTCGGCGAGCTAGGCCTTGAGATCGTTGTGAGAGCAAGCCAGGGAGAGAGAGAGAGAGAGAGAGAGAGTGAGAGATCTTCATGCGCACCCCAGAGTTCGAACCTCAAGGGTTTGCCGGAACCCCGAATCCAACATTTGGCGCGCCAGGTAGGGGTGCGCTGAAGCCTTTCTTCCGTCGATCCACGCTCCACTGCTCCACCGCATCCATGACTGATGCTCGCCGAGCCCGTGCTGAGCGTCGGGCCGCCCTCGCCGCCCGCATCGCTCAGACGGCGCCCGTTGGTGGATCTCCCCGCCATTCTCCATCACCCGCTGCCAACGCCGCCACCGGCCCGGCAGCGAACGAGCAGCAAGCTTCATCGCTGCACCCCTCCGTGCGGCGGGACAGACGCACCGCCACCCCATCGCTAACTCCGGCCGGCTCGTCGTCCCATGCTCGTCGCGGTCCCACGGACATGCAGGCTGCACTGCTCATGGCACGGAGCTCCAGCGTTACAGCCCGACCGACGACCTCTATGAGGACTGGCTGGACCGCATCGCCAAGCTCGTCAGCGCCGCTGGGGGCTCTCCCGCACCGTCTCTCTCGCTGCCTCGACCACCTCCAGCTGAGGGTGATGCGGCTCATGGAGCGCCTCCACCACCTCCGCGTCAAGACGGCGCCCTCGCGCCAAGAGCCACTGTCCCGCGGCGTGACCGCCGCATCGGGCGCCCACGCACGAAGAAGGAAGCTGCCAAGAAGTCCCGAGGCCACAAGAAAACGCTCCTGCGCTCCCAGCACCACCGCATTAAGACCGCGTACTGCCTGCAGCGGCGGCATGTGGATACCAGGACCGGGCTTTGCCTCCGCGACGGGCTCCAGTGACCACAGCAGGCTGCCACGCCTTCACTCCCGAGCTGCGCAGCGTCGTCTGGCCCGGCAGGTTCAAGCCAGACCTGCCTCCGCGCTACGATGGCATCCCCGACCCCACGGAGTTCTTGCAGCTCTACGAGTTGAGCATCAAGGCAACCAACGACAACGAGAAGGTCATGGCGAACTGGTTCCCCATGGCCCTCAAAGATGGCACACGCCCGTGGCTCCTGAATCTGCCCGCGGGATCGATCTCCTCCTGGGGCGAGATGCACGAAGTTTCTTCACCAACTTCCAGGGAACTCGCGACCGCCCGCCGGCCGCGGGTGACCTGCATGCAGCGCATCAAGCAGCAGCCAGGGGAGACCCTGCAGAAGTACATCCAGCGCTTCAACAGCGTTCGCCTCAAGATCCCCATGGTGACGGACGAGCCCATCATCTCCGTGTTCTCCGACGGCGTCCGCGACGTCAAGATGAAGGAGGAGCTCGCCATCCATGAGGAGCTATGCACGGCCCTGGAGATGTTCAATATGGTGACCAAGTGTGCAAGAGCTGAGGAAGGGCACCTCTCCCTCCTCAAGCTTCCAGCCGCTGACCTAGAAGACAAGAAGGCCAAGGCTAAAGATGTAAAGCGTAACGGGGTAGCCGTGCTCGCGGCTGAGCCGGAGACGAAGCACGGCCGAGACCACCCCGAGTTGTCCAAGAGCAGCAGCCCGTTTTGCGCCTTCCACAACGTACACAGCCACAACACTAATGACTGTCAAGAGCTCAGGGCCATCCGTGACGGGCGCTTCAGTCGACGCCCTGAGCGCAGCGACCGGGGATGCGGCCGAGGAGGTGGACGAAGTGGAGGACGCTGGGATGACCATGGTCCCCGCCAGGAGTGGTGCGACCGACCTCGTGAGGATCGCTGGCAGGACCAGCCTCGCGAGGGCCCCTGGAGGGAGCAGCCTCGTGAGGACTGTCCTCAGGGCAACGCCGGCCTCCCTCCGCTGCCGCCACCGCCAAGGAGAAACGACGACCACCATCAGGACGAGGGGGCTGGGGGCTTTCAGGAGCCCCGTGCCATCGCCTGCATCTTGGGTGGTGCTCAGGCCCCAGCCTCCCAGCACGTCTTCAAGTAGTTCGCCCGCGAGGTGAACGCGGCTCTCCCCAGGCTCAAGGCCACACGCCCGCTTCGGTGGTCCAAGTGCGCCATTACCCTCAGCTCGTCCGACCAGCTCAAGTGTGCGGGAACCGTTAGTGCCCTCCCGATGCTCTACTCGCCCATCATCAGCAACGTCCAAGTCACCAAGACCCTCATCAACGGCGGCGCAGGGCTCAATGTCCTGTCCGTCGAGATGTTTGATCGCCTCCAAGTGCCATACGATCAGCTACAGCCTACCAAGCCCTTTTCAGGAGTGATCGACGGCTCCACCACCCCGATAGGGCAGGTCCGCCTCCCCGTCACATTCGGCCAGCACGACAATTACCACACCGAGCTCATCGACTTCGACGTCGCCCACATCTACCCGTCGTACAACGCCATCCTTGGGTATCCAGCCCTAGCTAAGTTTATGGCGGTGACCCATCAGGGCTACAACGTCCTCAAGATGCCAGGGAGTGGCAGCGTCATCTCGGTCGCCTGCAAGGAAAGAGATGTAGTGTGCTCCCTCGAGTGTGCTTACCAAGCTACAGCGGCCGAAGACCCCGACAACGAAGGCACCCTGTGCCCTCCTGAGGCCAACCCCAAGAAGAAGAAGCAGCTACTCCACCAAGGGCCTCAGGAAAGCGGCATTTCCAGTGGCGCCACCTCAGGATCTGCGCCCACAGCTGGGGTGCCTCCTTCCCTCACGTAGGAAGGCGTGCCCGGCGCCCTCCTCAGGCCGGGCTCGAGGGACTCAGACCTAGCCAACGTCACGAGGGAGGCGCTCGGGCACCACGTGGAGGCGTGCTTCGCCGCATGTTCCCCCAAGAGGGCGCAAGACGCGGAGCGCCTAGTGCTCAGGAGTTCATCACCAAGGCGACTGAGGAGCTTCAGGAAGCAAGAGCCATGTGCGGCGACCGCCGCCCACCACTTGGTGCAACTCCCTATCCTGGCAAGGACGGCGGGCTGCGCATCCGCGTTGACATTGCAGGGCTCAACAGGGCCGCATCTCAGGGGCGTTTCTGGCCATCGAGTGTTGGACGGTGCAAGGGTCCCCCTCACAGCTACGTTCGCATGCCTTTCGACCTGCCGAACGCAGCTATCACCTTCCAACGCCACATGTGGAACATTCTAGCGGCTCAGGAGGCCAGGCACCATGCAGTCCTGGCGGAGATGGCGATGGTTCTTTAAGAACCACCCAAGCCCCCGGAGCCTCCTGAGGCTCAGGGCCCTGGCGGCTCGTGAGGAGGGACCTCCCCGGCGCACATCTTCAGCTGCTTCAACACTTCTTCAGCAACAGTACCAGGTGACACTTTCCGGTTCATTCAGCTGGGGGTGCCCCTCGGGCCGCATCATCCCCAGGTCACATGGGCTTGTCCCTGTGACATGTATCCTTTTGCATCTTCAGCCTACTCTGTTGGGAGCGCCTCACGGACTGCATCATCCCCAGGCCGCTCGGGTCCGTCCCAGTGACATGTATCGTTCTTGCATCTATCTGAACTAGCTTGCCCTCTTGCATGGACTACCTTATGATTATCACCTGCCTATCCGGTACTTCGATACCATGAATGTTGCACGCCCTTGGAAGCCCGCCCACGACGCCTCATGATTAAGGATAGGCATGGCGTATGTGCTTGGGTCCGTCCCTGCAGTGTGGCCAAACCCAAGTGGCTGAGCTCTGGCTCGCGGGCTCGCTCTCGTGTACGTCACCTCCCATGGCCCTTGGTGCCTTCTTCTCGCATGAGCTAATCGTGGACGGACAGGCCAGGATGCGTAACCCGGTGCCTTGCCACCACGGGAGCCGCGCGTCGGTCGTCTTTCTTTAGGATTTTTCACGTGAGAAGACTAGGCACGGCGTCTGTGCTCGGGTCCGTCCGTGCAGCGTCAATAAATCCAACGACTGAGCTCTGTCTGGTGGGCTGGCCCCGTTCACGTCACCACCTCCTGGGGTCATTGGTGTTTGGCCTTCTCATGTGATCACCTCAGGAGATTCGTCCGGCGCAGGTTGCCTAACCATCTGGCAGGGTCACCGCAGCCATCAAGAATCAAGACCAGGCGCAACCCGCCTTGCGGTAGGGCCTCGTGAGTTCCACACTGGCTCATGAGTGCCCAGGCACACCTCGTGTAGCCCTGTCATGCGAGCCACGTGTTAGGGTAGGGTTGTACACGCCCCGGGGGCTCCAGTTAGAGGGAGCCCTCACCCACGCACCAGTGGAAGCACCATGCTCCATGCTGGCAGTCGACACGGTCGAGGAGCGGCTATGCCCGTGCAAGTGTGGAAGCGCTACGCTCCGCGCTGATGATAAACAACTGAGGGCGTCCCCATGGCCGTACCAACCTCAAGGAGCCTCCGGACTCAGTGTCCAGCCTCATCGCAACACTTCCCCTCAGGAGGGTCACGCAAGGGGGCTGGGGACGGGGGCTACACTCGGGTCACGCCCGAGCATATGCTGCCCTGCCAGGTCCCTCGGACTTAGTCGTCATGCGTCCCTCCTGAGCGGAGCCTCGGTGAAGGAAAAAGTATGAAGGCCATTTGGACGTCAAGGGGGACTCCTCAACATCACGACTTAGGAGTCTAACTGGCCACGTAGCCCCTCACCCCTTGGCTCTGTCCTGGTGATCCGGACGGCCTAATGGCGGCTGAGGTACACGCGCGGCTGGGCCGTGCCGACGTAGAACGCTAAGGCCTACTTTCGCATCTCCTCCCCGTAGGCCGTTTGCGCGTCAAGGGGGACTCCTGAGCATCACGACTCAGGAGCCTAACTGGCCACGTAGCCCCTCACCCCTTGGCTCCGTCCTGGTGATCCGGACGGCCCAACGGCAGCTGAGGTACGCGCGGGGTCGGGCCCTGCCGACGTAGAACATCAAGCAAACGGGAAGGAAATCACGGAACATTAGCAAAATATTACAAGACATATTGTTCTTCAAACACCAGACAAAAGTTTTGACGCCTCCACGAGGCACGTTGCATGTCGCAGGAAAAGTAAATACGGGAAGGAGCACCATCGTTCACCAGCAAACCTCCGCCTCAGCCTTGGGCGTCGTCGTCAAGAAGCGCCCCCTGTCGACAGCATCACCGTCGCCCGTGTCGTCGGCCTTGGTCGCGGGACTAGCGGCACCATCGGCCGGAGGCGTGGGGTCGATGGCAAGGAACTTCTTCAACAAGGCCTCCACTTGGCCCTGCACGGCTTCAGCAGTAGTCGCGCAGGGCTCTTCATCCACAGGCTCAAGCAGGACACCAAGGTCGGCATTAGGATCGCGAAGGTGAAGGTGGCTGAGGACGCGCGTCAAGGCCCATGAGGAGAGCGCCTGCGCTTCCCCCCTCCACCATGGGGCCGATTCTGTTGACGACACCCTCGAGCACCGTGAAAAGATGAGGAAGTAGCTGGGCAGGACCTTTGTCATCAGTCACCAGCGGTTTCTCCAGGCACTTCTCGTAGAGCTCCTGCAGTGCCTCACGGGACCTCTCCTCAAGAGATTTGAAGGTCGCACGATCCTCAGCAAGAATCTTCGCCTTGGTTTCCAGTAGGACCTTCTCCGCCTCCACCTTCTTCTCCAACTTCTCCAGGCGGTCGTGTTCCGTGGCCTGCGCCTACGCCATACGATCCAGCTCAGCATCGCGGCCGGCGACCACTTCCTCTCGAGCCTTCAGCTTCTCCTCCCATTCCTCGCACTGGCGAGTCGCGGCAGCGCGCTCCTTGCGTAGGTTCTCCAGCTCGCCCTCCACGACACAGAAGCGCTCCTTGGTAGCCTCGGCATCCTTCAACACCGCCTCGCGGGCAGCCGCGGCCAGATCGGCGGCCTGCTTACCCTCCTCGGAAGCTACCATGGCCTAACCCCAGGCCGCCCTCACAGACGCGTCAGATCGCAACCACCCTGCGATCAACTCCAGGCGCCCTGACACGAGGCGATGGTCGGTGCCCTGAAGATCGCCTCGAAGCTGGGTTAACGTGGAAAGAGCCTCCTCCAGAGCGTCAGGTGAAGCGGAAGGATCACGGCCCTGCGGCGCGATGGGATGAGGAGAAGACAGCATCGTCTCCAGGGCTTGCGAGTTGGTGGCGGCGGAAGGATCTGGGGGCTCCTGGGCCCTTGAGACCTCGGCAGCCGAGCCGAAAGCTGGCGCCTCCAGAGCCGACTTGGATGTGGAGGTCGCCTTCTCCCGAGATCGGTCCTCCGGGCCTCGCGAGGATGACCGGGCCGGTGAGGCGCGAGCACCGTCAATACTCTCCCATGCCAGGGGACGTGCGGTCGTGGCAGGCTGTTGGGTCCCAGGGGGCGTGGCCGCTCCCTCTCTCTTCTTCGCCGCCAGCGTTGGCCTGGTGGCGCAAAGAAAAAACATCAAGAAGCAGCGACAGGAGTAGGAACAGAATCAGGATGAAGCACTTACTGGTCCATGGCAGCGTAATCTCTCGGCCTCTTCTGAAGTACGAAGCCCGAAGACTTCGCAGTATAGGGCGCCATGCAAGCCCCAAGGGCAGAGGAGGCCGCGGCAGCTGGCCCTGTGGAAGCACCAGCCGGCGTCAGGGCAGGAGCACCGCCTCGAGAGATCAGCGCCGACCTGCTCTTCCTTGGAACCCCTGCCGGCGGCTTCTTCGAGGGGTGACCTTGGACCTCGTGGTGATCCCGCCAAGGGGCATGGCCTCCCTCACCAGATGGTCACCGACATCGTCAGGGAAAGCATGGAGGAGATCTATCATGCGCCGAGGGAAAGTCTCCCCTGCCCCCTCCCGGGTTGCCTCCGAGTCTGGCTCCTCCTCCTCGTCGGAGTTACCGGAGGACAGCTCCACTGGGGCCTCGGCGGGCGGTGGCGGCACGGTCCCATACTCGTTGAAGACGGGCATGGCGGCAACAATCTCTGCCCTGTCAGCATGGTGGTACAATGGGAGATGCGAGTCCGGCGGGAACCCCTGGTCCTCCCCGACCAGGAGGCACAGGGCCCCATCCAGCTCCTCATCGGACAAAGAGTCATGGCACAGGCGGAGATCGTCCCCCTCGCCCTCGAGCTTCCACAGGGGGCGCGAATGCGCCTAGAGCGGGGCCAGGCACTGCGCCAGGAACTCCTTGAGTATCATGCCCCCCGTCAGCTTCTGCGCCTTCGGGTCATCATGATTCAAGTCGGCGGCCATCTTCTCCAGCACTTGCTTCGCCCAGGGGTCGGCGAGCTTTGCGCTGAGCCAGCCCTTGTGAGAAGAAGGCATACCTGTCGGCAGCGACAGCCGGGGGTAGGAGCACTTGGCGTCCATGAGTACCCATTTGTTCCTGAAGCCCTCGGCTTTCTTCCCCGCCTTCGAGATCGCGTTGGTCCCGCTGGCCACGACGAAATTGGCGCACCCCGAGCTATGGCCGTCCTTGACCCAAAGGTAGAAGAAGTGGCGCAGCAGCGCCACGGACGTCATCACCCCCACGTGCCTCGCAGTGGAAGGCAAAAATTGACAGGAGGAGAACGGAGTTAGGATGGAGGTGGAGAGCATGGAGGCTGTAGTGGCTGAGCACAGCATAGAAGAAATCAAAAAAGGGAGGGACCAGCCCCGTGAACACACTATTCAAGAAGAAAGGACGAAAGGTGCTACCCGGAGCCTCAGGTTTGGCGGAGCCGGCCCGCAGCACCGCCTCCCTTTCTTCGTCGTCATCGCCCACCGTCATCCGGTGCGCGGTGATAAGCTTTTCCTCCAATACAGTGGGTGCGCTCAATGCCGGCTCATACCAGGCGGGTGAGCGCGAGGCCTTAGCCTTGTCAGGCGCCATCGGATGCGGGCTTGGGGAGGATTTCTGGCAGATTGGGGGTCTCTTGGGGCGAGAAGGAGAAAGGGGATCTCGAGCAAGGCGAAGGAAGGCAATGAAGGCTCTGCTGCGCGCGCCATCCTTTTGTCAATCGAGGATAGTTGCCAAGGCAGCATGGGGAAGTGGAGACGCCCACGTCTTGTCAATCGCCACGCGTCAATCAAGGCCGCGTGTGGTTGGGGCTTGTGGCGCTCCACACTTGCCCTTTGGCTTCGCCTCGAAGCCAAGTCTGAGCGCGCCTTGGGCCCGGGGGATACAGTCGGCGTCCTGGGAACGGGGGTACCCAGACTTGCGTGCCTGCGGCCCACGGCGTGGCTCTACCCGCGGCCCGGTACGGCCCATCTTCATCAGCAACCACTCAAGACCCTCGTGAGACGAACGACACAGGACCTCCTCAGGGGCAGCCTCGCTAGGCTGGCTCCCGGGGAGCGGAGATATCAAGGCGGGGGGCACCTCGTGAGGTTCGCATGACGTGACCCATGAAGACCGAAGCTAGGCGGGTGCCAGTGGGCGCAAAGTGCCAATTTCCTCTTTGGTGCTAAAGAGGCTGGCGGAGGCGAGGAGTCCCGAGGCATTAGGCAAAGGTTTCCATATCGGTGCAACAAGACCAATACCAGCAGGATGGCAGGACGGAGGTCACCGCGGAGCCCACAGCTGCATCACCACCAGAGCCTTTGGCAGGCGAAGACCACCTTTTGTCAGGATAACTTGTACTAGTTGTCTCCCTTCAAAATTTGCCTTTGTGGGATCCCTTCCCGCCTAACATTTGGGAAGAGGACCAGGGCCTCTATAAATAGGGCTAGCCACCACTATAGCAAAGAGGGATCATTTGGACCATCCTGAGTCACACCAGCTCATCGAGCTCAAGAACACCTCTCCTCAGGAGGTTGTTCATCCATTGTACTGATTCATCCTCAGCCCATGAGGCAATCCGCCACACCACACTGGAGTAGGGTATTACACCACAACGGTGGCCTGAACCAGTATAAACCATCGTGTCTCTTGTTCCTTGGGTTCGGTGAGCTAGGCCTTGAGATCGTTGCGAGAGCAAGCCGGGGAGAGAGAGATCTTCGTGCGCACCCCAGAGTTCGAACCTCAAGGGTTTGCTGGAACCCCGAATCTGACAGATGTTATGCAAATTCTTACTATAAGCACGTATGACTACACACGAAATACATGCCTACATTGAATTGATGAATTGGAGATATTGTGCATCGCTCTAGGTTGTGACTGTTATATGATGAATATCATCCAACACAAATATCCATCGTTGATCCAATGCCTGCATTTTTTTCATATTAATATTTGCTAATTCACTACTGATGTTGCTGTTACAATCACTACAAAACTGCTTCTGTTACTATTCTTGTTACAATTGCTACTATTACTGCTACTATCAAACTACTGTGCTATTAAACACTTTGCTGCAGAAATATTATTTCCCAGGTGTGGTTAAATTGACAACTCAACTAATAAGGCTCATAAATATTCTTTGGCTCCCTTTGTGTCAAATCAACAAATTTTGGTGAAATACTACCCTCGAAGATTGTCACGATCCCATATACTTGTGGGTTATCAAGACCTTTTTCTGGTGACGTTGCCGGGGAGAATAACTCTATTTATTGAGTTCACTTGGGAGTTTTAAATTTTTTTATCATTGTGAAGAATCTGAAAGAAGCTAAGACCAAGATCGTACCCTCTAAGACAAGGGGAGGTAAGGAACTGCCATCTTGCTGCGCACTTGATTCACCTTGTGTTTTAAGTAGGCTTGCAACACCACCACTTGTTATTCATTCTGATATGTTGCAAGTAATTGATGATACTAATTCTGTTATAAATGAAACTTGTGATGACTCTAGAACTTTGTTTGATGATGTTGTGCCACCAGGTGAATTTATTGATAAACACATTTCTAAAGCTAAAGAAATTGAGAATGCTGAAACTGGTGAAAATTATGATTCACCTATTATGCATAGTTCTCCTACTAGAGTTGAAATGCCTATGATACCTGATGGTTATGTTATGGATGGGGAGATAGCTAGAGAATTTCTTGCTTGTAATGATAGAGTTGATATTAAGAAATACTGAGTAAGCTGAAAGAAAAGGCTATGATAAAGAGAATGAAATATGATCCTAAGTTTGCTACTTCTCCTATCTTTGTCACCGATGAGTATAAATTCCCTATTGGTCCTGAATTAATTACTTTGGTAGAATCTGATCATTTTCATGGTTATGACACTGAAACAGTTGTGGCACATCTTACTAAATTGAATGATATAGCCACCCTATTTTCTCCTGAGGACAAAATTTGCTACTGCTATATTCTTAGGTTGTTTCCTTTCTCATTAAAGGGTGATTCTAAGAAATGGTTTAATACTCTTGCTCCTAGTTGTATGCGTAGTCACCAGAATATGATTATTACTTCTCTAAAAAATATTTTTCTACTCATAAGAAGCAAGTTGCCTTATAGGAAATATTTCACTTTGTGCAATTTGAAGAAGAGAATCCCCCTCAAGCTTGGGGGAGGCTTCTCCAATTGCTTAATGCTTTGGCAGATCGTCCTCTTAATAAAAATAAAGTACTTGATATCTTTTATAATGGACTAACTGATGCTTCTAGGGACTACCTAGATAGTTGTGCTAGTTGTGTTTTCAAGGAACGAACCGTTGGACAGGCTGAAGATTTGTTGAATAATATGTTGAAGAATGTCAATGATTGGACACTTCCTAAAGCACCACTGAAACCAACTCCAAAGAAGAGAGGTATTCTATTCCTTAGTCTAGAAGATATGCAAGAAGCTAAGAAAACTATGAAAGAAAAGGGTATTAAATATGAAAATGTTAAGAATTACCACCTATTGAAGAAATACACATACTTGATATCCCGACACAGGTAGTGGAGGTAAATTCTCTTTAAAAATTCGATGAGGGTGACATTCCCTATAATAAATCTCCTAGTCAATGCCTGGATGAATTTGATAATTATATTGTTAAGCAAGAGAACTTCAACATCTATGATAGTAATCAATTGAAACGAAATGCTACCATGATTGAACACTTGAGTGATTTGATGTTTAGGATTGCTTATGATGTTAGAGGTTTAAGTAAACATTCATACAAGGTTCATACTCAATTAGAACAAGTTGGCTGTCACCCCAGCGCCCAGCTCCGCCGCCCTGCGCGCTGCCTAAGGGTAGGGCCACGCTCTAGTTGGAGGCCTCCCGCATAGGAAGGAGGCAAGCCTGCCACCACTGTCCACCAGACGAGCTTTTCTCACCGGCTTCCCTCGACGACGGCGGGGAGATTGGGAGGGAGAGGACTCGGCAGCACCGGCGGCTAGGGTTTTTCTGAGCCGTGCATTTGGGAGCAGCACGGGCGAGCAATCATGTATATTCACTTTCCTTTCGTATAATTAACTATTATATGAGTAAATTACTAGGTTGGCTATATGTGACGTGACAACTTTATATTAACCTTGCTTTTAAGATACAACCGCTCTCTCTTTCCTTATTAAACATGTTGTAACATCATATCCATGGAACCATGCTAAGATATAAATATTTGAAGTGCCCCTGTGTAGATGCAAGTTTTCACCCACAAAGTGATTAACAAAACCAAGGGCACGATTGGAGCACTGGTTTCATCTCAAGGTCAGTTGTGTCATTCTTTTTATTTTTTTACGAAACAAAGGCAAAATATTTGCCTCATTAATTAATTAAGAAGAGGATAATTACCAGTTAATTAACAAAAAACCGGGCAAAACCCGCTACAAACCAACCACATGTGAACTACCACAGAATATGCAATCCCTAAGTGCATGATCGCCCTGACAACCATACCCAACACACAGCGACCACCAATCCTCACACTGCTACATCGCAAAGAAACCCCAAATAAGAGTACCTCGGTCGAAGACAGCGGGCACCAGCAAATCCACGGAGACAAGCCAAGCCACAATCCAAGAGATTGATGACCATCCATCAAGCAGTTGCGGACGCCTTTCCCGTGGCGCCACTCTTCTTTCCTTCCCTCCCGAGAGCCTCCTCCACAAACGTCCTACCTGATCCAGGGCTAGCAGCCTCCAAAAGTATGAGCAAAGCTGCGAGGCTCTAACTCAAAAAGAATCTCCTTGACCTTGTCATGTACAGACACCACCTGCCCAACAGTTGAAGGAAATATGCCCTAGAGGCAATAATAAAGTTGATATTTATATTTCCTTATATCATGATAAATGTTTATTATTCATGCTATAATTGTATTAACCAGAAACTTAGTACATGTGTGAATACATAGACAAACAGAGTGTCACTAGTACGCCTCTACTTGACTAGCTCATTAATCAAATCTGGTTAAGTTTCCTAACCATAGACATGAGTTGTCATTTGATGAACGGGATTACATCATTACAGAATGATGTGATTGACTTGACCCATCCGTTAGCTTAGCATGATGATCGTTTAGTTTGTTGTTATTGCTTTCTTCATAACTTATACATGTTCCTATGACTATGAGATCATGCAACTCCCGAACACCGAAGGAACACTTAGTGTCGTGGAATTGTCACGGCAGATGTCCTAGAGAAAGGACTTAGTCGTAGGGCCATCGCAACTAGGAAGCTTAAAGGGGTTAATCGGGACAAAGGACACGAGAGGTTTTATACTAGTTCGGCCCCTTACGATGAAGGTAAAAGCCTACGTCTAGTTGTGTTGGTATTGCTGGGGTTTCGATCACCAAGAGGCTCAACTCGCCGGCTTGGTTATCGATCTTTTGTTTCTTGCCCTAAGCCGCCACTGGGTCATCCCCTTATATACACGGGTTGACGCCTGGTGGCCTATAGAGTCCCGGTCGGCTCATAATCGTGTCCGGCTCGGTGACTTCCTTTACATGCCTTTCTTTACAAGTCTTTCCTTACATACGGCGGTTTGCAATTTTGGGCCTTAAGCCGCCGCTAGGATTTTGGGCCTTCTATAATATTTGATAAACTATCATCTTAATGTTTACTGGGCTTCTTGTGCAACCCGCCATTGGGGCTGACCCGGCCCCTCCTGGGCGGGTCATAACTGATAGTTATATCCCCCAACATTAGGCCCCAGGTTGACTTTGAACTTTGTTCTTTGTCAATCTTCAACACTTAGACAAAATCCATCTTCTTATCCTCGCAGAAGTTCTTGTAACCCGCCATGACGTCATCTCTTGAAAACGCAAGAAACTTTTATGACGTCATATCCCAACGGATCTTCATCTTTAATGTCTTCCGAGAATCGAGGCGTTTGTGTAGTTGGATAACCATTATTCGCCCCCCCCCCTCGATTTTCGCGCCCGTCTGTTCACATGTTTCCTTATAAATAGGCACGCCTCGGCCTTCCTCATTCTTCTCTCTCTCCGTCTTCTTCCTCTCGCAACCCTCCTGCTGCTCGAGCCTCACCGCCGCCGCGCTTCTCCTCCGTCTCCGTCGATCTTGGCCGCTGCATCAACCCGAATCGGTCCAGAGAACGGCGGCGACCTCCGCAGGATATTCGTGGTTGTAAGTGTTCTTCTTTTCACTTCTCAGATCCGCATTAGGGTTTCCAGACTCTGTCGTGTTCTTCATAGTTCATCGTAGTTCATCGTAGTTCTTCCACCGCAGGCCTCTTCTTGATCCAAAAAGATATATATGCTTGTGCAGTAGCGTTTTTGTGCCTACTTTTGATGCCCACATATCCGTTTCTCTGGTTCAAAGATCTCATTAGAACTCTCAGACTCATCTGCCCTAAACTCTTTAGGTCTAGAATTTTTCCCATTTTGAATAGCCATTTGATCCAGAATAATACCAAGCATTTAGGAAACTTGTTTGTCTCAACACTTAGCTGAATTTTGCACTTCTCGAATACCTGTAGTTATGGCGGCTTACTATGCCGGCTTACTTTTCCTTATATGACATTAGCCCTTAACTAAGCCGCCATTACTTCCCTATATTATCATCATTCAACTGTTAATTTCATCATTGAATTCAACCGGCATGTTACCTTTCTTTTCATTTCGTTTTTGAACATCATGCCGTCCAAAGCGCCAACCATCTGCAACTGGGTTCCCTCAACCATAACTGAGGAACGTTTGAAAGATTTCTTTACTATAGGATTTTTGCCAGCGAAAATCGTCATGTCTTACCATGCTCCTGACCCGGAGGAAGAACGGCCCAATCCAAGAGACGGCGAAGTGATTGTTTTTACTGACCATATGAACCGTGGCTTTTCACCACCCGGCTCAAAGTTCTTCAGAGATGTCCTCCACCTTTTCAAACTCCATCCTCAAGATATCAGGCCCAACTCCATATCTAATATCTACAATTTCCAAGTGCTCTATGAGTTGTACCTTCAGGAAGAGCCGACTGTGGAGCTGTTTAGAGAATACTTTTATCTGAATCGGCAGAATGAGTGCACCAACGGCCTTAGCTTGGAGCTTGGAGGTATCTCAATTCAGCGTCGGCAGGGCGTTGTCTTCCCCCTCATAGTCTTACCGAGTCATCCCAAAGACTGGAACCAGACTTGGTTCTACTGTCAAGATATCTCACCAGCAAACGAGAAGCCATTGCCGGGTTATCGCGCCGAGCGTCTTGACTCCAAATTTGCGCTCCCTGACAAGCTTACGGCTGCCGAACGTAGGAAGCCGATCCCATCCATAAAAAGGATTAACGCCTTATTAGGAAACAGCCTGACTAGAGTTGATCTGACCCGCTGCTGGATCTCATGGCGGGTTATTCCTCTGAGCCGTCGGTCAAAGTTGATGTACGAGTATGGTGGAGGCCCAGACGACTCTCTTCGTCACAGCCCCGTGCAATTAACGGAAGCAGATATTGTTTCAATGTCAACCCTTCTGGTGAACGGGAAGTACGAAGATTGCAGTATCGTCGGGTTAAACCCTTTCTACAAGCTTAACCCGGCGCCAGAAGTAAGGAGACTCTGATCTTTCTTCTTTGTATTTTTTTCAACCGTATTATTTAACACTTTCCTAACCTTTCATTTTGTTTTCACCTGTTCGCAGGCCAAATCTGACTTCTAGAAGGTGAAATATGACCATGAAGCTGCCAAGAAAGCAATAATCGCTGCCATAACCGCCAAGAAAACGACCCGGAGTTCCAAAAAGAAGAAGAGGAGCACTGTTGAAGACTTGATGAAACTCGACGAAACTTCTGTGTCGGAGGTGGCCCTTGACTCCCTTGGCCGATTCTTTAATAATCTTATTAACACTGATCATTACCAGGACGACACGGGGGCCAGTCAGGCCGTGGAAGAAGAGGTAACTATTTCCTCTGACTCAGCACATTTGCCAAGACAGAAACTTTGAGTCATAACCCGGAAAGTAAGGTTTTCACACCCTTTGGATTATCTGGACCCTCACTTTCTTTTGAAAAAGCAGCAACATGAGAGCCGCCATCAAGCTCAGACCGAAGACGAACCGGTTGTTGCTCTTCAACAAACTCCCCAAAAGCGCCGGAATGAGGTTTTACTTCTTTTATCTTTAACTCTGTTTAATGGATCCTTTCCCTTGCATTACTTTAACTTTATTTTATCTTTTCTGGAGGTGTCTCGCTCTTCTGACGACTCATCGCAGACCCAATTCCCGGCCTTCAAGACTGCCCCTGGGTAATGAAAAATCCTCCTTTTTTCGGGTTGTTCGAATTGTATCTTTGTACTGACAGTCCTGCAACATTTCTCTTAGTGGCCAAGCTAAGTCGAAGAAGGCAAAGGCAGCTAAACCGGCGGAAGACCCGCCAATCCTTGCATCTGACCCGGCCAGGCCACCTTCTCCTCCATTAACTAACGCTCCAGAAGACCCGCCTGTCGATGCAGAAGCAAATCCTCCTGAGCCGTCGTTTGATGAGACCACCGTGCATCCTTCCGCAACTGGACCATCAAGCTCTGCCAACCCGCCATCACCGTCTGCACAAGACGTTTTGATCAACGGGAGCCGTTTTATTGAACCGGGGAATCCAGCTGTGCTGGCTTGCCACATGGCGAAACAAGAAGCATTGCAGAAGCAGAAAGTGCGCTTTGACGTTGCCAATTATAATCATCTAAATGCCAACGATATTTTATCCGGCTATCTCAGCCATGTGCACTCCAGTCGTGACTCTGAGATCGAAATGGTCAAACAGTTGCAGCTGAAATATGAGGTATGTTCTTCCGGCTTATCTATATTCCGCCAGACCCCAAGTCTTCAGATTATAAGAGAACCAGAATGATCTGTAGACTTGATGATATAGGCCAAGACTTTTATCTTTGAGACTTTTCTTGAGTTCAATAAAATAGAACAAAGCTTCACCTGTAGTCCCCAAGGGCCGGTTCATTTTGATCATAGATGAGCCGGTACTTTAAATTGTCTTGTACTGTATTCAAAGAATTTCATAATCCAGCTTAACCTTGAGAAACTTGCTGAATAGCATATATTAGCCCCCAAGTGCCAAGTGTTGTTACTTTGTAAAGTACTTGGGACTTAAAGTATGTCTTTAGAGTCATAAGAAATTGTTTTGGCATACATTAGCCCCCAAGTGTCAAGTGGTTTTTTGTAAAGTACTTGAGACTTGAATCTTGATGTTTGAACCTTTGAGCAAAATCTTTACTCATCTGAGTATGTTTTCATGTAGAATGCCTTATCTGAACTAAACTCGCAATTGACTGATGCGAAGACCCGGCTAGCAGGTCAGGAAGCAGAAATCAAGTCTGCTAACTCCAAATTGCAAATAAGTCTCTCTGAGATGGAAAATTTAAAGACCAGCTTCGCTACCAAGAAGAAAGCCTGGGCAGAGGAAAAAACGCTTTTGACACAACGCGCCGAGAAGGCCGAAGCAGCCCTTGAAGAGGTTTCGACAGAATTGAACGGTTTAAAGGGCCGGGTGTCTCAAATGGTGGCCGCAATATTTGGTAAGCCGTCTATCTGCAATCCTGTGTACTCCTTTGTTGATCTAGAATATAAGCCGCCAGTTGACTTTGTTTATAAAATATGTGCAGGCCCACGAAGCAAGAATCTGAGCCAAGACCCTGTGATTAAACTGAAGGCAGTGCAAAATTTAGTAGAACAAATGTATATTGGCGCACAAAAGGCACTTGCTGCCATCTCTCCTGCCAATCAAGGGCCAAACCGGCTTAGCGATGTTCTAAAGAAGGTGTCAATTTTGCCCGCCAGGTTCCAAGAGGTTAAGCGCTCCTGTGCGAGAGCCAGAGCTTTGACTGCCCTGAGCCGCTCCAAGGCTTGGGTGCCAGATCTAGACCCGGCTGATGTAGCCAGAGGGTACCCCACGGTAAAGGAAGACGGGTCACTGTTTGAACAGGACGACTTCGTTGCTTGCGTGAGGGAGGTGCGACCTCAGGCGACTATTCTTGGAGATGAAACCAACATCGACAAGTACCAGCCAGGTTTTGATGTTGAAAATAAGAAGATGGCGACTCCCTCGTACAAGGTGACAGATTTGATCCCGCCTGTAAGAGAAAATACATTTGCCCCGGAAGTTGACCCGGCCAGCCTGATCGACGAAGAAGCCGAATTTGTCGCCGTGAATGGTTTTGACTGGTCAAAACCCAGCTTCCAACTAACAAAGGGCGGTGAACCGGCGAGGGAGGAGCAATAATCATCTTCATGGGCTTATAAAAGCCTTGTAATAGTTTAGCTGTGAAAACACTGTATGCTTTGCTTATGCCATCGCGCATAAAACACTTATCTGTGATTCTGTGTTTCCTGATGTCAATATGTCCATCATACTTATGGATGTCCCTATAATATTCCAGCTCTGTTCCTGTAGATACAACGGAAAAAAGCTGGCTTGGTGGCTAAGTACCGAACGGGTTAGAACACCCGGCTTATAGCCAATATGTTTACCATAATAAAAAACAGAAACAGATATAAAAAGAGAACAAGGCTGAAATTAACCCTTTAGTTAATGCAACAGGCAATTGCGTATAAACAATAGCCATACGTGTACCTTTGATCTTTAGACCACCGGTTTAAATGACTCGGGTAATGAAGTTGATAACTTAAATCTTTTGAGAAGTCAATGCTTCTGAATACTTAATGATCATCATACCTTGGTCGCTTTGTTGTCAAATAGTCCAGCCGGCGAAGAAGATCAGACTAATTAGTTATAACATTGAGACAACAAAACACTAAAAGGCTACAATTTAACCTTGTATTGAAAGGTTGGGGGCTTCTGATTCGAATACGATCAGTAAACCGGACCAAAGGGGTTAAGCTAAGGTTCAAATACGACCATATAGCCCCCAATGGCTTTGGCGTTGCGCCGATCAAGAGGGTACCGACAGCTATGTTCTCTTTGGTTCAGATACGACCTATGTTTGAACAGGAAGCCCCCAAATGACCTTGAGAGGTTTTTAATGACCCTGATTCGAATACGATCCAAGTCAAACCCAAAAGGGGTTAAGCTATGATTCAGATACGATCAAGAAGCCCCCAAGTGAGTTTGGCCTTGAGCCAATCAAGAGGGTTACGACAGCTATGTTCTCTTTGGTTCGAATATGACCTATGTTTGAACAGAAAGCCCCCAAGTGACCATGATATTGCAGCTAGATTCAAATACGATCATAAGCTGGACCAAAAAAAAGGTTAGACTTGATTCAAATAAGATCAACTCCTTAATAGTCAGTTGAAAATAAAACATAACAAAGATACGTAATCTTTTGAAAAGAAAAGAGACTGATGGTCCTGCTTTATTACTTGTCATGGTATATACAATGTTAAAGTATGTACATGATGAGAGCCGGTGGCTTAGGTGTAGTATGGCCGAAGTTGAGCAATGTTCCACGGCCGGCGGGTCTCTTCCTCTGACTTACGTGAGTCTTTATGCTCTCGAATGTCAATGAGGTAATATGACCCGTTGTTTAAGTTATTGCTGACCACAAAAGGTCCTTCCCAAGGTGGGGATAACTTGTGTGCATCTGACAGATCCTAGATGAGCCGGAGCACCAGGTCACCTTCCTGAAAAGTCCTGGACTTAACCCGGCGGCTATGATAATGGCACAGGTCCTGTTGATAAATTGCTGATCGAGCCGCTGCTAACTCTCGTTCCTCATCTAACAAGTCAAGTGCATCCTGTCTGGCTTGTTCATTATTAGCTTCAACATAAGCCGCCACACGGGGCGAGTCATGAGGATGTCACTAGGCAGCACTGCTTCTGCACCATACACCATGAAGAAAGGTGTGTAACCTGTGGACCTGTTCGGTGTGGTGTTGATACTCCATAGCACCAAGGGTAATTCCTCTACCCAACAACCCGGCATGCGCTGCAAGGGAACCATAAGCCGGGGCTTGAGACCTTTTAAAATTTCCTGATTCGCTCTCTTAGCTTGACCATTGGACTGAGTATGAGCTACAGAAGAAACATCAAGCCGGATATGCTCACGTTGACAAAACTCCTCCATAGCCCCTTGGGACAGATTAGTGCCATTGTCAGTGATAATGCTGTGTGGAAAACCAAAACAGAAGATCACCTTTTTCATGAACTAAACTGTCGTGGCCGCATAACACTTACTTACCGGCTCTGCCTCAACCCACTTTGTGAATTTATCAACTGCCACTAAAAGATGTGTCTTTTTATCCTTAGACCTTTTGAAAGGTCCCACCATGTCAAGCTCCCAGATCGCAAACGGCCAAGTGATTGGAATCATCCGGAGTTCTTGAGCCGGTACATGTGCTCGTCGTGCGAACTTTTGACATCCATCACATCTGCTGACCAGATCCTCCGCGTCAGCGTGAGCCATCAACCAGTAAAAACCGTGACGAAAAGCCTTGGCCACCAGAGATTTTGACCCGGCGTGATGACCACAATCACCTTCATGGATCTCATGAAGTATTTCTTGTCCTTCTTCAGGGGAAACACACCGCTGAAATGCTCCAGAGACGCTGCGATGGTACAATTCTCCATCAGAAATCGTCATTGACTTAGACCGCCGGGTTATCTGTCGAGCCAGGGTCTCATCCGCTGGCAACTCGCCCCGGGTCATGTAAGCCAAGAATGGCACTGTCCAATCTGGGATGACATGAAGAGCCGCCACCAACCGTGCCTCCGGGTCAGCTACGGCTAGATCTTCTTCTGTGGGCAACTTAACAGACGGGTTATGCAAGACATCCAAAAAAGTGTTAGGTGGCACCGGCTTACGCTGAGATCCCAACCGGCTTAGAGCATCAGCCGCTTCATTCTTCCATTGGTCAATATGCTCCACCTGATATCCTTTGAAATGCCCTGCAACCGCATCAACTTCACGGCGATAAGCCGCCATGAGAGGGTCTTTGGAATCCCACTTGCCTGATACCTGTTGAGCCACTAAGTCCGAGTCGCCAAGACACCTGACCCGGCTCAGGCTCATCTCTTTGGCCACTGGAAGACCATGGAGCAAGGCTTCATACTCTGCTGCGTTGTTAGTGCAAGGAAACATCAGCCGTAGCACATAACAAAAATTTTCACCTCGAGGGGAGGTTAAAACAACTCCAGCCTGTAACGCCCCGAGACCGATGTGCCAGGTGTCTTCCTGTTATTCGCCGACGTTGCCATGTCATTTTCTTGCGTGTTGCATTTCATCATGTCATCATGTGCATTGCATCATCATGTTTTCAAAACTGGCATCCATCCCGGTCTCCTCGTTCTTTCCGTTGTCTGTCCTGAGCCCAGACACACTTGCACGCGCCCGCGGCATGTCCGAAATATTATTTTACAAGTGGCCAGAAAATGTTCTCGGAATGGGTTGAAAGTTGGCGTGTGGTCTTATTATAGTGTAGATAGACCGCCTGTCAAGCTTCATCGCATTCGGTGTTCGTTTGATAGCCCAACCGTTAAACTATAGCGGCATTATAGCCGGTCAAAACGTCGGACGTTTTCGGTCTCCGGAAACAGCCACCGGGTCTCTCTCTCTTGTCTTCTCTCAGCTCGAGCCCTTCTGCACAGTCCGCTGACAACCGCCAGGCGCCGAAACCCTCTCTGCACAGTGCATCGAACCCCTCACGTGCGCGTCCGAAACTGTCCCGGACCCAACCCGGGCAGTCGTCACCGTTGAATCCGGATCATCCCCAGACGTCTACAAAACGTCACCATTTTCTTATTTGGACTCCCTAGCTATTTTATCCACGATCGTCTGATTGCGATCGTAGGGTCGAGATAGCCCCTAACCTAATCCGCGATGTATATATATAGTCCACCCCTAGTCTAATTTCAGACCCAATCCCTAATTTCTAGGATCCTCCCAACGTCGCCGCCGCGCTCATTCCCCACCTCGGGATCCTCTCATTCCCCCTGCACCAACCACCAGCCATCTCCCCTGTCTGATCCACCCATCCAACCTCCTCCTTTTCCCCGATCCAACGCACCCGAGCTCCACCTTGCGTGCCCTCCTCCTCGTCCTTCCGGCCGCAGCAAACGAACAGGAGGCCTCGCGCCTACTTCCTCCTCGTTGCCTCGCTCGAACCCAACAGGAGAGGAGCTCCTCCACCGTCGAGCACCACCAGGCGCCTGCACCCCGCTACTCCCCGTGCCCTCATCCCCGAGCTCCATCGAGAGGAGAGGAGCCCCCGCAAGCCACTGCTCCGCCGCTGCCCTCGTGCCCGTGCCCGTGCCCGTGCCCGAGCTCCTCCCGATCCAGATGAGCGTCGCCTCCTTCTTCTCCTTCCTGTGCTCCTCCCGTTTCTCCCTCTCTCATCTCTCTCTGTTCTCCTTTCTCTATCGATAGGAGTACCCCGCGCCATGGCGTCGCTGAGCTTTTCCCGCACCAGCGCCTCAAGCCTCCACCGTTCGGATCCGTCCTCCTCGAACCCTGCTTCGCTCATCGGAACCTTCTGGCCGACCGGAGTCGCCGTCCTCGCCCGGATCCGCGCTGCCTGCAGCCGCGCCAAGACGCCGCCGCTGCTCTGCTTCTTCTTGAGCAGAGGAGCGCCCGCAAACCTGTGCCTCGCCCGCTCGTTTGCCGCGTTGACCGCGTTGGCGCCCTGTCGGCCCGTGGACCCCACCTCTTGCCGCTCCTGGCCGCCGCACCTGTAGTCCCTCGCCTCGCCGCCCCTCTGACTCGCTCGCCGGAGTGTTGCTCCCAGCCGCCGCGCCCCTGCTTCCTCTACAGTGAAGACGAGCGGGTTGACTCCCTTCAGTTGACCGAGCAGCCTCCCTACTCGTGTGGGCTACACTGATCCAGCCTGCCCCACCACTGCTTGGACTGGGCCGAAGCCCATGGTGAGCTGCTCCCCAGCGCCTCTCTATTGGCCCAACAATGGATTCGGCCCAATGTATTTTTTTCCTTGTCTGCGATTTTAGCAATTAAACCTGGGACTGCAGTTTTTACAGAAAACCCCCCTAGTTTCATGCATTTAATAACTTCACAACCGTGCATCGGATCTAAATAAATTATATATGAAAGTTGCTTAGAATTTTGTCTAGTTTAATAATTTGCAACTTTCATCCATGTTTGAAATGTTTAAAATGCTGTTTGGTTATATTTGCTCCTATGCCATGTTAAAATGCTTTATTTCATAACTAAATAACCGTAACTCCGAACTTAATAAACTTTATATGTAAATGGGGTGGAAAAATGCCTAGTTTAACATGGTGGCATTACTTTGCATGTTTAACAACTCTAAAATATGTTTTAGGGCAGAACAGTACCAAAACCTAAAATATGCACATGAGGAGTTTCCGGTCTTGTTGTTTGTTGTTCCGGCCTCATTTAAACTTGCCTAGATAGGTAGTTTTCTTTAGCTTCACCCTCTTGCAATGTTTAACAACATTTAATATTGTTGGGTACATAAACAAGATCGATCTAAATAAGTCATGTGGTGTTTCGTCAATATGCAACGGAGTTGCATATTGAGATCCACTTAATTTGTAGGGTTGTTTGTGCACTTTGCCATGCCATGCCTCTTCAAACCGGACATGCATCATACTTGGTTGTGCATCATTCCATGCTTATGTGATGTTTGTTTACTATGTTGTTTGCTTTCTTTCCGGTGTACTTCTTCTCGGTAATCCGGAAACATTGCGTTTGTGAGGATACGTTGGCTACGTCCGTTTGTCTTCTTCATGGACTCGTTCTTCTTCCTTGCGGGATTTCAGGCAAGATGACCATACCCTCGAAATCACTTCTATCTTTGCTTGCTAGTTGCTCGCTCTTTTGCTATGCCTATGCTATGATACCTACCACTTGCTTATCATGCCTCCCATATTGTTAAGCCAAGCTTCTAACCCACCTTGTCCTAGCAAAATGTTGTTTGGCTAAGTTACCGCTTTGCTCAGCCCCTCTTATAGCGTTGTTAGTTGCAGGTGAAGATTGGAGCTTGTTCCATGTTTGGAACATGGATTCTTGTTGGGATATCACAATATCTCTTATTTAATTAATGCATCTATATACTTGGTAAAGGATGGAAGGCTCGGCCTTATGCCTGGTGTTTTGTTCCACTCTTGCCGCCCTAGTTTCCGTCATATCGGTGTTATGTTCCCGGATTTTGCGTTCCTTACGCGGTTGGGTTATAATGGGAACCCCTTGACAGTTCGCCTTGAATAAAACTCCTCCAGCAAGGCCCAACCTTGGTTTTACCATTTGCACTAACAACCTATAACCTTCCCTTGGGTTTTCGCGAGCCTGAGGGTCATCTTTATTTTAACCCCCCCCCCCCCGGCCAGTGCTTCTCTAAGTGTTGGTCCGAACCGGGCAGTCTGTGGGGCCACCTTGGGGAAACTTGAGGGCTGGTTTTACTCGTAGCTTGACCTATCCGGTGTTGCCCTGAGAACGAGATATGTGCAGCTCCCATCAGGATGTTGGCGCATCGGGCGGCTTTGCTGGACTTGTTTTACCATTGTCGAGGATGTCATGTAACCGGGATGCCGAGCCTGATCGGATTGTCTTGGGAGAAGGAATATCCTTCATTGACCGTGAGAGCTTGTGATAGGCTAAGTTGGGACACCCCTACAGGGTTTTGAACTTTTGAAAGTCGTGCCCGCGGTTATGGGCAGATTGGAATTTGTTAATGTCCGGTTGTAGAAAACTTGAAGTTTAACTTAATTAAAATGCATCAACCGTGTGTGTAACCGTGATGGTCTCTTTCCGGCGGAGTCCGGGAAGTGAACACGGTGTTGGAGTAATGCTTGATGTAGGTTGTTCTAGGATCACTTCTTGATCATAGTTGTTCGACCATGCTTTGCCTTCTCTTCTCGCTCTCATTTGCGTATGTTAGCTACCATATATGCTAGTCGCTTGCTGCAGCTCCACCTCATACCATTACCTTACCTATAAACTTAAATAGTCTTGATCGTGAGGGTGTGAGATTGCTGAGTCCCCCTGACTCACAGATGCTTCCAAAACCAGTTTGCAGGTGTCGATGAAACCGTACAGGTGACGCAACCAAGCTCAAGGAGGAGCTCGATGAAGATCTTGTCCTTTGTGTTGTTTCGTGCTAGTTGAGCAGTAGAGGAGCCCAGTCGGGACGATCGAGGATCTGTGTAGCATTTGGGGTAGTCTTCTTTTATTTTGGTTGGTTTTAGTCGGACCTTGATTGTATTTGGATGAATGTAATGCTTTATTCATGTATTGTGTGAAGTGGCGATTGTAAGCCAACTATGTATCTCTTTTCCCTTATGTATTACATGGGTTGTGTGAAGATTACCTCACTTGCGACATTGCTTTCAATGCGGTTATGCCTCTAAGTCGTGCTTCGACACGTGGGAGATATAGCCGCATCGAGGGCGTTACAAGTTGGTAATCAGAGCCTTCCCCGACCTTAGGAGCCCCCTGCTTGATCGAATCGTTGGCGTTGTTGAGTCTAGAAAAATGTTTTGAGTCATTTAGGATTATATATATCGTAGAGTTAGGAATTCTTTTTACTCCTCAGTCCCTTCATCGCTCTGGTGAGGCATCCTGACGTAGAGTTTTGACTCTTCTCTTCTCAAATTTCACTAAAAAAATTTAGGATCACGCGGGTATCTTGGAATCGTTCCGATGGTTTTGTGACGAGAACATTGTTCTTGGTGCCTCCTATCATTTAGGGGTTGTGGCAGTGTCCCAGGGAATTGAGCTCCGAGGTGTTGTCGTCACAATTTTATCGTTGCAGTTCTGGAATACCTGAGTTTAGTTTTGCCAACATCGAAAATCTCTTTTATGCAGTTGTTGGTCAGATAACCTCGACGCCACCCAGTACTGGGGCGGGAGTTCGGGAGTATTGCCATAACTCGTATAACGGATGCTTTTCGAAGGTTGAGGTCAATGATTTCCGAAGGTTTCTTGGTTATGTGTTGAAGGATGGATACAGCTGGATGTAGGATTTGCTAGTTTTGGGTGAGATATTATGCTTCCCCTGTATCCCCAACACCTGATTGCATAACCGGAAAAATTTGGGAGTTTATAAGTGGGAATTCAAGTAGCTCTTAGGATATCTTTCCGTCAGATGTATGATATGAAATTGGGGTTCGACGTCTAGTGGTCCGCCTATCCACGGTTGGTTTTACAGTGGTCTCGTTGTGTCTTAAAGAGTCCTTGGCTATGCCTACTCGGGGACGCTTCGTATGTCATGTGCACTGCCTTGTATATGATGGTGTTGTATGATCGAGCCCATGTAGGCCCCACCACGAAAACTTCGGACGAAATCTCTATCATATGTTTGTTCAGGCTTATTCCACAAGCCAATATTTTGTTTTGTTTTGAGTTGTGGTATTCGAGTTGCTTCGAAGTCAAATGTTGATTCCATACCTTTTCCAAGCGGTGTTCTCATATTTCTATGTGAATACAAATCCTTCTTGATCATCGAGATTGTCATCTAAATTTCTTTTCACCGGCGTGTTTCTCTTCAAGTGTATCCGATCATTTCAACATTTGCAAGATCCAATCTCAGTTCTTTTCAACGGTGTTTGTTTCATTCGTCCCAGGCTGCCTTTGTTTTTCCCGCCCACCCACCCCTTTTTTCTTCAAGGACTCAGATTTCTTATTCAAGTATCCTTTTATGGATGAGAAGTCTCTCCATTCTTTTCCCTTCAATATTCTTTCCCGGTGGTTCTCATGAAGATGTTCTTCTAGTTCGCCATTCCTCATTCCTTTTCTTCTCCGGTGGATCTAATTCAAACTTTGTTGATCATATTCCTTTCTCCCTCGTTTCTAATGCTTTCTCTTGCCGGTGCACCTCTTAATCATCCACTTCTCACTACTCAATTGTTCCGGAGTGCTCAAGGTATCTCGAAGATTCATGTTTCCACTCTGCAGTTGTTCAATATCTACGAGGACGTTCTCTCATTCAAGTATTTTAATTCAAAGGGTGCAATCTCTCTTTCGAGTAATCATTTCTACGGTGTTTCTTTTGAGTGGGCCCTAACCCACAGGTCTTTCCCCAGGATCTTACCTGAATCTTCTTATTTTTCCCGGACCTTTTCAAATTCTTTTCAAAGTTGACGTAAGAATGAATTATCATCAGTCAAATGTCTTTCTCCAAGATCTTTCAAATTCTTTTCATCGTTGGTTCAACCTTTATAATTTTCACCCCGGAGTATCTCAACAATTTGGTGGTGTTTCTCGTCGTAATTCTCAGATTTTGAAGACCGAAGAAGAGTTTTTTCCTCCTTATCTTATTCGTTCTCTCAGAGATGCGTGATTCTAGCTTGTTGCCATCCTCTCATAATTGTTTTGATTGTGAGAATTCCTTTCACCTATCTGGAGTCCATCAATTCAGGTTTATTCATTCTCAGCTTTCAGTTATCAGTCTCCGTCATACCGGTGCTTAGATCAAGGATCCTCTAATTAGCTCGTAATCTCTTCGTTCTCATGGATCTAAATTCTCTCAAGCATGTTCGTTTATTTGCTGATCCTTCCCGGTGTTGTCTCATGTTTTATTCGTTCCTCTTCAGTTCTTACAGTGGTTCGTTCAAGATCTCTCTTCCATGGTTATCATATTAATTCATTCGTTGTTTCATCCTACTGGTGGTTCGTTGAAGACCTTCTCAAGTTTGCGCTATATCTATCTTAATCCTTACTACGTGAATAAGTAGTGTGCCAAATCCATTGTTGGTCATTAATTTAATTGGTGAAGGATTCCCATAACGTAATTCTTATTCTTTGTTTCATCGTGTAAATTCAATTCTTTATTCCGGAGGTGCATCAAATTCTCGGTTTCACTTGTTTCATCTTTTCTTTTCCGGAGTTCCAAGCTCTCTCAATTTATTTCATCATGAAGGTCCATCTAATTATTACAAGATTTCACCTTGTGTTTTCAACTTCTTTTTCCTTCCATTTGATCATTCTTTTGTTTAACGGAGTTCTTCATGAAGGTTCTACATGGTGGTTCATCAAGGATTTAATTCCTTCTCGAAGTGTTCATCAACATTCTTTTCAAAGGAGCTCAAGTTTCTTCATCTTGCAATCCGGAGTGCTATTCTTTCATATCTCATCATTTGAGGTGGTATTATGTCATTGTTGATAATTTGAGTTCATGTTCCATGATTCACATGTTGTTAAGAATGAGATATTTTACATCCATCAACCTCTTCGTTGGAGTTATCTTGGGTTATATTTCACCTAAAACCTTCCCTAAGGATTGTTACTATTTATGGTGCTCTTAAAGGACCCAAGTTCTTCTTTTATCCTTCAGGTGAACAAGTTCCTCGTCTTCTTGTTCATATCAATCCAATCTATTGTTTTCGTTAGTGGCAGTTTTCACCTCAAGTTTTTTTTGAGATGTTTTCCATAAGCCCACAACAAGCTTACTCTTTTCGTTGTGGGTTTTTCAACAACTACGTTTGACCCTTCTCCTAAGGATGCCTTTTCAAGTTCAATTGTGGCAGAAGTTGTCATTTTCTTCTCAATTCCTTCTCTTCCAATTATCTATCTTCTATGTCTTTCTTCCAGAGGCATTATGATGTTGCTGTCTTCGTCCCATCAACTCATTTTGCCAAGTTCATATTCTTTTCCTCGCATATCCCATTTAACCGAAGTGTTGTGCCCTTTTGCTCAAGTTTTTTCGCCTTATCAAGTCTTGCATCTCTTTTCAACAGGAGTGCTGTTTGAATTTTTTTTCCTTGTTCCTCTTTTCTAACGGAGTGTTTTCAACTTCGTTCATCTCCATTGCATTCTTTTCTCAAATTGGCTCAACCTTTTCAAGGTTCTTTGGTTTCACTCATTTTTCAAAGAAGCAACTTAGTTTTACCTCTTCTCTTTCTCTCCCGTTTTTCCCTCCGGTGCCATTCTAGATCTCGGGACGAGATCCTCTCGTAGTGGTGGAGTGTTGTAATGCCCCGAGACCGATGTGCCAGGTGTCTTCCTGTTATTCGCCGACGTTGCCATGTCATTTGCTTGCGTGTTGCATTTATTCATGTCATCATGTGCATTGCATCATCATGTTTTCAAAACTGGCATCCGTCCCAGTCTCCTCGTTCTTTCCGTTGTCCGTCCTGAGCCCAGACACACTTGCACGCACCTGCGGCATGTTTACAAGTGGCCGGAAAATGTTCTCGGAATGGGTGAAAGTTGGCGTGTGGTCTTATTATAGTGTAGATAGACCGCCTGTCAAGTTTCATCGCATTCGGTGTTCGTTTGATAGCCCAACCATTAAACTATAGCGGCATTATAGCCGGTCAAAACGTCGGACGTTTTCGGTCTCCAGAAACAGCCGCCGGGTCTCTCTCTTCTCTTCTCTCAGCTCGAGCCCTTCTGCGCAGTCCACTGACAAACGCCAGGCCCCGAAACCCTCTCCGCACAATGCATCGAACCCCTCACGTGCGCGTCCGAAACTGTCCCGGACCCAACCCGGGCAGTCGTCACCGTTGAATTTGGATCATCCCCAAACGTCTACAAAACGTCACTGTTTTCTTATTTGGACTCCCTAGCTATTTTATCCGCGATCGTCCGATTGCGATCGTAGGGTCAAGATAGCCCCTAACCTAATCCGTGATGTATATATATAGTCCACCCCTAGTCTAATTTCAGAACCAATCCCTAATTTCTAGGGATCCTCCCAGACACCGCCGCCGCACTCATTCCCCACCTCGGGATCCTCTCATTCCCCCTGCACCAACCACCAGCCATCTCCCCTGTCTGATCCACCCATCCAACCTCCTCCTTTTCCCCAATCCAACGCGCCCGAGCTCCACCTTGCGTGCCCTCCTCCTCGTCCTTCCGGCCGCAGCAAACGAACAGGAGGCCTCGCGCCTGCTTCCTCCTCGTTGCCTCGCTCGAACCCAACAGGAGAGGAGCTCCTCCGCTGTCGAGCACCACCAGGCGCCTGCACCCCGCTACTCCTCGTTCCCTCGTCCCCGAGCTCCATCAAGAGGAGAGGAGCCCCCGCAAGCCACTGCTCCGCCGCTGCCCTCGTGCCCGTGCCCGAGCTCCTCCCGATCTAGATGAGCGTCGCCCCCTTCTTCTCCTTCCTGTGCTCCTCCCGTTTCTCCCTCTCTCATCTTTCTCTGTTCTCCTTTCTCTGTCGACAGGAGCCTCCACCGTTCGGATCCGTCCTCCTCGAACCCTGCTTCGCTCATCGGAACCTTCTGGCCGACCGGAGTCGCCGTCCTCGCCCGGATCCGCGCTGCCTGCAGCCGGGCCAAGACGCCGCCGCTGCTCTGCTTCTTCTTGAGCAGAGGAGCGCCCGCAAACCTGTGCCTCGCCCGCTCGTTTGCCGCGTTGACCGCGTCGGCGCCCTGTCGGCCCGTGGACCCCACCTCTTGCTGCTCCTGGCCGCCGCACCTGTAGTCCCTCGCCTCGCCGCCCCTCTGACTCGCTCGCCGGAGTGTTGCTCCCAGCCGCCGCGCCCCTGCTTCCTCTACAGTGAAGACGAGCGGGTTGACTCCCTTCAGTTGACCGAGCAGCCTCCCTACTCGTGTGGGCTACACAGATCCAGCCTACCCCACCACTGCTTGGACTGGGCCGAAGCCCATGGTGAGCTGCTCCCCAGCGCCTCTCTATTGGCCCAAGAATGGATTCGGCCCAATGTATTTTTTTCCTTGTCTGCGATTTTAGCAATTAAACCTGGGACTGCAGTTTTTACAGAAAACCCCCCTAGTTTCATGCATTTAATAACTTCACAGCCGTGCATCGGATCTAAATAAATTATATATGAAAGTTGCTTAGAATTTTGTCTAGTTTAATAATTTGCAACTTTCATCCATGTTTGAAATGTTTAAAATGCTGTTTGGTTATATTTGCTCCTATGCCATGTTAAAATGCTTTATTTCATAACTAAATAACCGTAACTCCGAACTTAATAAACTTTATATGTAAATGGGGTGGAAAAATGCCTAGTTTAACATGGTGGCCTTACTTTGCATGTTTAACAACTCTAAAATATGTTTTAGGGCAGAACAGTACCAAAACCTAAAATATGCACATGAGGAGTTTCCGGTCTTGTTGTTTGTTGTTCCGGCCTCATTTAAACTTGCCTAGATAGGTAGTTTTCTTTAGCTTCACCCACTTGCCATGTTTAACAACATTTAATACTGTTGGGTACATAAACAAGATCGATCTAAATAAGTCATGTGGTGTTTCGTCAATATGCAACGGAGTTGCATATTGAGCTCCACTTAATTTGTAGGGTTGTTTGTGCACTTTGCCATGCCATGCCTCTTCAAACCGGACATGCATCATACTTGGTTGTGCATCATGCCATGCTTATGTGATGTTTGTTTACTATGTTGTTTGCTTTCTTTCCGGTGTACTTCTTCTCGGTAATCCGGAAACATTGCGTTTGTGAGGATACGTTGGCTACGTCTGTTTGTCTTCTTCATGGACTCGTTCTTCTTCCTTGCGGGATTTCAGGCAAGATGACCATACCCTCGAAATCACTTCTATCTTTGCTTGCTAGTTGCTCGCTCTTTTGCTATGCCTATGCTACGATACCTACCACTTGCTTATCATGCCTCCCATATTGTTAAGCCAAGCCTCTAACCCACCTTGTCCTAGCAAAACGTTGTTTGGCTAAGTTACCGCTTTGCTCAGCCCCTCTTATAGCGTTGTTAGTTGCAGGTGAAGATTGGAGCTTGTTCCATGTTTGGAACATGGATTCTTGTTGGGATATCACAATATCTCTTATTTAATTAATGCATCTATATACTTGGTAAAGGGTGGAAGGCTCGGCCTTATGCCTGGTGTTTTGTTCCACTCTTGCCGCCCTAGTTTCCGTCATATCGGTGTTATGTTCCCGGATTTTGCGTTCCTTACGTGGTTGGGTTATAATGGGAACCCCTTGACAGTTCGCCTTGAATAAAACTCCTCCAGCAAGGCCCAACCTTGGTTTTACCATTTGCACTAACAACCTATAACCTTCCCTTGGGTTTTCACGAGCCTGAGGGTCATCTTTATTTTAACCCCCCCCCTTGGCCAGTGCTTCTCTAAGTTTTGGTCCGAACCGGGCAGCCTGCGGGGCCACCTCGGGGAAACTTGAGGGCTGGTTTTACTTGTAGCTTGACCTATCCGGTGTTGCCCTGAGAACGAGATATGTGCAGCTCCCATCAGGATGTCGGCGCATCGGGCGGCTTTGCTGGACTTGTTTTACCATTGTCGAGGATGTCATGTAACCGGGATGCCGAGCCTGATCGGATTGTCTTGGGAGAAGGAATATCCTTCATTGACCGTGAGAGCTTGTGATGGGCTAAGTTGGGACACCCCTGCAGGGTTTTGAACTTTTGAAAGCCATGCCCGCGGTTATGGGCAGATGGGAATTTGTTAATGTCTGGTTGTAGAAAACTTGAAGTTTAACCTAATTAAAATGCATCAACCGTGTGTGTAACCGTGATGGTCTCTTTCCGGCGAAGTCCGGGAAGTGAACACGGTGTTGGAGTAATGCTTGACGTAGGTTGTTCTAGGATCACTTCTTGATCATAGTTGTTCGACCGTGCTTTGCCTTCTCTTCTCGCTCTCATTTGCGTATGTTAGCCACCATATATGCTAGTCGCTTGCTGCAGCTCCACCTTATACCGTTACCTTACCTATAAGCTTAAATAGTCTTGATCGCGAGGGTGTGAGATTGCTGAGTCCCCGTGACTCACAGATACTTCCAAAACCAGTTTGCAGGTGTCGATGAAACCGTATAGGTGACGCAACCAAGCTCAAGGAGGAGCTCGATTAAGATCTTGTCCTTTGTGTTGTTTCGTGCTAGTTGAGCAGTAGTGGAGCCTAGTCAGGACGATCGGGGATCTGTGTAGCATTTGGGGTAGTCTTCTTTTATTTTGGTTCCGTAGCCGGACCTTGATTGTATTTGGATGAATGTAATGCTTTATTCATGTATTGTGTGAAGTGGCGATTGTAAGCCAACTATGTATCTCTTTTCCCTTATGTATTACATGGGTTGTGTGAAGATTACCTCACTTGTGACATTGCTTTCAATGCGGTTATGCCTCTAAGTCGTGCTTCGACACGTGGGAGATATAGCCGCATCGAGGGCGTTACACAGCCCCCGAGCCTTCCAATTGTCTGGATCCATCAAAATGAACAGTCCAATATGTGTTGTTTGGTTTCTCTTCTGGCATCTGCATTTCTGTCCAGTCATTGATAAAATCAACTAGTGCTTGAGACTTGATCGCAGTACGTGGTACATACTTCAACCCATGAGACCCAAGCTCAATGGCCCACTTGGCGACTCGTCCAGTGGCTTCTCTGTTTTGAATGATGTCTCCCAAAGGAGCAGAGCTGACCACAGTGATTGGATGACCCTGAAAATAATGTTTAAGCTTCCGGCTTGCCATAAACACGCCATATACGAGCTTCTGCCAATGTGGATATCGTTGCTTGGATTCAATTAACACCTCGCTGACGTAGTAAACCGGCCGTTGAACTGGATGTTCCTTGCCAGCCTCCTTGCGCTCCACCACAATAGCCACACTAACAGCTCGTGAGTTGGCAGCCACGTATAACAACAGTGGCTCTTTCTCAACTGGAGCAGCAAGGACCGGCGGCTCAGCAAGCTGTGTCTTCAGATCTTCAAAAGCAAAGTTTGCAGCATCGCTCCAAACAAAATCATCTCTTTTCTTCATCATCTGATACAAAGGCATTGCCTTCTCCCCTAACCGGCTTATGAACCGGCTCAAAGCAGCAACACGACCTGCCAGCCATTGAACGTCATTGACGCACGTTGGTTTGGCCAGGGATGTAAGTGCCTTGATTTTCTCCGGGTTAGCTTCAATACATCTGTTGGACACAAAAAAAACCAAGAGCTTGCCGGCTGGGACTCCAAAAACACACTTAGCCGGGTCAAGCATCATTTTGTAGACCCGGAGATTATCAAAGGTCTCTTTCAGATCTGCAACCAAGGTTTCCTCCTTCCTGGATTTTACCACTATATCATCCACATAGGCATGAACATTACGCCCAATCTGATTATGAAGACAATACTGCACACACCATAGATAAGTCGCATGGGCACTCTTAAGCCCAAAAGGCATAGACACATAGCAGAAAGCTCCAAAGGGAGTGATAAAAGCCGTCTTCTCCTGATCTTTGACCGCCATCTTGATCTGATGATAACCTGAATAAGCATCCAAGAAACTCAAACATGCGCAACCCGCCGTAGCATCGATGATCTGATCAATACGGGGGAGGGCAAAAGGATCAGCCGGACAAGCCTTGTTCAGATTGGTGTAATCCACACACATACGCCAGGTGCCATTCTTTTTTAGCACAAGCACCGGGTTGGCTAACCACTATGGGTGAAAGACTTCTACAATGAACCCGGCCGCCAAGAGCCGGGCCACCTCTTCTCCAATGGCCTTGCACCTTTCTTCATTGAACCGTCGGAGAAACTGTCGGACAGGTTTAAACTTTGGATCAATATTGAGAGTGTGCTCAGCGAGTTCCCTCGGGACACCCGGCATGTCTGAAGGTTTCCATGCAAAGATGTCCCGGTTCTCATGGATGAACTTGATGAGCGCGCTTTCCTATTTTGGATCCAAGTTTGCACTGATGATGAACTGCTTGGATGAGTCGCCAGGCACAAAGTCAACCATCTTGGTGTCATCAGCTGATTTGAACTTCAATGCCGGCTCATGCTCTGTTGTTGGTTTGTTTAACGACGTCATGTCTGTCGGGTCAACGTGATCTTTGTAAAACTTTAACTCCTCTGTTGCACAAACAGATTCAGCATAGGCAGCATCACCTTCTTCACACTCCAAAGCTATTTTCCGGCTCCCATGTACTGTGATGGTGCCCTTATAGCCCGACATCTTGAGCTGCAAATATACATAACACGGCCGAGCCATGAACTTGGCATAAGACGGCCGTCCGAACAAAGCATGATATGGGCTTTTGACCTTAACCACCTCAAAGGTTAATTTTTCTGCTCTGGAATCATACTCATCCCCAAAGGCTACTTCCAGTTCAATCTTACCCACTGGGTATGCCGACTTGCCAGGAACCACACCGTGAAAAACAGTGTTGGATTGTTTAAGACTCTTATCAGTCAACTCCATCCGGCGAAACGTCTCATAGTAGAGGATGTTGATGCTACTGCCTCCATCCATGAGTACCTTAGTGAATTTGTATCCACCAACCTGAGGCGCCACTACCAAAGCCAAGTGACCAGGATTATCGACCCGGGGTGGGTGATCCTCTCTGCTCCACACAATAGGCTGCTCTAACCAACGTAAGTAACATGGAATCGCCGGCTCAACGGCATTGACGGCCCTCTTGTGAAGCTTCTGGTCCCTCTTACATAAACTAGTGGTGAATACATGGTATTGCCCACTATTTAGTTGTTTTGGGTTGCTCTGATATCCAGACTGTTGCTGCTGATTACCTTGGCCGGGTTGTGGATTATATCCTCCTTGGTTACCAGGATGGCCCTGACCGTGAAATCCTCCTCCACCTGAACTGGTGCCCGGGCCTTGGAAACTGCCTCCACCTGAACCGCCACCTAGGCCGTGACCGCCATCAAACGCGTTTGAATTTTTAAATGCCTTAATGATCGTATAATCTTTCCACAGGTGGGTGACTGGCTTCTCCCGGGTGCCATGCCTTGGACAAGGTTCATTCAATAGTTGCTCAAGGGTGGGATCTGACCCGCCCGACCGAGGGTTTGTCTGCCCTTGCGCTGTTGATTTCGCCCTGTTCATTGGTGTTAGCAACAAACTCATCAGCCTTACGTTTATTACCTCCTTGATTTGTCGGGTTATGCTGGTGACCCTTGTCATTGCCGTTCTTCTTTCCCTTCATTGTCTTTTCTTCATCAGACACCGGGTCTTTGGTACTGTCAGAATCGGCATACTTGACGAGAGCCGCCATCAACTGGCCCATGTCATTGCAATCACGTTTGAGCCGCCCCAACTTCTGCTTCAGAGGTTCAAAACGGCAATTTTTCTCCAACATCAAGACTGCTGAGCCGGCATCCATCTTATCGGACGAATGTATTATCTCCTTGACCCGGCGCACCCAATGGGTCGTAGACTCGCCGTCCTCTTGCTTACAATTAGTCAGGTCCACAATCAACATAGGCTGCTTACATGTGTCTTTGAAGTTCTGGATGAATCGGGCCTTCAACTCTGCCCATGAGCCGATCGAATTGGGCGGCAACCCCTTCAACCAAGTACGAACTGTTCCATCCAACATCATGGTGAAATACTTAGCCATTGCTGCGTCGCTAACCTCTAACAACTCCATAGCCATCTCATAACTCTCAATCCAAGCCCCAGGTTGTAAGTCAGCCGTATAATTAGGCACCTTATGAGGCCCTTTAAAGTCCTTGGGAAAATGCTCATTACATATGGCCGGCACCAAGCAAGGGACGCCTCCGGTTCTCGTGGCCACTCCTACCTCGACCGAGGTTGCTGGATAAGTCGAAAAAGTTTGATGAACCGCCTGATCTACTGCCAATCGAACTGCTCGTTCTACCTCTTGTCGAATCCTCTCTTGATCCGCCAAGTTAAGGGCTCCAGCCCGCACCGGCTCATGCCTGTGTGGCCGGTTGCAGCGTTGAGCATTGCTTGACATGTCTGCGGATTCCATATGCCTACTGTAGCTCGGGATTCGGCTTGTGCGAGGATTTGAATGGATCATGTCTCGACTGTAGGAGTATGCATCCTGCTGTGCTAGAGCTGTTTGAATAAGTTCTCTTACCCTCCGCGTTTCGACCGCCGCCGGTGAGTCACCTTCCATTGGGAGAGCCGCCAAGCGAGCCGGCGCTGCGATGAGGTTTTCCAAGGGGTTGGAGAAGTGACCCGTCGGTGTTGGTACGTAATGAGGCGGAGCGGTAACGATACGAGGTGGTACCATGGCACGCGGCTGGACCGGCGCGCCAGGTGTCGTGATCCGGTGTGCCTCCGGCGGGTTACTTCCCCCAGCTCCGGGTGTATGGAATAGGTTCCTAGGATCAAGCATCAGAGGTAGACGTGACTGAGTTTTTTGATGCCTTCTCCACATGACCTCATTTGACGCGTTTAGATCCACCGAGAGCCGGAAGGTCTCTGCTTGAAGCTGTTGAGCACGAACGTCCAGAGCCGCCCGTTCCACTGACATCTTGACTTCCTCTACGGCCAGATTTTCCTTAGCTTGCACCATCTCTTCACGTACGCATGCCACCTCTGCGTCATGCTGGGCTTTATCCGCCGGCTCTACCACAGCAGTCAACAGAGTCGTCAGTTTATCCATGAGGTCCATTAGAATCTGAGCCGGGGGTGCGCGGGGTCTTCTGACCCGGCTGCGGCCGACCCGGTAGCTGTCGCCACCGCTGCTGTGGAGTTCTGCCCGGGCTGTGTCCCTGCCATGAAGACTCCGGTCCAATTCAGCGGCTCAAGGGGATCCGGAATACTGCTGCCATCGGAACAGCCCCCGAGCATGCCATCCTGCAGCTGGTACAAAGAGTTCGTCTCGTCCATTGATGATGCAGTGTCGGAACAGACGGCCATCTCACTGCCCTCCACCGATCCTTCAGTGTATTCACCGCCGTGAACGCAGCCTACGAAGGCATGCTTCACGACAGATTGAACACGGGTGGTCCTTGCGCGTTGAGCCATTTCGATGAGATTGGTGTGGACGTCCAGCTCAGGGCCTGACTCGCCGATCCGGCCGATGAAGATGTGAATTCCGCCGAAGGGGACCCGGTACCCGTACTCAATCGAGCCAGCCTCGGGGCCCCAGCCTTCGTCGTCGATGTAGAGCTTGCCGCGACGACTCTTGGTCATCCGGCCCACAGCGTATCCCTTGAGCCCTTTGAAGTTGCCCTTCAAGAACTCAAATCCACCATGCGCTGGCCCCACAGTGGGCGCTAACTATCGTGGAATTGTCACGGCAGATGTCCTAGAGAAAGGACTTAGTCGTAGGGCCATCGCAACTAGGAAGCTTAAAGGGGTTAATCGGGACAAAGGACACGAGAGGTTTTATACTAGTTCGGCCCCTTACGATGAAGGTAAAAGCCTACGTCTAGTTGTGTTGGTATTGCCGGGGTTTCGATCACCAAGAGGCTCAACTCGCCGGCTTGGTTATCAATCTTTTGTTGCTTGCCCTAAGCCGCCACCGGGTCGTCCCCTTATATACACGGGTTGACGCCTGGTGGCCTATAGAGTCCCGGCCGGCTCATAATCGTGTCTGGCTCAGTGACTTCCTTTACATTCCTTTCTTTACAAGTCTTTCATTACATACGGCAGTTTGCAATTTTGGGCCTTAAGCCGCCGCTAGGCTTTTGGGCCTTCTATAATATTTGATAAACTATCATCTTAATGTTTACTGGCGGGGCTGACCCGGCCCCTCCTGGGCGGGTCATAACTGATAGTTATATCCCCAACACTTAGTGTGCTATCAAACATCACAACGTAACTGGGTGATTATAAAGATGCTATACAGGTGTCTCCGATGGTCTTTGTTGAGTTGGCATAGATCGAGATTAGTATTTGTGCTACGTCTTGAGCTTGCGTTGGTTTTCCCCAAAGAGGAAGGGATGATGCAGCAGAGTAGCGTAAGTATTTCCCTCAGTTTTTGAGAACCAAGGTATCAATCCAGTAGGAGGCCACGCTCAAGTTCCTCGTACCTGCACAAAATGATAGCTACTCGCAACCAACGCGATTAGGGGTTGTCAATCCCTTCACGGTCACTTACGAGAGTGAGATCTGATAGATATAATATTTTTGGTATTTTTGGTATAAAGATGCAAAGTAAAAAGTAAAGGCAAAGTAAAAAAGCAAAGCAAGATTAAAGTGATGGAGATTGATATGATGAGAATAGACCCGGGGGCCATAGGTTTCACTAGTGGCTTCTCTCAAGAGCATAAGTATTCTACGGTGGGTGAACAAATTACTGTTGAGCAATTGACAGAATTGAGCATAGTTATGAGAATATCTAGGCATGATCATGTATATAGGCATCACGTCCGTGACAAGTAGACCGAAACAATTCTGCATCTACTACTATTACTCCACTCATCGACCGCTATCCAGCATGCATCTAGAGTATTAAGTTAAAAACAGAGTAACGCCTTAAGCAAGATGACATGATGTAGAGAGATAAATTCATGCAATATGAAATAAACCCCATCTTGTTATCCTCGATGGCAACGATGCAATACGTGCCTTGCTACCCCTTCTATCACTGGGAAAGGACACGGCAAGATCGAACCCAAAGCTAAGCACTTCTCCCATGGCAAGAACTACCAATCTAGTTGGCCAAATCAAACGGATAATTAGAAGAGACTTGCAAAGATAACCAATCATACATAAAAGAATTCACAGAAGATTCAAATATTATTCATAGATAGACTTGATCATAAACCCACAATTCATCGGTCTCAACAAACACACCGCAAAAAGAAGATTACATCGAATAGATCTCCACAAGAGAGGGGGAGAACTTTGTATTGAGATTCAAAGAGAGAGAAGAAGCCATCTAGCTACTAACTATGGATCCGGAGGTCTGAGGTAAACTACTCACACTTCATCGGAGGGGCTAGGATGATGTAGAAGTCCTCCGTGATGACGGCCCTCTTCCGGCGGAGCTCCGGAACAGGCCCCAAGATGGGATCTCGTGGATACAGAAAGTGGCGGCGGTGGAATTAGGTTTTTGGCTCCTATTCTGATCGTTTGGGGTACGTAGGTATATATAGGAGGAAGGAGTACGTCGGTGGAGCACCGAGGGGCCCACGAGGCAGGGGGCGCGCCCCCCAACCTCGTGACCTCCTCTTTGACTCCTTGGAGTAGGGTCCAAGTCTCCTGGATCACGTTCGGTGAGAAAATCACGTTCCCGAATATTTTATTCCGTTTGGACTCCGTTTGATATTCTGTTTCTCCAAAACACTGAAATAGGCAAAAAAACATCAATTCTGGGCTGGGCCTCTGGTTAATAGGTTAGTCCCAAAAATAATATAAAAGTGGAAAATAAAGCCCAATATAGTCCAAAACAGTAGATAATATAGCATGGAGCAATCAAAAATTATAGATACGTTGGAGACGTATCAGGCATCCCCAAGCTTAATTCATGCTCGTCCTTGAGTAGGTAAATGATAAAAAGAGAATTTTTGATGCGGAGTGCTACTTGGCATAATTTCAATGCAAATCTTCTTAATTGTGATATGAATATTTAGATTAGAAAGATTCAAGACAAAATTTTATATTGACATAAAAATAATAATACTTTAAGCATACTAACAGAGCAATTATGTCTTCTCAAAATAACATGGCCAAAAAAAGTTATCCCTACAAAATCATATAATCTGGCTATGCTCCATCTTCACCACACAAAGTATTTAAATCATGCACAACCCCGATGACAAGCCAAGCAATTGTTTCATACTCTAACTTTTTCAAAACTTTTTCAATCTTCACGCAATACATGAGCGTGAGCCTTGGATATAGCACTATATGTGGAATAGAATGGTGGTTGTGGAGAAGACAAAAAGGAGGGGAAGATAGTCTCACATCAACTAGGCGTATCAACGGGCTATGGAGATGCCCATCAATAGATATCAATGTGAGTGAGTAGGGATTGCCATGCAACGGATGCACTAGAGCTATAAATGTATGAAAGCTCAAAATGAAACTAAGTGGGTGTGCATCCAACTTGCTTGCTCACGAAGACCTAGGGCAATTTGAGGAAGCCCATCATTGGAATATACAAGCCAAGTTCTATAATGTAAAATTCCCACTAGTATATGAAAGTGATAACATGAGAGACTCTCTACTATGAAGATCATGGTGCTACTTTGAAGCACAAGTGTGGTAAAAGGATAGTAGCATTGCCCCTTTTTATTTATTTTCTCTTTTTGGGGGGGGGGGCTTCCTTTTTCTCTTTGGCCTTTCTCTTTTTTTTATTGGGACAATGCTCTATTAAATGATGATCATCACACTTTTATTTATTTACAACTCAATGATTACAACTCGATTCTAAAACAAAGTATGACTCTATATGGATTCCTCCGGCAGTGTACCGGGATATGCAATGAATCAAGAGTGACAAGTATGAAAAAATTATGAATGGTGGCTTTGCCACAAATATTATGTCAACTACATGATCATGCTAAGCAATATGACAATGATGAATGTGTCATGATGAACTAGATGGTGGAAAGTTGCATGGCAATATATCTCGGAATGGCTATGGAAATGCCATAATAGGTAGGTATGGTGGCTGTTTTGAGGAAGGTATATGGTAGGTGTATGATACCGGCGAAAGGTGTGCGGTATTAGAGAGGCTAGCAAAGGTGGAAGGGTGAGAGTGCGTATGATCCATGGACTCAACATTAGTCATAAAGAACTCATATACTTATTGCAAAAATCTAGAAGTTATCAAAGCAAAGT
This sequence comes from Triticum urartu, assembly GCF_056163025.1. Classification (NCBI taxonomy): domain Eukaryota; kingdom Viridiplantae; phylum Streptophyta; class Magnoliopsida; order Poales; family Poaceae; genus Triticum; species Triticum urartu. The sequence continues at coordinate 503,437,384 of NC_141876.1, read as the reverse complement.
ATTACGCGCATGCTCCTAGGGGGGTAGATTGGTAGGAAAAGACCATCGCTCGTCCCCGACCGCCACTCATAAGGAAGACAATCAATAAATAAATCTTGCTCCGACTTCATCACATAACGGTTCACCATACGTGCATGCTACGGGAATCGCAAACTTTAACACAAGTATTCTTTAAATTCACAACTACTCAACTAGCATGACTTTAATATTATCACCTCCATATCTCAAAACAATTATCATGCTTCAATCTTTTCTTAGTATTCAACACACTCAAAAGAAAGTTTCACAAATCTTGAATACCAAGCATATTATTATTAAGAAAATTACCATGCTATTAAGACTCTCAAAATAATTTAAGTGAAGCATGAGATATCAATAGTTTCTTTAAAACAAATCCACCACCATGCTCTAAAAGATCTAAGTGAAGCACATAGAGCAAAATTATAACGCTCAAAAGATATAAGTGAAGCACACAGAGCAAAATTACTTAGCTCAAAAGATATAAGTGAAGCACATAGAGCAAAATTACATAGCTCAAAAGATATAAGTGAAGCACATAGAGCAAAACTACATAGCTCAAAAGATATAAGTGAAGCACATAGAGTATTCTATCAAATTTTAATTCATGTATGGCTCTATCAAAAGGTGTGTACAGCAAGGATGATTGTGGCATACTAATACACAAAGACACAAATAATACAAGACGCTCCAAGCAAAACACATATCATGTTGGTGAATAAAAATATAGCTCCAAGTAAATTACCGATGGAAGTGGACGAAAGAGGGGATGCCTTCCGGGGCATCCCCAAGCTTTGACTTTTTGGTGTCATTGGATTATCTTGGGGGTGCCATGGGCATACCCAAGCTTAGTCTCTTGCCACTCCTTGTTCCATAATCCATCAAAAGAATTCACCCAAAACTTGAAAACTTCACAACACAAAACTTAAAGTAGAAAACTCGTGAGCTCCGTTAGCGAAAGAAAACAAAAGACCACTTCAAGGTACTGTAATGAACTCATTATTTATGTATATTGGTGTTAAACCTACTGTATTCCAACTTCTCTATGGATTATAAACTATTTTACTAACCATAGATTCATCAAAATAAGCAAACAACACACGAAAAACAGAATCTGTCAAAAACAGAACAATCTATAGTAATCTGTAGCTAGCGCAAGATCTGGAACCCCAAAATTCTAAAATAAATTGCTGGACATGAGGAATTTATCTATTAATCATCTTCAAAAATAATTAACTAAATAGCACTCTCCAAATAAAAATGACAGCAGTTCTCGTGAGCGCTAAAGTTTCTGTTTTTTACAGCAAGTTCAACAAGACTTTCCCCAAGTCTTCCCAACGGTTCTACTTGGCACAAACACTAATTAAACACAAAAACACAACCAAAACAGAGGCTAAATAATTTATTTATTACTAAGCAGGAGCAAAAATCAAGGAATAAAAATAAAATTGGGTTGCCTCCCAACAAGCGCTATCGTTTAACGCCCCTAGCTAGGCATAAAAGCGAGGATAGATCTAGGTATTGCCATAATAGTAAGATAGATTATTAAAACTCATTTCATATTCTCTACATTCGGCAGCAAGTTTTCTTTGAGGCAAGCAAAAGTAATCAAAAGGACTAAATTTAATGGGACAAAAGTCCCCAAGATCAACCTTGGGAGGTATAGGTTCCTCCTTTGGTCCTTCATAATGCACAACCAATTCATCATTATAAGCATTCTTTTGACAAAACTTTGTAAGCCTATATTCAAGAGAATATCCTAGTTCATTATTTCGAATAGTCAAATCATCATTAAGTTCAAAAATTCTATCAACTAAAACATTGGTAGGAACCCTTTTTCTAAGATTTTCATTGAAAGCAACATAATCTAGAGATTGAAAACGCATTATTTCTTCTTGATCAAAGAGGATAGCCTCTATGGGGGGACGGCAAGCGTCCACCCTATAATGCGCAAAGATTTCTTTGGCTTCTTTTATTATGAATCTAAACTCATGAGCCAAAAAGATAGTAGCGGCACGCTTAACAGAAGAATGCTCAATATTAGAAAATTCCAGAAAAATCCTTTGTATGGAAGGATGCATGTGCATGAATTGTCTTTCAAGTTCAACTACAAGCATGGCAATAGCGTCCCCAAAACAACTAGTTCTGTGAAGGATAGAACTACCCATACAAGGTAAAGCACCGGCACAAGTAAAGAAATCTTGAATAACTCCTTTTCCAATAATATTACCACTACCAACACGGAATTTTTTTGTACGAAAGATGGTAGGTTCTTTAGCAGGAGCATCAGAATTTTCCATGATATTGTTATCACCCATATTGGCAATAACTTCACCAATTTCAGACATAACGGCAAGCAAGCAAACTAGCACACGAGCAAAGAAGAGGCAAGCGGGCAAAAGAGGCAATTAGAGAGGGAGGATAGAGAGAGAGATAGAGAGAGAGGGCGAATAAAACGGCAAGGGTGAAGTGGGGGAGAGGAAAACGAGAGGCAAATGGAAAATAATGTAATGCGAGAGATAGGGATTGTGATGGGTACTTGGTATGTTGACTTTTTGCGTAGACTCCTCGGCAACGGCACCAGAAATCCTTGCTACATCTTGAGCTTGCGTTGGTTTTCCCCGAAGAGGAAGGGATGATGCAGCAGAGTAGCGTAAGTATTTCCCTCAGTTTTTGAGAACCAAGGTATCAATCCAGTAGGAGGCCACACTCAAGTCCCTCGTACCTGCACAAAACGATAGCTACTCGCAACCAACGCGACTAGGGGTTGTCAATCCCTTCACGGTCACTTACGAGAGTGAGATCTGATAGATATAATATTTTTGGTATTTTTGGTATAAAGATGCAAAGTAAAAAGTAAAGGCAAAGTAAAAAAGCAAAGCAAGATTAAAGTGATGGAGATTGATATGATGAGAATAGACCCGGGGGCCATAGGTTTCACTAGTGGCTTCTCTCAAGAGCATAAGTATTCTACGGTGGGTGAACAAATTACTGTTGAGCAATTGACAGAATTGAGCATAGTTATGAGAATATCTAGGCATGATCATGTATATAGGCATCACGTCCGTGACAAGTAGACCGAAACAATTCTGCATCTACTACTATTACTCCACTCATCGACCGCTATCCAGCATGCATCTAGAGTATTAAGTTAAAAACAGAGTAACGCCTTAAGCAAGATGACATGATGTAGAGAGATAAATTCATGCAATATGAAATAAACCCCATCTTGTTATCCTCGATGGCAACGATGCAATACGTGCCTTGCTACCCCTTCTATCACTGGGAAAGGACACTGCAAGATCGAACCCAAAGCTAAGCACTTCTCCCATGGCAAGAACTACCAATCTAGTTGGCCAAACCAAACGGATAATTCGAAGAGACTTGCAAAGATAACCAGTCATACATAAAAGAATTCAGAGAAGATTCAAATATTATTCATAGATAGACTTGATCATAAACCCACAATTCATCGGTCTCAACAAACACACCGCAAAAAGAAGATTACATCGAATAGATCTCCACAAGAGAGGGGGAGAACTTTGTATTGAGATTCAAAGAGAGAGAAGAAGCCATCTAGCTACTAACTATGGACCCGAAGGTCTGAGGTAAACTACTCACACTTCATCGGAGGGGCTAGGATGATGTAGAAGTCCTCCGTGATGATGGCCCTCTTCCGGCGGAGCTCCGGAACAGGCCCCAAGATGGGATCTCATGGATACAAAAAGTTGCGGCGGTGGAATTTGGTTTTTGGCTCCCATTCTGATCGTTTGGGGGTACGTAGGTATATATAGGAGGAAGGAGTACGTCGGTGGAGCACCGAGGGGCCCACAAGGCAGGGGGCGCGCCCTAGGGGGGGCGCCCCCCACCCTCGTGACCTCCTCTTTGACTCCTTGGAGTAGGGTCCAAGTCTCCTGGATCACGTTCGGTGAGAAAATCACGTTCCCGAAGATTTTATTCCGTTTGGACTCCGTTTGATATTTTGTTTCTCCGAAACACTGAAATAGGCAAAAAAACAGCAATTCTGGGCTGGGCCTCCAGTTAATAGGTTAGTCCCAAAAATAATATAAAAGTGGAAAATAAATCCCAATATAGTCCAAAACAGTAGATAATATAACATAGAGCAATCAAAAATTATAGATACATTGGAGACGTATCAATTTGTCACTCCGATTGTCGTAGAGGTATCTCTGGGCCCTCTCGGTAATGCACATCACTATAAGCCTTGAAAGCAATGTGACTAATGAGTTAGTTACGGGATATTGCATTACGGAACGAGTAAAGAGACTTGCCGGTAACGAGATTGAACTAGGTATGATGATTCCGACGATCGAATCTCGGGCAAGTAACATACTCATGTCAAAGGGAACAACGTATGTTGTTATGCGGTTTAACCGATAAAGATCTTCGTAGCATATGTGGGAGGCAATATGAACATCCAGGTTCTGCTATTGGTTATTGACCGGAGATGAGTCTCGGTCATGTCTACATAGTTCTCGAACCCGTAGGGTCCGCACGCTTAACATTTGATGACGATCGATATTATGAGTTTATGTGTTTTGATGTACTGAAGATAGTTCGGAGTCCCGGATATGATCACAGACATGACGAGGAGTCTCGAAATGGTCGAGACATAAAGATTGATATATTGGACGATGTTATTCAGACACCGGATGAGTTTCAGGGGTCATCGGATAAATATCGGAGTGTCGGGGGGTTATCGGACCCCCCGAGGGAACTAATGGGCCTCTATGGGCCTTAGTAGGAAGAGAGGAAGGGCCATGAGGGGCTGGCTGCACGCCCTCCCCCTTGGGTCTGAATTGGACTAGGGGAAGGGTGGCGGCGCCCCCCCCTTTCCATCCCTTCCCCCTCTTCCTTCCTTCCCCCTCTCTTCCTTGTTGGAAGCCTACTAGGAATAGGATTCCTATTCCTAGTAGGAATCCTACTTGGGGCGGGCCCCTATAGGGCCGGCCGGCCTTACCCTTGCTCCTTTATATACTGGGGGCAGGGGGCACCCAAGAACACACAAGTTGACATTTGTCTTAGCCGTGTGCGGTGCCCCCCTCCACAGATTTCCACCTCGGTCATATCGTTGTAGTGCTTAGCCGAAGCCCTGCGCCGGTAACTTCATCATCACCGTCATCACGCCATCGTGATGACGAAACTCTCCCTCGGCCTCAACTGGATCAAGAGTACAAGGGACATCACCGAGCTGAACGTGTGCAGATACCGGAGGTGCCCCGTGCATTCAGTACTTGGATCGGTTGGATCGCGAAGACGTTCGACTACATCAACCGCGTTACTTAATGCTTCCGCTTTCGGTCTACGAGGGTACGTAGATGTTATATGAACGAGTAGAACACAAAGGAGTTGTGGGCGTGGGTATATACATATTGCTTGCCATCACTAGTTGATTCTTGATTCAGCGGTATTGTTGAATGAAGCGGCTCAGACCGACATTACACGTACGCTTACGCGAGACTGGTTCTACCGACATGCTCCGCACATAGGTGGCTAGTGGGTGTCTGTTTCTCCAACTTTAGTTGAATCGGATTCAATGAACAGGGTTCTTTCTGAAGATCAAAAAGCAATCACTATACCGCTTTGTGGTTTTTTGATGCGTAGGTAAGAACGGTTCTTGCTAAGCCCGTAGCAGCCACATAAAACTTGCAACAACAAAGTAGAGTACGTCTAATTTGTTTTTGCAGGGCATGTTGTGATGTGATATGGTCAAGACGTGATTATATAAATTGTTGTATGAGATGATCATGTTTTGTAACATAGTTATCGGCAACTGGCAGGAGCCATATGGTTTTCACTTTAGTGTATGAAATGCAATCGCCATGTAATTGCTTTACTTTATCACTAAGCGGTAGCAATAGTCGTCGAGGCAATAGTTGTCAAGACGACAATGATGCTTCGATGGAGATCAAGGTGTCAAGCCGGTGATGATGGTGATCATGACGGTGCTTTGGAGATGGGATCAAAAGGCACAAGATGATGATGGCCATATCATATCACTTATTTGATTGCATGTGATGTTTATACTTTCTGCATCTTATTTTTGCTTAGTTTGGTGGTAGCATTATAAGATGATATCTCACTAACTTTCAAGGTACAAGTGTTCTCCCTGAGTATGCATCGTTGCTACAGTTTGTCGTGCCGAGACACCGCGTGATGATCGGGTGTGATAAGCTCTACGTTCACATACAATGGGTGCAAGCCAGTTTTGCAGACGCAGAGTACTCGGGTTAAACTTGACGACCCTAGCATATGCAGATATGGCCTCGGAACACTGAGACCGAAAGGTCGAGCGTGAATCATATAGTAGATATGATCAACATAGTGATGTTCACCATTGAAAACTACTCCATCTCACATGATGATCGGACATGGTTTAGTTGATATGGATCACGTGCTCACTTAGATGATTAGAGGGATGTCTATCTAAGTGGGAGTTCTTAAGTAATATGATTAATTGAACTTTAATTTATCATGAACTTGTACCTGGTAGTATTTTGCATGTCTTTGTTGTTGTAGATAAATGGCCTGTGTTGTTGTTCCGTTGAATTTTCATGCGTTCCTAGAGAAAGCTAAGTTGAAAGATGATGGTAGCAACTACACAGACTGGGTCCATAACTTGAGGGTTATCCTCATTGCTGCATAGAAGAATTACATCCTGGAAGCACTGCTAGGTGCCAAACCCGCTGCACGAGCAACTCCAGATGTTATGAACACCTGGCAGAGCAAAGCTGATGACTACTCGATAGTTCAGTGTGCCATGCTTTACGGCTTAGAACCGGGACTTCAACGACGTTTTGAACGTCATGGAGCATATGAGATGTTCCAAGAGTTGAAGTTAATATTTCAAGCAAATGCCTGGATTGAGAGATATGAAGTCTCCAATAAGTTCTACAGCTGCAAAATGGAGGAGAATAGTTCTGTCAGTGAACATATACTCAGAATGTCTGGGTACCACAATCACTTGACTCAGCTGGGAGTTAATCTTCCAGTTGATAGTTTCATTGATAGAGTTCTTCAATCACTGCCACCAAGCTACAAGAGCTTCGTGATGAACTATAATATGCAAGGGATGGATAAGACGATTCCCGAGATCTATTCAATGCTAAAGGCTGCGGAGGTAGAAATCAAGAAGGAGCATCAAGTGTTGATGGTCAACAAGACCACTAGTTTCAAGAAAAAGGGTAAAGGGAAGAAGGGGAACTTCAAGAAGAACAGCAAGCAAGTTGCTACTCAAGTGAAGAAGCCCAAGTCAGGACTTAAGCCTCAGACTTAGTGCTTCTACTGCAAAGGGACTGGTCACTGGAAGCGGAACTGCCCCAAGTATTTGGCGGAAAAGAAGGATGGCAAAGTGAAAGGTATATTTGATATACATGTTATTGATGTGTACCTTACTAATGCTCGCAGTAGCACCTGGGTATTTGATACTGCTTCTGTTGCTAATATTTGCAATTCGAAACAAGGGCTATAGATTAAGCGAATATTGGCTAAGGACGAGGTGACGATGCGCGTGGGAAATAGTTCCAAAGTCGATGTGATCGCCGTCGGCACGCTACCTCTACATCTACCTTTAGGATTAGTTTTAGACCTGAATTTATTATTTGGTGCCAGCGTTAAGCATGAACATTATATCTGGATCTTGTTTAATGTGAGACGGCTATTCATTTAAATCAGAGAATAATTGTTGTTCTATTTATATGAGTAATATCTTTTATGGTCATGCACCCTTGATGAGTGGTCTATTTTTACTAAATCTTGATAGTAGTGATACACATATTCATAGTATTGAAGACAAAAGATATAAGTTTAATAATGATAGTGCAAATTATTTGTGGCACTGCTGTTTGGGTCATATTGGTGTAAAGCGCATGAAGAAACTCCATGCTGATGGACTTTTGGAATCACTTGATGCTTGCGAACCATGCCTCATGGGCAAGATGACTAAGACTCCATTCTCCGGAACAATGGAACGAGCAACAGACTTATTGGAAATAATACATACTAATGTATGCGGTCCGATAGTGTTGATGCTCGTGGCGGGTATAATTATTTTCTGACCTTCACAGATGATTTCAGCAGATATGGGTATATCTACTTGATGAAACATAAGTCTGAAACATTTGAAAAGTTCAAAGAATTTCTGAGTGAAGTGGAAAATCATCGTAACAAGAAAATAAAGTTTCTACGATCTGATCGTGGAGGAGAATATTTGAGTTACGAGTTTGGTCTTCATTTGAAATAATGCGGAATAGTTTCGCAACTCACGCCACCTGGAACACCACAGCGTAATGGTGTGTCCGAACGTCGTAACCGCACTTTATTAGATATGGTGCGATCTATGATGTCTCTTACTGATTTACCGCTACTTTAGAGACGGCTGCATTCACGTTAAATAGGGCACCATCGAAATCCGTTGAAACGACACCTTATGAACTGTGGTTTGGCAAGAAACCCAAGTTGTCGTTTCTTAAAGTTTGGGGTTGCGATGCTTATCTGAAAAAGCTTCAACCTGATAAGCTCGAACCCAAATCGGAGAAATGTGTCTTCATAGGAGACCCAAAGGAGACTGTTGGGTACACCTTCTATCACAGATCCGAAGGCAAGATATTCGTTGCTAAGAATGGATCCTTTCTAGAGAAGGAGTTTCTCTCGAAAGAAGTGAGTGGGATGAAAGTAGAACTTGATGAGGTAATTGTACCTGCTCCCTTATTGGAAAGTAGTTCATCACTGAAATCAGTTCCAGTGATTCCTACACCAGTAAGTGAGGAAGCTAATGATGATGATCATGAAACTTCTGATCAAGTTACTACCGAACCTCGTAGGTCAAACAGAGTAAGATCTGCACCAGAGTGGTACGGTAATCCTGTTCTGGAGGTCATGTTACTTGACCATGATGAACCTACGAACTATGAGGAAGCGATTATGAGCCCAGGTTCCGCAAAATGGCTTGAAGCCATGAAATCTGAGATGGGGTCAATGTATGAGAACAAAGTGTGGACTTTGGTTGACTTGCCCGATGATCGGCAAGCCATAGAGAATAAATGGATCTTCAAGAAGAAGACTGATGCTTACGGTAATGTTACTGTCTACAAAGCTCGACTTGTTGCAAAAGGTTTTCGACGAGTTCAAGGAGTTGACTACGATGAGACCTTCTCACCCGTAGCGATGCTTAAGTCCGTCTGAATCATGTTAGCAATTGCCACATTTTATGATTATGAAATCTGGCAAATGGATGTCAAAATTCCATCCCTTAATGGATATCTTAAAGAAGAGTTGTATATGATGCAACCAGAAGGTTTTGTTGATCCAAAAGGTGCTAACAAAGTGTGCAAGCTCCAGTGATCCATTTATGGACTGGTGCAAGCCTCTCGAAATTGGAATATACGCTTTGATAGTGCGATCAAAGCATATGGTTTTATACAGACTTTTGGAGAAGCCTGTACTTACAAGAAAGTGAGTGGGAGCTCTGTAGCATTTCTGATATTATATGTAGATGACATATTGTTGATTGGAAATGATACTGAATTTCTGAATAGCATAAAAGGATACATGAATAAGAATTGTTCAATGAAAGACCTCGGTGAAGCTGCTTATATATTGGGCATCAAGATCTATAGAGATAGATCAAGACGCTTAATTGGACTTTCAAAAGCACATACCTTGATGAAGTTTTGAAGAACTTCAAAATGGATCAAGCAAAGAAAGGGTTCTTGCCTGTGTTACAAGGTGTGAAATTGAGTCAGACTCAATGCCCGACCACTGCAGAAGATAGAGAGAAAATGAAAGTCATTCCCTATGCTTCAGCCATAGGTTATATCATGTATGCAATGCTGTGTACCAGACCTGATGTGTGTCTTGCTATTAGTTTAGCAGGGAGGTACCAAAGTAATCCAGGAGTGGATCACTGGACATCGGTCAAGAATATCCTGAAATACCTGAAAAGGACTAAGGATATGTTTCTCGTTTATGGAGGTGACAAAGAGCTCGTCGTAAACGGTTACGTCGATGCAAGCTTTGACACTGATCCGGATGACTCTAAGTCACAAACCGGATTCGTGTTTTTATTGAATGGTGGAGCTGTCAGTTGGTGCAATTCTAAGCAAAGCGTCGTGGCGGGATCTACGTGTGAAGCGGAATACGTAGCTGTTTCGGAAGCGGCAAATGAAGGAGTCTGGATGAAGGAGTTCATATCCGATCTAGGTGTCATACCTAGTGCATCGGGTCCAATGAAAATCTTTTGTGACAATACTGGTGCAATTGCCTTGGCAAAGGAATCTAGATTTCACAAGAGAACCAAGCACGTCAAGAGATGCTTCAATTCCATCAGCGATCAAGTCAAGGAGGGAGACATAGAGATTTGCAAGATACATACGGATCTGAATGTTGCAGGTCCATTGACTAAGCCTCTCTCACCAGCAAAACATGGTCAGCACCAAGACTCCATGGGTGTTAGAATCATTACAGTGCAATCTAGATTATTGACTCTAGTGCAAGTGGGAGACTGAAGGAAATATGCCCTAGAGGCAATAATAAAGTTGTTATTTATATTTCCTTATATCATGATAAATGTTTATTATTCATGCTAGAATTGTATTAACCGGAAACTTAGTACATGTGTGAATACATAGACAAACAGAGTGTCACTAGTATGCCTCTACTTGACTAGCTCGTTAATCAAAGATGGTTAAGTTTCCTAACCATAGACATGAGTTGTCATTTGATGAACGGGATTACATCATTACAGAATGATGTGATTGACTTGACCCATCCGTTAGCTTAGCACGATGATCGTTTAGTTTGTTGCTATTGCTTTCTTCATAACTTATACATGTTCCTATGACTATGACATCATGCAACTGTCGAACACCGGAGGAACACATAGTGTGCTATCAAACATCACAACGTGATTGGGTGATTATAAAGATGCTCTACAGGTGTCTCTGATGGTGTTTGTTGAGTTGGCATAGATCGAGATTAGGATTTGTCACTCCGATTGTCGTAGAGGTATCTCTGGGCCCTCTCGGCAATGCACATCACTATAAGCCTTGCAAGCAATGTGACTAATGAGTTAGTTACAGGATGTTGCATTAAGAAACGAGTAAAGAGACTTGCCGATAATGAGACTGTACTTGGTATGATGATACCACGATTGAATCTCGGGCAAGTAACATACTGATGACAAAGGGAACAACGTATGTTGTTATGCGGTTTGACCGATAAAGATCTTCATAGAATATGAGGGAGCCAATATGAACATCTAGGTTCCTCTATTGGTTATTGACTGGAGATGAGTCTCGGTCATGTCTACATAGTTCTCGAACCCGTAGGGTCCGCACGCTTACATTCGATGATGATTGGTATTTTGAGTTTATGTGTTTTGATGTGCCGAAGATAGTTCGGAGTCCCGAATATGATCACGGACATGACGAGGAGTCTCAAAATGGTCGAGACATAAATATTGATGTATTGGACGATGTTATTCGGACACCGGATGAGTTCCAGGGGTCACCGGATAAATATCGGAGTGCCGAGGGGTTATCGGAACCCCCGGGGGAACTAATGGGCCTCTATGGGCCTTAGTGGGAAGAGAGGAAGGGCCAGGAGGGGCTGGCCGTGCCCAACCCCCCCCCCCTTGGGTCTGAATTGGACTAGGGGAAGGGGGGGCGCCCCCCTTTCCTTCCCTTCCCCCTCTCTTCCTTGTTGGAAACCTACTAGGAATAGGATTCCTATTCCTAGTAGGAATCCTACTTGGGGCGCACCCCTATAGGGCCGGCAGGCCTCCCCCTTGCTCCTTTATATGTGGGGGTAGGGGGACCCTAGAACACACAAGTTGACAGTTGTCTTAGCCATGTGTGGTGCCCCCCTCCACAGATTTCCACCTCGGTCATATCGTTGTAGTGCTTAGGCGAAGCCCTGCGCCGGTAACTTCATCATCACCGTCGTCACGCCGTCATGCTGATGAAACTCTCCCTCGGCCGTAGCTGGATCAAGAGTACGAGGGACGTCACCGAGCTAAACGTGTGCAGATCGCCGAGGTGTCATGCGTTTGGTACTTGGATCGGTTGGATCGCGAAGACGTTCGACTACATCAACCACGTTACTTAACGCTTCCGCTTTCGGTCTACGAGGGTACGTAGACTTACTCTCCCCCTCTCATTGCTATGCGTCTCCTAGATAGATCTTGCGTGATCGTAGGAATTTTTTTTGAAATACTGCATTCCCCAACAACGGTCACGTGCGAGTAGGTGACCGCAACATCCGAACCTCCACGGTCCACAAAGTTGAGCAGCTGGCTTGCCTCCAAAGGATCAGGCTCCAGCATACCGACCACCTCAGCATTATCAATCATAAGTACCACCAACACGGTGGACTCAGGCGCCTCCAATTGCTCACATGGCATAGGTGAATCATGTCCCTCACTAGAGGCCGCGGGTGAGTCGACCTCCATATGCTCCATAGACTAAGGCGAAGCATGTCTCACACATAGCTGATGAAACTTGGGCATGATTTGCAACACATGGGCAATGATCACGACGATGTCCTCGCCCTTGGCGGTAGACGACACAAAGAGCAGGCCAGACAATGACAATGAACTAACCCCAACATGAGGGGAGAAACAACTGAAGAGCTATGTACCCTTGTCATCCGCGGAACCAACGCCAGAAACACCAGGAGGCCGCGACATTGAAGCGATCAACAACATAGTCGATACAAGGGAGAGCTTGCCGAGAGCAGCCTCCGCCCACTCCAGAAAGCTCTCAAGTCGCGCCAACAAGCCTCGCACCAGCTTGGACTGATCTGCCAAAGTGGACTACAACACCACATTAGATGAGGTTGCCAAGCAAACTATACTAGAGAGGCAGAGATGACGCCTTGGAGGGATGCACGGACTTCATCGGACCTCCACAAGAAGCTCCTCGATGATGCCCTATCCCGAGGCGGGGTTCGGACGACATGACAAGGCATGCCAACGAGTCGAGTGGACGCCAAGGGTTGCAGCACTCACGTGCATGGTGCCCGTCTCCAAACAATGGAGGCACCAAAGGGAATCTCGACAAACAGTCGCATGGTGCCCAAAAGCGAGGCATATGCAACATCTACCATGAAGCCAAGCGGGAATGGGACAGGAGTCATCACCGGGGCAGGTGGTGCCGGACCTCACGGCAACACCTCTTGCCATCCTTTGTCTGTCACCACCTTACACCCCACACACGCCGAGCAGTCGAAGGTGAGAAATTGGTAGCCAGCGCCGCCTGCGGGGCTAGCACTTCGTCTTCGTTGGCGAGGGAGGCCCACATCACAGGCAGGCATACCGTTGGGCTTAAGCCCTTATATCATCGCGCAAGGGATGATGCCATCCAAGGCCACTGGACGAGAGCATCGTCCTGAGCAACAGAGGCTTGCGTTGAAGGGGCGGCCAACAATGATGGCAGCAGAAGAGTCCAGCACTCGTGGACGACCAAAGGCACACACTACTAGGGAAAACCTTATACACAAGAGCTTACGAGTAGCGCATTTTAAAAGGTAGCACTACTACTATTTAGTAGTAGTGCTTGGGCAGAAAGAGCGATGCTACTATGCACATAGCAGTAGCACTGTAGTTATAAAACACGCTACTACTATAATTGCCAGACCGTTGCCGGCAGGCAAGGTATTCTAGTAGCGCTCATGCGTAAAAAGCGCTACTGCTATTATACTTAGCAATAGCGCTTTCCTCCAACCAGCGCTACTGCTAAATTCAGTCCCCTCCTATGACCAAAGTTTAGTCCCACCTCGCTCCACGAACAGAATGTTTACCACCTTAAATATGGTGCTTCTCAAACTATCACAACCACTTGGTCTTCATTGTACTCTATGTGTAGGATCTATGGCAATATGAATCTTCACCAGTTCCTAAACCGGCGAAGATTCATACTGACAATTTAGATTCTACACAAAAAGATCATTGATGACCAATGCTTTTTTTAATTTGATGTTTTTTACATGCTTAGCCTTAGTACTAGTGTTGGTTCTATAAAACCGCTACTGCTAATGATCGTAGTAGTAGCGCTAGTTCCCTTAACGCGTTACTGCTATGGAGCTTAGCAATAGCGGTGGTTACAAACCAGCGCTACTACTACGGGGCACCTTATCCACACCCCGGCCCGCGCGCGTCCTTACTCTCCCCCTCACACTCTCACTCACTCACTCCACCGCGCGGTGTCGCCCGTCGTCGCCCGCCGTCACCCACCAGCGCCCCCAAGGTATCTGGCTCCCTCCCTCCTCCTCTCACCGCCCTCCTCTCTCCTCCCTCTGGCGGCCCTCCTCACTCCTCCCTCCTCCCACCGGCGGTCCTTCTCCCTCCTCCAACTGCCCTGCTCCCTCCTCCCTCCTCCCACTGCCCTCCTCTCTCCTCCCTCCCCCAGCCACCCGAAGCCCTCACTCCTCCCTCCTCATCCTCCTCCTCCCACCTCTCTTTGTATAAAAATTTAGGTATAGAATATTTTTAGTAAAAGAATTTAGTAATAGAAATTTTTAGGTATAGAAATGTATTATGTTATATGAGAATTTTTTTAGTAAATGTAGATTTTCTGAATAGAATTGAAAAAATTAAGTAAATGTAGGTCTTTTGAATAGAATAGGAATTTTTGTAAGTTATGTGAAATTAGGGCACTTTTCTATGATTCAAGAAGTAGACGGTAGTTAAATAACCAGGGCATTTTTCTAGGGTTTATGAGGATATATAGATAGATGGATGGATGGACAGATATTAGGGCTAGAACTAGGGTATTTTTAGTGAATGTATATGTCTTTTCAATTTTTAGGGTTAGAACAAGGTATTTTTAGTAAATGGTAGGGCTAGAAGTAGGATGTTTTAGACATAGGGTTTCACTAAGTCCTAAGATGAGGATAATGATGTTTTTGTTTATATTTTGTTTTTGCATAAATCAAGGAGCCCCTGCATCATCCCTGTCGCCATCCCCGTCACTGACCACCTCCGATCTCGAGGTGAGACCAGCCAAATCCCCATGTCGATGATGATGTAGATGTTTTGATAGTTGTAGTAGAGTAGTAGCTACATGAGTGGCCTATGTTTGCGGGGAACACCTCACGGTGGCCTATGTTTTGCCGGAGTGTTGATTAATTTCCATTCCAGTAAATTTCAGGCGCTCGATATATGTCCTTTTTAGCAAAGGTCATGCCGGATTTTTCCTTGAATTTTGGCATGACTTGTGCTAGAATATGTAGAAAATATCGAGTCGCCCGGATTTTGTAGAAATATAATTAAACGACATTTTAGGTTGACTTTAAGTCTGTCGAGGCTCCATACATGACAGTCAACAAATGAGTGAGGGAGAAAGTCTGCATCATATATGAGAGAAGAAGAATCCCGGCTGTTGTCGTGGGGGTCATTTCTCCTTGTGCTAGACCTTTGTTATGCACTAGGGGAAGGAGGAGTAACGGCCATCATCGACGGTCGAAAAATTAGTGAGGGAGTGTGTCCACCGTATATGAGAGAGGACGAAGAATCCCGACTGTTTTCGTGGGGGTCATTTCTCCTTCTTCTCCTTGTGCTAGACCTTTGTTATGCACTAGGGGAAGGAGGAGTAACGACCATCACCGACGGTCACAGATGTCAGAGAGGAATCAGTGAGGGAGAGTCTCCACCATATATGAGAGGACGAAGAATCCCGACTGTTGTCGTGGGGGTCGCTTCTCCTTCGTTCCCGTGTGCTAGACATTTTGGTGTAATGCACTCGGGAACGAAGGGAGGAGCAACCATCAGCAACGGTCGAATATATACACCACGTGAGCTGGGAGTTTTCAAGAAAAGACTTGACAGACCAATATTCAACCCATGATGAATAATAATGGTCTAATTAGTTTTTGTAGTACATATGTTGAATTGTACAAGTTCAATCTTTGAATTATGAACATAGGAAATGTCTGACGACGACGATAGGCTCCCGGAGTGCGACTGGTGCGGCGATGACCGGGGTCTGTGTGACATGCCTCACCTGGTAGAAGGTCGGCGCTTCAGTATTAAGCTCCAGGAGACCTTCGATGTTGAAACGGTACGCAACGACGACAAGTGTTTTTTTTCATAATTAAGCACGACTTCTGCTTCTTCAACGTGTAATTTTCGTCTTTTACAATTCGACTAGCTTATTTCATGCCATGCAAGACACTATGTCTTGGAGAGTATGGATTTTAAAGATCATGAAAGTATGGAAACAAAGATAGTTCACCTAAGGACCCATCATGGTTATGATTTTGCTGTAAATCTATACAATTCTGAGAGAGTATCCCATTTTGGTTGCTCGAATTGGGAAGCACTTTGCAAGACGTATGATTTTCATGAGTATGCTTGTCACCTTGGATCTTGGTGATCCTGACATCGACGAAGAGAATATGAACATTTGGGTTCTTGTTGATACGCTTCCAATTCTACCGCTATGTGAGTTTCTCAAACATAGTTATTATGTAATTTATATTGTTTATTTCAAAACAGTTGACAACTTATTTCCATTGACGGCATATTTCCATTCTCCAAACAATGTACGAAAGATGGTAGACAGAACCTACTACACGGATGGCGTAGAATTAACTTATCAGGCGAAAGATCATCTTATCTCATTTATTATTGATGTTGAGAATTACAATCGCAATTATCAAACTCCTGCACATTATGGTCAATACATGCCACTAGTGCACGTGCTAACCTACGGTAACATCCATGGAGATGGCATGATAAGATTTTTTACTATTACAACGTCCGTACATCTTTTGCATATATTCTTCTAAAGCTAAACTACATTGCTAACTACATGTTATTATTATGTTTTTCAACAAAAAATCCCGAAGGATTGTGTGCCTAATCTAATGTTTCCGAAAGGTCACCTTGATGTTATGAGCTTACGGCCAGGTCATCCTAGGCTTCACTGTTGTTCATACCGGATTTCTAAAACCGGTGAAGACATGACAATCAAAGATTGAAAAAAAATGTATGGACAATCGTAGGGAGCTACTTGGAAGCAATATTGTGCGAAGTGCAAGAATTGGAGACATGATAATCTCCATTCTCCGTAATGGAGAGTCGGGGCCTATCTTGTTTTATGCTATTTTACCTTAGAGAGGGTAGTTAGGTCCTAGCTAATACTCATGATCATGTGCTAAGAACAATTAAGTAGGGTTGGTTAGATGACTGATGATGATGAGTATGACTTGTTATTATGATAACGAGTAGAAGTTGTATGATGATGATGAGTTGGACTTGTTGTTATGATACCAATGATGAGTTATTTATTATTATTATTATTATTATTATTATTATTATTATTATGCATAATGTTAAGTTATTATATATATCGGTAGGTGAAATGAATATGGATTAGATTCAAGTGGAGGCAATATGATGAGTTATTATATATACCAATGGGTGAAATGAACATGGATTAGATTCAAGTGGAGGCAATATGATGAGTTATTATATATACCAATGGGTGAAATGAACATGGATTAGATTCAAGTGGAGGCAACATGTGGTGCACATCCTCCACTGTTATTATTATTAGTGGGTGAATGTGCACCACATGTTGCCTCCATTTGAATCTGATCCACGTTCATTTCATCCATTGTTATATATAATAACTAGTCATGATCATAAAATCATATAATGAAAGTACTGTATATAAAACCTATACAAATACAGCGACAATAAGCTGCATTTTCAAAAATACAGAAAAATTTAGCAGTAGCGCTTTTCGAAAGAAACGCTGCTGCTACTTACTATTATCAGTAGCGCGTTTTTCCCTACCAAGCGCTATTACTAACTAGGTATAGCTATATCGCCTTACTAGTAGTAGCGCTTGTACAAGCGCTACTAATAGCTATAAAACAAACGCTACTACTATGGTTATCCCTAGTGACAGGGTGTCGCTGCGCCATGGCAACCGCGGCTAAAGGAGGCTGGTCACCGGGTAGAACAAGCCCCCCAACCAGGGCAGACCGCGGCGCGGGCTGCAGCAACATGGACGGAGAGCCTGTCGCCGCTCCTGACGGCACGAACACCGACTAGGGAAGAGCTCGAGGAACCTTGGCAGCCATAGCTGGAGGAGGCTGGTTGCTGAGCAGGACAAGCCCCCCATCCAAAGCAGACCGGCGAGGTGTGTTGCAGCAGCACTGATGGAAAGCCTGCCAGCGGTTCTCCGCCGTTGCTGACGCCGGCAGCATGTCAACGCATCAGCAGAGCTCAAGGGAGCACGAGAGAGCATGGCTTCAACGGGAGAGGAGAGAGGACACACAGGGGGTACCGGATCTAGTCGAGGTTATCGCGGGGGAGATCGGAGGAGAGAGAAGGGGTCGCGTCAAGCCCCCCATCCAAAGCAGACCGATGGCGTGTGCTGCAACAGCATTGCCAGAGAGCCTACCGCCAGTTCTCCGCCACTGCTGACGCCGGTAGCATGTCAACGCATCAGCAACATAGACGAGCTCAAGGGAGCACGAGAGAGCGTGGCTTCAACGGGAGAGGAGAGAGGACACGCAGGGGGTACCGGATCTGGTCGAGGTTGTCACGGGGGGAGATCTGAGGAGAGAGAAGGGGTCGCGGTCAAGCCCCCCGTCCAAAGCAGACCGGCGACGTGTGCTGCAGCAGCAATGACGGAGAGCCTACCGCCGCTTCTGACGCGGGCAGCATGTCAACGCATCAGTAGCATAGACGAGCTCAAGGGAGCACGAGAGAGCGTGGCTTCAACGGAAGAGGAGAGGACACACAGGGGGAACCGGATCTGGTCGAGGTTGTCGCGGGGAAGATCAGAGGAGAGAGAAGGGGTCGCGGTCGCTCACCATCCGCGGACGCGAGAGCCCAGCGACGTGAGCATTTTTCAAAATAACCTCTCTCGCTGTGTCATTCTTTAAAGATGTATGCAGCGAGCGATAGAGAGTGATCTATCATTGATTTTGCTTAATTTGGCTGGGGGGCCCAACCTCCTACACCGCCACACCAGTTTCTTGAAATAGACCCATGGCATATCCGGCCGATGTTGTATTGTGATAGAGAATAATTACTAACTTTGGCAGGATTTTGATGTTAGTTCCACAAAAGGCTAGTAGTACTTTCCAGCTTTTCCAGCTAACTAGTACTCCCTCCGTTTTTATTTCCTCCGCATATTAGAGTTAACTGAAGTCAAACTTCATAAAGTTTGATCAAGTTTATAGAAAATAATATAAACATTTACCATAACAAATTTATACTATGTGAAAGTACATTCAATAATAAATCTAATGATGTTGATTTGTTATCGTATATGTTAATATTTTTGTTTATAAAATTGGTCAAAGTTTACAAAGCTTGACTTTGACCAAAGCTAATACGCGAACTAAATAAAAACGGAGGGAGTACTCCCTCCGTTCCGAATTATTTGTCTAGATACAGATGTATCTAGACTTATTTTAGTGCTAGATACCTCCGTATCTAGACAAATCTAAGACAAGTAATTCGGAACGGAGGGAGTAATACATAGAATGGTAGAAGCAGACAAGCGCTTTTAGGATGGTCAAGTAACTGATACATCCAAAAATAGAAATAAGAAAGCGCTTTCTGCACTGTGGTAGTAGATCTTAAGATGACTGAAACGCACAAAAATAGAAACGGAAAAGTGCTTTCAGAAAGCCAACGAACGTAAATGCAAAAGGATTGGTAGTAGTTCATCATGTCTGTTGGCTAAAAGAAGAAACAAACCAGAGCTGGCAAGCAAATGGGCTTTTGTTCAATGGCTAAACCAAACAATCTGCATATTACTTAGTTTTGCTACCCGTGTTTTTTTCCCTCGTTGCAATCAAACCTAATCAGTTTCTAAGTATAGATAAATATTTGCAAACAGATGCCACAACGAAACCTCGATTTCCAAATACTGAACCCTGAGCAAACATCTATCCTCGTACTTCTGGAAACCTACTAAGCTAGTAAGATGTTGACAGAAAGCCATGTAATCAGATTTCAACAACTCGGATTTTGTTATAGAAAGTCGCTATAATTAAACTTCTTAAACTACAGATGGACTGGTCTTAAATGCAACACCCTCTCTTGATAGTGAACTGTAACACTGGTGGCAAGAGGATAGGGACTCCCAGATCTTTCAGAAAGGAAAATGTATGGACAGCTTCATCATTTTGGGCCCATGGCACCTATGAAAGGAAAGGAAGGAAAGGTTTTTTCCCAAGGAGGCCCGGCCACACCTTTGCAGGATCTTACTGACCTTTGGTAGCAAATCTTTCACTCTTGGGGGCACTCAGGTAGTACGCTGTGCAGCAGTAGTTGTCTGTCCACTTGCTGGTGATGTTTTTCTTTCTCTTCTGTTTTCATTTGTCATGTTTTTTTTAACTTGCAAGACTTTTACACATAACTTATAAATATACTCCCTTGCATAATTCTAAGAGAAAGGGCAATCAAACACTACACAAGTTAAAGTTCATGCTATTTCAAAAGGAAAATACTACACATATTGAGTCAAGATATGCAAGCCTTGGTGAGCAGTTGCTATAATAATTCCCAAGGTATCAAGGTAGAGGCACACAAATAAAATTACTCGGTTCAGCGCATAGTAACACCACATCGGAACAATGAGAAACTATTAGGCATTTTACTTGCTTAGATCCATGGAGCACAAGCTTAATAGCAGGTCAAAGATAAGAACCGCATGAGTCATGCGAGTATTTCATATATAAACTTGGCAGATGTAAAGAAATGCCAAATTAAATGATAACTAGCCCTAGAAGAGGTAGTGATTATCTTTCAACTTTAATGGAGAAAACCTCTACATGAAGCCATAAACATCCAGGTCATAACAGACATTGAAGCATTAAATGCTAACTAAATCAGAAAAACTGTTGCCATTACACTACAACTTCTAAATTGACATGACAGATACAGACAGGCTTCCTACTTCACAGCTGAAGCTCGAAATAGGCATGTAAATTAAGTCCGGGAAACTGAACATGGCTACAAGCTACTTCTAAAGACGTCTACAGATTGGCAAGAGCAGGTACAGAGAATAACTCAGACCAAACTGCAGTGTTGGAGCCTACAAGGCGATCAACATAGCATGTCTCTTACCTGATTGTTACAAACTTGTTTGTGCCATGCTTGGCCCAGAAGGTCTTCAAGTCAATTGGATTATTAAGGTTGTACCCTTCACCAGCTAGCTTCTCAAGAACCTTTTTGAATGCACCTTGGCTCATCTTCCTTCCAGCAATACGTGCGCCCCGGCGCTTTGTGTTCATTGGCAGCGGGTATGTCGAAATAGAAGTTGTGCAGCATGCAGACTGCCAGCCACCTGCACCCCACCGGTAGCATTGCTGGGGAGCTCCAGTGCATGAGCACACAGGTGTTGGTATCCTTGAAATGTCAAAATCAATACCATTAATTACCATTTCCACAGGCTTAAGAGGACCCCTGCTTCGGGGTGCACGGGCCTTGGGTGCCCCATCTTCCCCTGGAGTAGCAACCTTCTTAGGCTTCTTCGGCTTCGGCAACTTAGGCTGACGACCTTGCTGCCTCTTCTTTACCGGAGGCTTGCTTCCGACCACAGAATGCTCTTCAACCAACGGTGGGGCAATTTTTTCCTCCTCGGGCACAGGAGGCTCCTGTGGCTGCATCATCTGGAGAGTGTGCGCACCACGCGCATCTGGCATCATCCCAAAACCTGTAGGGTGGTGATGCACAGCATGTCCAGGATGTCCAATATGTCCAGCAGGCCCAAGAGGAACAGCATGAAGGACCTTCTGCTCACGGGAATGTTGATGCTGATGCTGATGCTGCTGTTGATGTTGGTTCTGGTGATGGTGCTGGTGCTGCTGCTGATGCTGATGCTGATGCTGATGCTGATGCTGATGCTGCGAGGGGTGCATCCAGGCCTCATTGCGCACAAAATCCATGTGAATAGCCGGCGGCTCGGTGGGCATGCCACCAGAGGGTTCGCCGTTACCATAGTCGCGGGGGTGATGTGAATGTGGCGGGTGGTGCGGGGCGTTGTGGTGCTGCAAGAAGGTGCCGTTGGGGAGCAGCGGCTTAGTGTCCCGGTGGCCGCCGGCCACAGATGGCATCAGCTGCAGGCCGAGGTTGCCTTTCATCGTCTCATAGAAGCCCCAATTCCGAATGCTCAAGCTGCCGTCGTCGTCCATCTCGGCCGGCCCTGAACAAACGAATCGAAATCCAAGAAAACCGAGATTGGAACGAGAAATGTGCTCTTCTTTCGGGCTCTGGACGGTCAGGCTATACCCACCATTGCATTCCAGACGCCAATCCCTGGGACCTATTTCCAAAAACAAGCAGAAAAAAAATCAGGGATCCGTAAGCAGGGGCGGATCTAGATGGTGCGCACCGGCACACCCAGAAATTGCGATTGGTGAGTGGGATTTAACAAATCTCTGATTGGGAACAACCCTCATACCTCAAAACCCAATGGCCCGAGATTGCGGACGGGGCGGGGACAGCAGGGACGAAATTCGGCGACGGGGAAGAACGGGGACGGCGATGGAGGCGAGGCGCGTGAGAGGGGCGGAGGGGTTGTGGGAGTGGGGGTGCGGAGGGGTGGGGGTGAGGCGTCGGCGGTAACGCAGTGCTACGGCAGGGCACGGCGTGGTACAGTCTAGGAGAGATGGAGCCGCCTTGGGTCGGATTGGTTAGGTCAGGAGGGCCGAGGCTCGGGCCGAGGAAGACGAAAGCAAGGTACAGGATGGTCTAGAGAAAATGGCATATTTCTTTCTTGCACTTTGACACAAATGCCACGCTTTGGATAAGACCCCACGTGTAAGCGGCACCGAAATGGCGCTTCGTCAAAGCCAAAACTGCCGAGCATCTCCAACCGAAATATGTAAAGTTGAAATGTATGATCGAGTAAATACCACGGAATTACAGCAACAGTTAGATTTATTATCTTCTATGGAAAATTAGAGCATCTGCAGTCGGACGTCTCAAACCCTCCTCAAACACCCGAATGATCGGCCGGTACCGGTCCAAAAAGTACGACCTAACCGGGCACCTCAAACCGGCCTCAAACGCTTGGGCTGACCGACACCCCTCATATGCAGCCTAATTCTAGGGCGGATATGGGAGGCCCGGGCACGTCCGTCAGGTCGGATCCGGACCACGTTGGCCCACCCTGACCTTGCATGTATTCATCCTCATTTGCTCCGAGACCAAATCCTAGCCACTCCATCACCCCCTGCCTCCAAGCTCACTTTCCACGAACTCCGACCTTCTCTGGCATGGCTGGCAATGGGTCCGAGTCTGTTGTCAGCCGATCTATGAACTGGGACATCATCCCAGTTGGGCCCGAGGAGGAGATGGTCGTTCGCATTGCGCTTCGCCGCGTACGTTAGGAGAATGCCCGACAGCGGTCGGACTCGATCTGCCGAGAAGCCATCGCCTCAGCCCAATGGCGCCTGGATCCAGCGCGCGTGCGTCGTCGCTGCCTCACCGGAGGCGGTGCGCTCCATCTGGCGTCGGAACGCCGCGACGAATGCGCAAGCCCTTCGTTGACGCGCCGCCACGAGGCCATATGTGGCTTGTCCGCTGAGGCTATGGTGTGGTGTGTTGGGGAACGCAGTATTTCAAAAAAATTCCTACGATCACGCAAGATCTATCTAGGAGATGCATAGCAACGACAAGGGAGAATGTGTATATGTACCCTCATAGACCAAAAGCGGAAGCGTTTAGTAATGCGGTTGATGTAGTCGAACGTCTTCGCGATCCAACCGATCCAAGTACCGAACACACGGCACCTCCGTGATCTGCACATGTTCAGCTCGGTGACGTCCCTCGAACTCTTGATCCAGTTGAGGTCGAGGGAGAGTTTCGTCAGCATGACAGCGTGGTGACGGTGATGATGAAGTTATCGACGCAGGGCTTCGCCTAAGCACTATGACAATATGACTGAGGTGGAAAACTATGAAGGGGGGCACCGCACACGGCTAAGACAAATCTTGGAGTGCCTTTGGGGTGCCCCCCTGCCCACGTATATAAAGGAGGGGGAAGAGGAGGCCGGTCTAGGAGGGGCGTGCCTATAGGGGGAGTCTAACTAGGATTCCCAATCCTAGTTGGAGTCCCCTTCCTTTTTCCAAGAGGAGAAAGAGGGAAGGAGTAGGAGAGGGAGAAGGAAAGAGAGGGGGGCATCGCCCCCTCCCTAGTCCAATTTAGACTTGCCATGGGGGGCCACCCCTTGAGGCCCCTATCTCCTTTCCCGTATGGCTCATTAAGGCCCACTACTTCCCCCGGCGAATTCCCGTAACTCTCCGGTACTCCGAAAAATACCCGAATCACTCGGAACCTTTCTGATGTCCGAATATAGTCTTCCAATATATCAACTTTTACGTCTCGACCATTTTGAGACTCCTCGTCATGTCCGTGATCTCATCCGGGACTCCGAACAACCTTCGGTACATCAAATCACATAACTCATAATATAAATCATCATCGAACATTAAGCGTGCGGACCCTACGGGTTCGAGAACTATGTAGACATGACCAAGACACATCTCCGGTCAATAACCAATAGCGGAACCTGGATGCTCATATTGGCTTCTACATATTCTACGAAGATCTTTATCGGTCAAACCGCATAACAACAAACGTTGTTTTCTTTGTCATCGGTATGTTACTTGCCCAAGATTTGATCGTCGGTATCCTCATACCTAGTTCAATCTCGTTATCAGCAAGTCTCTTTACTCGTTCCGTAATGCATCATCCCGTAACTAACTCTTTAGTCACATTGCTTGCAAGGCTTATAGTGATTAGCATTACCGAGAGGGCCCAGAGATACCTCTCCGACAATCAAGTGACAAATCCTAATCTCGATCTATGCCAACTCAATAAACACCATCGGATACACCTGTAGAGCATCTTTATAATCACCCAGTTATGTTGTGACGTTTGATAGCACACTAAGTGTTCCTCCGGTATCCGGGAGTTGTATAACCCATAGTCATAGGAACATGTATAAGTCATGAAGAAAGCAATAGCAACAAACTAAACAATCATAGTGCTAAGCTAACGGACGGGTCATGTCCATCACATCATTCTCTAATGATGTGATCTCGTTCATCAAATGACAACACATGTCTATGGCTAGGAAACTTAACCATCTTTGGTTAACGAGCTAGTCAAGTAGAGGCATACTAGGGACACTTTGTTTGTCTATGTATTCACACATGTATCAAGTTTCCGGTTAATACAATTCTAGAATGAATAATAAACATTTATCATGATATAAGGAAATATAAATAACAACTTTATTATTGCCTATAGGGCATATTTCCTTCAGTCTCACACTTGCGCTAGAGTCAATAATCTAGTTCACATTGTCATGTGACTTAACACCCAATAGTTCACATCTCCATGTGACTAATACCCAAAGGGTTTACTAGAGTCAATAATCCAGTTCACATCGCTATGTGATTAACACGCAAAGAGTGATCATGTTTTGCTCGTGAGAGAAATTTAGTCAACGAGTCTGCCACATTCGGAGTTGTATGTATTTTGCAAATTTTTCTATGTCTACAAAGCTCTGCACGGAGCTACTCTAGCTAATTGCTCCCACTTTTAATATGTATCCAGATTGAGACTCATAGTCATCCATATCGGTGTCAAAACTTGCATCGACGTAACTCTTTACGGCAAACTTTTTGTCACCTCCATAACCGAGAAACATATCCTTATTCCACTAAGGATAATTTTGACCGATGTCCGATGATCCACTCCTGGATCACTATTGTACCCTCTTGCCAAACTCTTGGTGAGGTACACAATAGGTCTGGTACACAGCATAGTATACTTTATAGAACCTATGGCTGAGGCATAGGGAATGACTTTTCATTCTCTTTCTATTTTCTGTCGTGGTCGGGTTTGAGTCTTTACTCAACTTCACACCTTGCAACACAGGCAAGAACTCCTTCTTTGATTGTTCCATTTTGAACTACTTCAAAATCTTGTCAAGGTGTGTACTCATTGAAAAATACATCAAGCGTCTTGATCTATATCTATAGATCTTGATGCTCAATATGTAAGTAGCTTCACCGAGGTCTTTCTTTGAAAAACTCCTTTATGCTTTCCAGAAAATTCTACATCATTTCCGATCAACAATATGTCATTCACATACACTTATCAGAAAGGCTACAGTGCTCCCACTCACTTCCTTGTAAATATAGGCTTCACCGCAAGTCTTTATAAAACCATATGCTTTGATCACTTTATCAAAGCATATATTCCAACTCCGAGATGGTTGCACCAGTCCATAGATGGATCGCCGGAGCTTCCACACTTTGTTAGCACCTTTAGGATTGTCAAAACCTTCTTGTTGCATCATATACAACTCTTCTTTAAGAAATCCATTAAGGAATGCAGTTTTGACATCCATTTGCCAGATTTCATAAAATGTGGCAATTGCTAACATGATTCGGACAGACTTAAGCATCGCTGCGAGTGAGAAAAACTCATCATAGTCAACATCTTGAACTTGTCGAAAACCTTTTGCGACAATTCGAGCTTTTTATATAGTAATACTACTATCAGTGTCTGTCTTCCTCTTGAAGATCCATTTATTCTCAATGGCTTGCCGATCATTGCGCAAGTCAACCAAAGTCCACCCTTTTGGATCCCATCTCAGATTTCATGGCCTCGAGCCATTTTGCGGAATCTAGGCTCATCATCGCTTCCTCATAGTTCGTAGGTTCGTCATGGTCTAGTAACATGACTTCCAGAAAGGATTACCGTACCACTCTGGTGCGGACCATACTCTGGTTGACCTACGAGGTTCGGTAGTAACTTGATCTGAAGTTTCATGATCATCCTCATTAGCTTCCACACAAATTGGCGTATGAATCACTAGAACTGATTTCTGTGATGAACTACTTTCCAATTTGGGAGAAGGTACAATTACCTCATCAAGTTCTACATTCCTCTCACTCACTTCTTTCAAGAGAAATTTCTTCTCTAGAAAGGATCCATTATTAGCAACGAATATCTTGCCTTCAGATCTGTGATAGAAGGTGTACCCAACAGTTTCCTTTGGGTATCCTATGAAGACGCATTTCTCCGATTTGGGTTCGAGCTTATCAGGTTGAAACTTTTTCACATAAGCATCATAGCCCCAAACTTTAAGAGACGACAGCTTAGGTTTCTTGCTAAACCACAGTTCATATGGTGTCGTCTCAACGGATTTAGATGGTGCCCTATTTAACGTGAATGCAGCTGTCTCTAATGCATAACCCCAAAACGATAGTGATAAATCGGTAAGAGACATCATAGATCGCACCATATCTAATAAAGTACTGTTATGACGTTCGGACACACCATTACGCTATGGTGTTCCAGGTGGTGTGAGTTGCGAAACTATTCCACATTGTTTCAAATGAAGACAAAACTCGTTACTCAAATATTCGTCTCCGCGATCAGATCATAGAAATTTTATTTTCTTGTTACAATGATTTCCCACTTCACTCTGAAATTCCTTGAACTTTTCAAATGTTTCAGACTTATGTTTCATCAAGTAGATATACCCATATCTGCTCAAATCATCTGTGAAGGTCAGAAAATAACGATACCTGCCGCGAGCCTCAACACTCATCGGATCGCATACATCAGTATGTATTATTTCTAATAAGGCAGTTGCTTGCTCTCCATTGTTCCGGAGAACGGGGTCTTAGTCATCTTGCCAATGAGGCATGGTTCGCAAGCATCAAGTGATACCAAAAGCCCATCAGCATGGAGTTTCTTCATGCGCTTTACACCAATATGACCTAAACGGCAGTGCCACATATAAGTTGCACTATCATTATTAACTTTGCATATTTTGGCTTCAAATATTATGAATATGTGTATCACTACGATCAAGATTCAATAAACCATTTATATTGAGTGTATGACCGTAGAAGGTCTTATTCATGTAATAGAACAACAATTATTCTTTGACTTAAATGAATAATCGTATTGCAATAAACATGATCCAATCATATTTATGCTCAACGCAAACACCAAATAACATTTATTTTAGGTTCAAAACTAATCCCGAAGGTAAAGGGAGTGTGCGATGGTGATCTTATCAACCTTGGAATCACTTCCAACACACATCGTCACCTTGCCCTCAACTAGTTTCTGTTCATTTTGTAACTCATGTTTCAAGTTACTAATGATAGCAACTAAACCAGTATCATATACCCAGGGGCTATTAACACTAGTAAAGTACACATCAATAATCTGTATATCAAATATACCTTTGTTAACTTTGCCATCCTTCTTATCCGCCAAGTATTTGGGGTAGTTCCGCTCCCAGTGACCATTCCCTTTTTAGTAGAAGCACTCAGTTTCTGGCTTAGGTCTAGCTTTGGGTTTCTTCACGAGAGTGGCAACTTGCTTGCCATTATTTGAAGTTCCCTTTCTTTTCCTTTGCCCCTTTTTTCTTGAAACTAGTGGTCTTATTAACCATCAACACTTGATGCTCTTTCTTCAATTCTACCTTCGTCGATTTCAGCATCACGAAGAGCTTGGGTATCGTTTTTGTCATCCCTTGCATATTATAGTTCATCACGAAGTTCCAGTAACTTGGTGATAGTGACTAGAGAACTCTATCAATCACTATCTTATCTGGATATTAACTCCCACTTGATTCAAGCGATTGTAGTACTCAGACATTCTGAGCACCTGCTCACTGGTTGAGCTATTCTCCTCCATCTTGTAAGCAAAGTACTTGTCAGAGGTCTCATACCTCTCGACTCGGACATGAGCCTGAAATACCAATTTCAGCTCTTGGAACATCTTACATGCTCTATGGTGTTCAAAACGGTTTTTGAAGTCCCGGTTCTAAGCCGTAAAGCATGGCACAGTAAACTATCAAGTAGTCATCATACCGAGCTTGCCAAACGTTCATAACATCTGCATCTGCTCCTGCAATAGGTCCGTGACCTAGCGGTGCATCAAGGACATAATTCTTATGTGCAGCAATGAGGATAATCCTCAGATCACGGACCCATTCCGCATCATTGCTACTATCATCTTTCAACTTATTTTTCTCTAGGAACATATCAAAAATAAAATAGGGGAGCTATACACGAACTATTGATCTACAACATAGATATGCAAAAACTACCAGGACTTAGTTCATGATAAATTAAAGTTCAATTAATCATATTACTTAAGAACTCACACTTAGATAGGCATCCCTCTAATCATCTAAGTGATCACGTGATCCATATCAACTAAACCATGTCCGAACATCACGTGAGATGGAGTAGTTTTCAATGGTGAACATCACTATGTTGATCATATCTTCTATATGATTCACGCTCGACCTTTCGGTCTCACTGTTCCGAGGCCATATCTGCATATGCTAGACTCGTCAAGTTTAACCCGAGTATTCCGCGTGTGCAAAACTGTCTTGCACCCATTGTATGTGAACGCAGAGCTTATCACACCCGATCGTCACGTGGTGTCTCGGCACGACGAACTGTTGCAACGGTGCATACTCAGGGAGAACACTTATACCTTGAAATTTAGTGAGGGATCATCTTATAATGCTACTGTCGTACTAAGAAAAATAAGATGCATAAAAGATAAACATCATATGCAATCAAAATATGTGACATGATATGGCCATTATCATCCTGTGCCTTCGATCTCCATCTCCAAAGTATCGTCATGATCTCCATCATCTTGATCTCTATCAACGTGTCGTCACATGGTCGTCTCGCCAACTATTGCTTTTGCAACTATTGCTATCACATAGCGATAAAGTAAAGCAATTTTATGGCACTTGCATCTTTATGCAATAAAGAGACAACCATAAGGCTCCTGCCAGTTGCCGATAACTTTAATGAAACATGATCATCTCATACAACAAATTATATCACATCATATCTTGACCATATCACATCACAGCATGCCCTGCAAAAACAAATTAGACATCCTCTACTTTGCTGTTGCAAGTTTTACGTGGCTGCTATGGGCTTCTAGCAAGAACCGTTCTTACCTACGCATCAAAACCACAACGACTTTTTGTCAAGTGTGTTGTTTTAACCTTCAACAAGGACCGGGCGTAGTCACACTCGATTCAACTAAAGCTGGAGAAACAGACACCCGCCAGCCACCTGTGCGCAAAGCACGTCGGTAGAACCAGTCTCATGAACGTGGTCATGTAATGTCGGTTCGGGCCGCTTCATCCAACAATACCGCCGAATCAAAGTAAGACGTTGCTGGTAAGAAGTATGACTATTATCGCCACAACTCTTTGTGTTCTACTCGTGCATATAACATCTACGCATAAACCTGGCTCTGATGCCACTGTTGGGGAACACAGTATTTCAAAAAAAAAAAATCCTATGATCACGCAAGATCTATCTAGGAGATGCATAGCAATAAGAAGGGAGAGTGTGTCTACGTACCCTCGTAGACCGAAAGCGGAAGCATTTAGTAACGCGGTTCATGTAGTCAAACGTCTTCGCGATCTAACTGATCCAAGTACCAAACACACGGCACCTCCGCGATCTGCACACGTTCAGCTCGGTGATGTCCCTCGAACTCTTAATCCAGTTGAGGCCAAGGGAGAGCTTCATCGGCAGAACAGCGTGGTGACGGTGATGATGAAGTTACCAACGCAGGGCTTCGCCTAAGCACTACGATAAATATGACCGAGGTGGAAAACTGTGGAGGGGGGCACCGCACACGGCTAAAACAAATCTTGGAGTGCCTTGGGGATGCCCCCTGCCCACGTATATAAAGGAGGGGGAAGAGGAGGCCGGCCTAGGAGGAGCGCGCCTATAGGGGGAGTCCAACTAGGGCCCTAGTTGGAGTCCCCTTCCTTTTTCCAAGAGGGGGGAGAGGGAAGGAGTAGGAGAGGGAGAAGGAAAGAGAGGGGGCAATGATACGTCTCCAACGTATCTATAATTTTTGATTGCTCCATGTTATATTATCTACTGTTTTGGGCAATATTGGGCTTTATTATCCACTTTTATATTACTTTTTGGACTAACCTATTAACCGGAGGCCCAGCCCAGATTTGCTGTTTTATGCCTATTTCAGTGTTTCGAAGAAAAGGAATATCAGACGGAGTCGAAACGGAACGAAATCAACTGGAGAAGTTATTTTTGGAAGGAAACACACCTGATGGACTTGGACCCCACATCAGAAGATACGGGAGCTGCCCACGAGGGTGGGGGGCGCGCCCACCCCCATAGGGCGCGCCCCTGCCTTGTGGGGCCCCCGTGGCTCCCCTGACGTGCTTCTTCTGCCTATATAACTTCATATACCCTAAAACTTCCAGAACGCACAATAGATTGGGAGTTCCGCCGCCAGAAGCCTCCGTAGCCACCGAAAACC
Organism: Triticum urartu; assembly: GCF_056163025.1. NCBI lineage: Eukaryota > Viridiplantae > Streptophyta > Magnoliopsida > Poales > Poaceae > Triticum > Triticum urartu. Next base: position 503,406,000 of record NC_141876.1, on the reverse strand, counting down.
AATCTAGACCCGTTCCGGCACCCTGCCGGAGGGGGCAATCCTTCTCCGATGGCCATATTCATCATCCCGGTGCTCTCCATGATGAGGAGGGAGTAGTTCTCCCTCGGGGCTGAGGGTGTGTACCAGTAGCTATGTGTTTGATCTCTCTCTCGTGTTCTTGAGATGATACGATCTTGATGTATCGCGAGCTTTGCTATTATATTTGGATCCTATGATGTTTCTTCCCCCCTCTTCTCTCTTGTAATGAATTGAGTTTCCCCTTTGAAGTAATCTTATCGGATTGAGTCTTTAAAGATTTGAGAACACTTGATGTATGTCTTGTCGTGGATATCTGTGGTGACAATGGGATACCACGTGCCACTTGATGTATGTTTTGGTGACCAACTTGCGGGTTCCGCCCATGAACCTATGCATAGGGGTTGGCACACGTTTTCGTTGTGATTCTCCGGTAGAAACTTTGGGGCACTCTTTGAGGTTCTATGTGTTGGTTGAATAGATGAATTGAGATTGTGTGATGCATATCGTATAATCATGCCCACGGATACTTGAGGTGACAATGGAGTATCTACGTGACATTAGGGTTTTGGTTGATTTGTGTCTTAAGGTGTTATTCTAGTACGAACTCTAGGGCTGTTTGTGACACTTGTAGGAATAGCCGAACGGACTGATTGGAAAGAATAACTTTGAGGTGGTTTCATACCCTACCATAATCTCTTCGTTTGTTCTCCGCTATTAGTGACTTTGGAGTGACTCTTTGTTGCATGTTGAGGGATAGTTATGTGATCCAATTATGTTAGTATTGTTGAGGGAACTTACACTAGCGAAAGTATGAACCCTAGGCCTTGTTTCCACACATTGCAATACCGTTTACGCTCACTTTTATCACTTGCTATCTTGCTGTTTTTATTATTTCAGATTACAAAAACTATTATCTACTATCCATATACCACTTGTATCAACATCTCTTCGCCGAACTAGTGCACCTATACAATTTACCATTGTATTGGGTGTGTTGGGGACACAAGAGACTCTTTGTTATTTGGTTGCAGGGTTGCTTGAGAGAGACCATCTTCATCCTACGCCTCCTACGGATTGATAAACCTTAGGTCATCCACTTGAGGGAAATTTGCTACTGTCCTACAAACCTCCGCACTTGGAGGCCCAACAACGTCTACAAGAAGAAGGTTGTGTAGTAGACATCAGGCAACCACCCCCTCCCTAGTCCAAGTCGGACTTGCCATGGGGGGGCACGCGGCCACCCCTTGAGGCCCTTCTCTCCTTTCCCGTATGGCCCATTAAGGCCCACTACTTCCCCCGGCGAATTCCCGTAACTCTCCGGTACTCCGAAAAATACCCGAGTCACTCGGAACCTTTCTGATGTCCGAATATAGCCTTCCAATATATCGATTTTTACGTCTCAACAACTTTGAGACTCCTCGTCATGTCCGTGATCTCATCCGGGACTCCGAACAACCTTCGGTACATCAAATCACATAACTCATAATACAAATCATCATCAAACGTTAAGCGTGCGGACCCTACGGGTTCGAGAACTATGTAGACATGACCGAGACACATCTCCATTTAATAACCAATAGCGAAACCTGGATGCTCATATTGGCTCCTACATATTCTACAAAGATCTTTATCGGTCAAACTGCATAACAACATACGTTGTTCCCTTTGTCATCGGTATGTTACTTGCTCGAGATTCGATCGTTGGTATCCTCATACCTAGTTCAATCTTGTTACCGGAAAGTCTCTTTACTCGTTCCATAATGCATCATCCAGTAACTAACTCTTTAGTCACATTGCTTGCAAGGCTTATAGTGATGAGCATTACCGAGAGGACCCAGAGATACCTCTCCGACAATCGGAGTGACAAATCCAAATCTCGATCTATGCCAACTCAACAAACACCATCGGAGACACCTGTAGAGCATCTTTATAATCACCCAGTTACATTGTGACGTATGATAGCACACTAAGTGTTCCTCCGGTATTCGAGAGTTGCATAATCTCATAGTCATAGGAACTTGTATAAGTCATGAAGAAAGCAATAGCAACAAACTAAACAATCATAGTGCTAAGCTAACGGATGGGTCTTGTCCATCACATCATTCTCTAATGATGTGATCCCGTTCATCAAATGACAACACATGCCTATGGCTAGGAAACTTAACCATTTTTTATTAACAAGCTAGTCTAGTAGAGGCATACTAGGGACACTTTGTTTGTCTATGTATTCACACATGTACTAAGTTTCCGGTTAATACAATTCTAGCATGAATAATAAACATTTATCATGATATAAGGAAATATAAATAACAACTTTGTTATTGCCTCTAGGGCATATTTCCTTCATGGTGTGCCCACCATGTAAGGCAGAGGGCGCAGGAGGCCATGGCAGCCCTCGCGGCAGACGCTGGCGAGGCAGAGTTGCACTCTCCGACGCCGATACGAGTGGCCAGCAACCTCGAGCAGCGCAACCGCATCATGGTGGACGTGTCGGCCTTCCCCGAATACGACAGATCCATCATCGACCTCACATCGATCAGCAACATGAAGGCTCTGGGCTCCAACAAGGAAGAGTAGGACGTTGGAGATGGCTGCGCCTTGAGTCCCGTGAGCCGATGTGTGTCCCATGTCCTACTCTACTTCGCCGGCGACCAGAGCAACACTTTGAGGGGCATAGCCAGCCGTCAGACATGGGCAGGCCGGAGCCGGACAAGCTCCACTTAGATCAGGTTTCACGTTGCATGTAATTGTATGGATTTGAGGTTTCATAATTGATGTATCCGGTTGTGGAAATGTCTCTTTGAGGTGTGACAAGTCACTCTCCGCAGACGCGCCGGGGCACGTCCGCAGGCGTCTGAGGGGTCGGATTTGGTGTATCCAGCTGTAGATGCTCTTAACTCCAACGATCAACTTAGGGTTCGCTCACATGCTTTGCTTATTTTTGTCCCAGGAAGAAATACCAGGCGATCTCGCACAGCCGCCAGGGCGTCTTCTTCGGTCATCGTCCTCCGACAGCTCCCCTCCACCAACGACCTTCGTCGTTGGTGGTGAGGGGGTCACCAGATCCACGCATGTGGATCGTTTAGCTTCAGGTTTTAGGCCCTGGTAGCTTAGGTTTTTGGTTGTTCATCGGCTTGGATTTGGTAGAGATGATGATGACGTTAAATAAAGAAGCTTTAGATCCTTCCTCGATGAGGCGGTCGGCCCTATGATTAGGGATGAATTTGGGAACTAGTCTGCTCAAGCAAGAATGGCGTGGCGGCAGTGTCATCCTCATGGTGGACTTGTGTCCTTGGGCTCCAGCGTTGCGGCGGCGTTTGCTCCAGCGTCGGCATGGAGCTTGGGAGATAGTCCAGGAGCGGATGCACATTGTGGTGTACATGAACGACATCTAGAAGATGGTGAATAGTATGTTGGGTCCGTGGTTCGTGGCTGGCAGGTATGGTTTCCTCCCCCGATGTCTTAGTTATGTGGGGTGCTATATCTCGAGTTCGATGGCATGTCCGGGGTGTTGCCCCGGTCTGATCCGTTCAATGGCAATGGGTTCACCTTTGGTGAGTCACCTTGGAGGTCCGCAAAGCTGCATATCAGTGATGGAGCTGCGTCCAGCTCGAGTGAGGAGGTGATCCATCATTTTTTTTCTTTGGTGGCTATTGTGGTGGAACCGGAGGTAGGTGACAGGCATTCATGTCAATTAAGCTCAGGGTATTCTTCGGTCTTGATTGTAATTTTTGTTCTTGGATAGCGTTCCTTTGTGCCAAGGCTAGCATTGTTGTCTTTTTAGTTTTGCCAAGTCGGTGTGTATGTGGCTTATATTGTGATCTTTATGGTATAAATGAGATGTATTACTATGCAAACAAAAGTATCTTCTACGAACAAAACAGAAACTCACAGGGGCACGCAGGTGCGAGGGCACACATATGCCTAGCCCTGCCTCATTGTATGATTGTTTTGCGGTCCGCAAAGTCTTTGGGTTCCGTACGAGGATGCCCCAAGTTTTAAGTTTTAGTTTCTGAAACATGCTTATTTTGTCGTTCCTTTATACCATGTTCCAGTACTTGAAATTTGATGAAGTTATAAAAACTTGTCAAAACCTATTTAAAAGTGGTCTTATCTGAAAACCCTCGTCACAAGTATGCAAACAAAACTTAATTTGTACTTTCGATTCAAAAGATGCAAAAGATTCAAAACCAAAAGCCCAAAGAAAAATGGGTTCAATGCCCCGCACATGCGTGCCACAAATCCCCTCAAACATTTGAGTAACTTTAGGGAGAACCAAGTCTCAACCATAGCCGCCGCCAAGTTCCTCTGCCACGCCGCCACCTTGGTCCTCCTCATCTTCTCCATTAATTAGGCGGTCTTTTAGGCGGCAAGAGGCGTGAGACCCATCTGTCCATTTTTTATTCCGGCAACATCGATAAGATGGTAATGGCGATGGCATGTTGAAATAACGTCTTTTTGGTCTCTCCCTACCTCGATGGCATCCGATCCGGCGCTGACAAAGGTCCTGTGAGAGTTGTGTTCCTAGATATGTTGGCTCTCTTCATATCTTGCTAGTAGTGTGTATGTCACATCCCTAGTATGGTAATGATCTAGGCTAGTAAATTTCTTGAATGCATCATGTTTAAATTCCAAAGAATTTGAAATGGGAATTGAATAAACCCTAGCACCACATTAATAAACTAGATTCAACTAAAATACTTTTCAATGAACCCAAAATGCCCTTAAAAATGTTCATGATTAAGGAAAAAGGTGAAAACCTTAACCAAAGATGGTGCACATTTTTGCATGGTATTTATGGGCTTTGAATTAACCCATATTGTATTTGAATTGGGGCTAGTAAATGCTATAAAAATAATCACACCTCCAATAATTCTGGAATTTGTTGTGGGGCTTTGGAATAGTCCATATTGCATCCACAATGAATTTGAGAAGCAACATAAATGGTTTAGTATTTTTTCTAAATCAAAGCAGAGCAAAGAAAAAGAAAACAGATAATAAAATAAGAAAAGACAGAGAGGAGAGAGAGCTTACCTGACATAGCCAAACTGGCCGGTCTAGCCCACTAGGGGCAAGGGGGTCTTCTTCCTCGTCGCGCCAGAAGGACTGGGCGCGTGCCCGACGCGTGCGTGCTCCACGCGCCACGCAGCTGCCTGCCTGGCCTCCCCTAGCCAGCGCGACATCATGGATCACTTTGCGGGAGCCCTTTGCATTGAGCCGACATACCCATTAGCCCCCTCACACTCTCTCTCGCTCTCCCGTCGCCATGGCCGAAGCCTCCAAGCTTGCGTCGCCACCATAGCCATAGCCATTGCCTCTCCCTCGACTTCTCGACGTGTCCAAGAGCTTCGTCGCATCGTCATCCTCACCAGAGGCCCTACATCACCTCCACGTCGTCGTCTTCTTACTCGGGACACCGGAGATCGCTACCATATTTCCGCCCGCACCAGACCTTCCCCGAGCCACTGAGACCGCTGTCGACTTCATTGTGAGCTCATGGACCCTCCCCCCTAACCACGTGGTCTATCGCTCACCGATAACCCACAAGTATAGAGGATCAATTGTAGCCTTTCTTGATAAGTCAGAGTGTCGAAACCAACAAGGAGTTAAAGGTAGAATTTATATCCCTTCAAGTTCTACCGACCACCGATACAACTCTACGCACGCTTAACATTCGCTTTACCTAGAACAAATATGAAACCAGAAGTACTTCGTAGGTGTGATAGGATAGGTTTGCAAGATAATAAAGAAGGCGTAAATAAAAGCTAGCTAGGGGCTGTTTAGATAAAGAAACAATTAGGTTAGTTTTAGTAGAGAGCTTTTTATCACAAGAAAATTATTTGTCCCTAGGCAATCAATAACTAGTCCGGTGATCATTATTGCAATTTTATATGAGGGAGAGGCATAAGCTAACATACTTTCTCTACTTGGATCATATGCACTTATGATTGAAACTCTAGCAAGAATACACAACTACTAAAGATCATTAAGGTAAAACCCAACCATAGCATTATAAGATATCAAGTCCTCTTTACTCCCATATGCAAACAACCTACTTACTCGGATCTATGCTTCTGTCACTCACGCTACCCACCATAAGCAATTCATGAACATATTGCAAACCTTACAGTGGGGATCCCTCACGTTTGCGTGACACGGAGAGCACCATAGGACAACACCAATAATAAAACATACAACTCAAACCAATCATGATCATCAACCAACCCATAGGACAAAACAGATCTACTCAAACATCATAGGATAACCATACATCATTGGGAAATAATATATAACGTTGAGCACCATGTTCAAGTAGAGATTACAGTGGGGAGAAGAGGTGTTACACCGCTGCATAAAGGGGGTTAGAGTTGGTGATGACGGCGGCGAAGTTGTTGGTGTAGATCGGCGTCACAGTGATGGCCCCGACGGCGTTCCGGCGCCACCAGGAGAGAGGGGAAGAGAGCCCCCTCCTTCTTCTTCTTCCTTGACCTCACCCTAGATGGGAGACGGTTTCCCCTCTGGTCCTTGGCCTCCATGGCGGCGGAGGGGTAGGAGTCCCTCCGAGATTGGATCTATCTCTTTGTTTCTCTTCTGTTTCGCGGCCTGTTTTCTGGCCTTTCACCGTTTCTTAAATATCCGGAGATCTGTAACTCGGATTGGGCTAAAATTTTAACACGATTTTTATCTGGATATAAGCGTTATTGCGGCCTAAGGACACCTCTAATCGACCTTCGGGGTGGCCACAAGCCTGCCAGGTGCGCCCTGGGTAGGGGGCGCGCCCCTAGGGCTTGTGGGCCCCTCGGGCATCGTCTCATGTTGGTTCGACTTGCCAAAGATCACATATATTCCAAAATAATTCTCCATAAATTTTTATCGCATTTGGACTTCGTTTGATATGGGTATTCTGCGAAACAAAAAGCATGCAACAAAGAGGAAGTGGCACTGGGCACTGAATCAATATGTTAGTCCCAAAAATAATATAAAATGTTGCCAAAAGTATATGAAAGTTGTAGAATATTGGCATGAAACAATTAAAAATTATAGATACGACGGAGATGTATCACTCACCGTAGACGCCGATTCAAAGTTGACAGAAGTATGCCAACGTAGCTCCAGCGATCATTTGGTCACCCTGGCACGCCCATCTAATTCGCAGCAATGTGTAAAGCCTCGCTAGCACTCTAGCTCATTCGCTTGCACATCGTAGCACCTGAAAGAACATGCGGTGCCCCCATGTTTGGTTTTGGTAATTGATTACAATCTCGATGGATTAATGGTTGCCTTGAGTTATATTTGAAGGTTTTGTCCATAGGCTTTTCTTGGAGTACATGTGTTGGTTTCAAGGAGAGTTTGTGTCGACCAAGGTGCTATTCAAGGAATTACCTAAAGATTGGTCTTGTGAGAGGTTGACCAAGACTAAGTCAAAGAGTGAATCAAATTGATCAACACACAAAGCGTAGAAGATGCACCGAGAGGGATCAAGTGATCCCATGGTATGGTAAGCATTGTCAATTACGCTTTGTGTACTAACCCATGGTCTTCGTGAGAGTTCTTTGTGGGGTTAGGTTGCGGTGTGCAAGTTCAAGTGATGCATCACGAGAGATCAAGTGCTTGAAGCTTGCCGTCCATTGTGGTGACAATGGACTTGTGAAGATTTGCCGATGAGTGGCTCACCCATAGTGGACTATGGGGGAGCAATCATCTAGTCTTCATCGAGCCAACGCAATCAAGAAAGGTGGTCCAACTTGAGGGAGTCAAGATCGTCATCATATAATTCAAGTGGACTTTGTGCAAGGCAAAGGTTTTCCCTTGATAGGTCTTCTATTTTACCGGTCTCATGGTGGTAGTTGGGAGATCGGGTTATAGGATCAATTGCCGTACTATCAAGGGGGGCTCTCGATGAGTATCTTGATCGTATCATTTGTAGAGAGCTAAACCATTGCATCCTTGCATCATCTTTCTTGGTTCTTGTTTGGTTCTCTTTGTGAGTCTTAGAGCTTATGGTCATCTTGATGACAAGCTTGAGTTCATCAAAAACGGAGTTCACTTGCTTCTTATATTGCGTTTTCGGCGTTGGAGGTTTTACCGGTCTTATTCGAGGAAGGGTTCTCACCATTTTCTTATGGGCCTATTATAATTTCCTTATTTTTGCTATTTCTATCAAGATTGTGTTAGCCCTTGTCGCTAGCTTTCCAACAAACTTGATTTCGTCAAATTCAGAGCTCGTATGTGAAAGTTATGGCGGTTTTGATCTTACCTGTTTTACATAGACTGGTTGTACCGCTTATTACACCGGTTGTACCAATTGACCGGTACTACCGGTGTTTGGGGCTGTTGTACCGCTCCAGAGTTGGTCCGGTGGTTGTACCGGCCATGTACCACTCTACCACCGGTCTGGCTTCTATTGTGGAGCTGTTGTTGGGAGGTTGTGGGCCGATTGTACCGGTTAGTTCAGTTTAACCGGTACTACCGGTTCCCCGGGTTGTTGTACCGCTTAGGGCTTTTTCCTACAGGTAGGTTTTCCTCTGCTTTTACCGGTTGTATCGGTTCGTGCACCGGTTGTACCGGTCCTACAGTTTTCTGCACATAACGGGCAGATTCGTGGGGACCTATAAAAGGGGATCTGCTTCCCCATTGGACCCCATCCCTTGAGCTCGTGTTCTTCCCTCATTGTTAACCTTCTTCGAGCTTGCTATCTCTCAATCCCTCCAATGATTCTTGCTAGTTTTTGAGGGAAAATAGACAGGAGATCTAGATCTATGTTTCCACCAATCACTTTCTCTTCTATGTGAGGGGAACCCATTGGATCTAGATCTTGGAGTTCTTCGTGTTCTCTTCTTCGTTCTTCCTCTCATTTTCCTCCCTAGCATTAGTTGCTTTGGTGGGATTTGGGAGAGAAGGAGTTGGGAACTCCATGTGCCCTTGCCATTGCATTTTGTGCATCGGTCTAAGTTCTCCACGGTGATACGTGGACGTTACAAGCTGAGAAGCTTATTACTCTTGGGTGCTTGGTACCCTTGAGCTTGTTCCTCTTGGGTGCTTGGGCGCCTTAGACGGTTGGTGGTGTTCGGAGCTTAGTCATTGTGGTGTAAAGTGCTACCTCTTGAGCACTGCATTGGATTTCCCGAAGAGGAGAGGATGATGCAGCAAAGTAGCGTAAGTATTTCCCTCAGTTTTTGAGAACCAAGGTATCAATCCAGTAGGAGGCTACGCGCGAGTCCCTCGTATCTACACAAAAACAATAGCTCAACGCAACCAACGCACTTAGGGGTTGTCAATCCCTTCACGGTCACTTACGAAAGTGAGATCTGATAGAGATGATAAATAATATTTTTGGTATAGAGATGCAAAGTAAAAAGTAAAAGCAAAGTAAAGCAAAGCAATAATAAAGTGATGGAGATTGATATGATGAGAAAGAGACCCGGGGGCCATAGGTTTCACTAGTGGCTTCTCTCAAGAGCATAAGTATTCTACGGTGGGTGAACAAATTACTGTTGAGCAATTGACAGAATTGAGCATAGTTATGAGAATATCTAGGTATGATCATGTATATAGGCATCACGTCCGAGACAAGTAGACCGACTCCTGTCTGCATCTACTACTATTACTCCACTCATCGACCGCTATCCAGCATGCATCTAGAGTATTAAGTTAAAAACAGAGTAACGCCTTAAGCAAGATGACATGATATAGAGGGATAGTTTCATGCAATATGATAAAAACTCCATCTTGTTATCCTCGATGGCAACAATACAATACGTGCCTTGCTGCCCCTTTTGTCACTGGGAAAGACACCGCAAGATCGAACCCAAAGCTAAACACTTCTCCCATGGCAAGAACAACCAATCTAGTAGGCCAAACCAAATTGATAGTTCGAAGAGACTTGCAAAGATAACCAATCATACATAAAATAATTCAGAGAAGATTCAAATATTATTCATAGATAGACTTGATCATAAACCCACAATTCATTGGTCTCAACATACACACCGCAAAAAGAAGATTACATCGAATAGATCTCCACGAGAGAGGGAGAGAACATTGTATTGAGATCCAAAAAGAGAGAAGAAGCCATCTAGATACTAACTATGGACCCGTAGGTCTGAAGTAAACTACTCACACTTCAGGAGGGGCTTGGATGATGATGTAGAAGCCCTCCGTGATCGATGCCCCCTCCGGCGGAGCTCCGGAATAGGCCACAAGATGGGTTTTTGGCTCTGTATCTGATCGTTTGGGGGTACGTGGATATATATAGGAGGAAGAAGTACGTCGGTGGAGCAACAGGGGGCCCACAAGGGTGGAGGGCGCACCTAGGGGGGGGGCAGGTGCGCCCCCCTACCTCGTGGCCTCCTGTTAATTGGCTTGACGTAGGGTCCAAGTCTCCTGAGTTGTATTCGGTGAGAAAATCACGTTCCCGAAGGTTTCATTCCGTTTGGACTCCGTTTGATATTCCTTTTCTTCGAAACCCTAAAACAGGCAAAAAACAACAATTCTGGGTTGGGCCTTCGGTTAATAGGTTAGTCCCAAAAATAATATAAAATTGGATAATAAAGCCCAATAATGTCCAAAACAGTAGATAATATAGCATGGAGCAATAAAAAATTATAGATACGTTGGAGACGTATCATAAAGCTCTGGGCTAGCTTCGGGGTCTCCAATTAGGTTGTGGAGATCACCCCGAGAAATTTGATGGGTACCGGTGACCGCCCCCAAGGGTTGCCAAAGTGTACGGGTTCGGTGACCGTCCCCAAGGGTTGCCATTTGTACGGGTTCAGTGACCGCCCTCAAGGGTCCCTTAGTGGAATCACGACATCTTGCATTGTGTTGGCCCTAGTGGCTTCTTGGGGAGCATTGTGCCTCCACATCGCTCCAACCGGAGATTAGCATCCGCAAGGGTGTGAACTTTGGGATACATCGTCGTCTCCGAGTGCCTCGGTTATCTCTTACCCGAGCCCTTTACTTATGCACTTTACTTTGTGATAGCCTTATTGTTTCATGTCATATATCTTGCTATCACTTAGTTGTTTATCTTGCTTAGCATAAGTTGTTGGTGCACATAGGTGAGCCTAGTTGTTGTAGGTTTTGTTCTTGACAAATTAACCGCTAGGTTTATTCCGCATTTGTTCAAGCCTAAACCATAATTATTTTAAAGCACCTATTCACCCCCTCTAGGCATCATACACGATCTTTCAATTGGTATCGAAGCCTCGTCTCTCTTTGTTAGGCTTTACCGCCTAGAGAGTAAAGATGTCGACTAGGGGATTAGGATTCTCTGACACTCTTAGTTTCGATGGCACAAATTTTGATGTTTGGGTAATTTGCATGCTTAATCTCTTTAGGTTTATGGACCCAAATTTAGAGCGAATTGTAGATATGGGTTTTTCTCCTCCAAAGGATCCCCAAAGATTATCTTTAGAGGATGATAAAAACTCTTATCTCAATGCTCAAGCTTCTAATGTGCTTTTCGATGCTTTGAGCAATGTAGTTATATTTCAACTCATGTCGTTCCGGGATGCTCATGAGTTGTGGACAAAGCTTCAAGATAAATATGGTGTGTCCAAGATTTGTCGGGATGATTGTTCTCCCTCCACCTCCGGCCGTGTTGCCTTCGCAACTTCTTCTACTTCACCTACATGTGGGTTTCCACAAGGTAATGTTATGGTGAGTAGTGTTGGTCATTGGAATGATGATAGTGTGCTTATCGTTGATGACTCTTCATCTCTATCTTGTTGCAATCCTCCATCTTTGGACTTTAACACTTCGTGCACCTTACATGTTTCACATGCTTGTGTTGATAGTCCGTGCATATCATGTAGAAATTGCTTGACTAAATCTCATAATGATATGCTTGTATATCTTGTTGCCATGACAAAAATGCATGTATTTCCTCGAGTTGTTGTGCTAACAATGTAGAGGAAACCCAACACTCCATGGAACAAGATGTGGTCTCAAATGGTGCTTCAAGGGATCCTACATCATCATCTATTGCTTTATGCCTTATGGCTAAGGCTTCAAAGGTATCTCCTACTTTGAACCCCAATATGTCTCTTGATGATGATGTTAATGCTAATGATGATGAAGAGAATGATAATGTTGCCAAATTAAGGGGGAAATGATTTTTAAAGCTCTTCATAAAAATAAAATTGTTCGTTCCAACTTCATGGAAATCATGTCCATTGCCATTGAGGGCAAGAAATATATTGAGGAGTTGGAATCTCATCTCGAGGAGCATGAGGTCACCATTGAAAAAATGGAAGGACATGAGCATGATTACGCTAATGAGATTGCAGACCTCTCTCAAGATCTTGAACTTGAACAAACCACCAAGGAATCTCTTGAGGAGACTTTTGCTCTAGAATTATCTAGAGTGAAGGAATCTCATGATAGAGCTCTTGAGGTGGCCAATGATTTTGAAACTAAAAATGAGAAGCTTGAAGTTACACATGCTAAACTTCTTGAGGACTTTGGGCACCTCGAAAATGGCTCAAGGGTCATTAAGAGTGAGCTCATCAAACTCACCGAGTCTCATGCACAACTTAAAGCTTCATATTCAAAAGAGCTTGCCAAGTTGCCTTCTCCTCTTGCTATTATTGATGATGCTTGTGCTACTAACTCTATTACTTGTGAAGCATCCATTTTGAAGGAGAATGTTGAGCTTCAGGCTCAACTTGAGTTGCTATCTAACAATTATGGGAAATTGGAAGAAAGCCATGAAAAGCTCTCAAGCTCCCATGATGATCTTCTAGTATCCCATAATGTGCTAAAGATAGCTCATGAGGCCATGATTGCTAAGGTAACATCTAGTGAGCCTCATGTGGATACTAGCACTACTTTTAGTCAAAATTCTATATTGCCTTGTGCCAGTCCTCGTGAGTCATCCATGCATAACATTGGTACATCTTGTGGTGAATTGCTCTCCTTTCCTTGTTGCTCTAATGATGAAGCTTATACTTCCTATAGTGCTTGTGTTGAGACTAACCATGTAGAGGAAATCAAAGAGCTCAAGGCCCAAGTCATTTCTTTGAAGAAATACTTGGAAAAGTGTCATGAAGGGAAATCCACACTCAACAATATCTTGAGTATGCAAAAATCCCCCAATGACAAAGGTGGACTTGGATTCAACTCCAATAAGAAGAAGAAGTCCAAGATGAACAAGAATAAGGGCCAAGAACAAGTCAAGAATTTGGCCAAGATTGTTTGCTTCAAGTGCAAAATTGAAGGGCATCATGTTAGATCTTGCCCATTGAAGAAGAAGGCCATTAGTGATAAGCAACAAGGGAAGCGGCCACAAGTTCAATCTCATTATCAACCACAAGTTGAAGAAAGGGCTCTTCCCAATAATACTCAAGCTAATGCTTCTCAAGTTGAGAAATCAAGTGAGAAGAAAGTGAAGAGTAGACGTTGCTACTTATGTCATGAGAAAGGTCACCTCGATTCTTCATGCACTAGTGGTAACTCATCCAACCCAATTATTATTGATGATATCTATTCTCTTGGGAAGGATAAGGTTGGCAATGTGTTTGCCAAGTTTGTTGGTACTCAAAGTGGTGTCAAGCAAAGAACCATTTGGGTAGCCAAGCCTATTGTGACTAACCTCTTAGGACCCAACTTGGTTGGGGACCAACTAGCTCAAACTTGATCAATAGGTGTCTACGGAGGGCATTGGAGACTTGGCTACATTATGAAGAATTAAGGGGATTTTCATCATTCATATTGTCTCAAGCCAAATCATTCTGATTATCAAGTTTCTATCTTATATCCAATGTTCCTCCTTGTAGTAACTCATGCTTAAATTGTTTACATTGAAAGTTACTTGCCCCTTTGCATATTTGGTTTTGTTCCTTGCATGTGTTTGTATATGTTATGTTTCCAACTTGATTATCTTGAGCAATCAAGTATGTGTGTGTTGGTTTGCACATCATGTACGTGTGTGTCGTGCGTTGAGCCTTTATGCTTCTTGTTTGTATCCTAGTTGGCTCGTGTGAGAGATTAATGGAACATCCCATTTTGGGGGAGTGATGTGCTTTGTGCACCTCACAATCCTATAAATGTATGTATATGAGGAATACCGTCTAGTATTGATATTACAAGATTATCTAGTCACTAGGTGGTATATCTCTCATGAGAAATTCAAATTCTAAAAAGTCCATTGATTATCTCTTGTTGGATCCTCTTATTGCCTCTTGTTAATTTTTCGTTGGTATCACATCATGGGGGAGTAATATGCTATGTGTGTTGGAGAACGTAGTAATTTCAAAAAAAATCCTACGCACATGCAAGATCATGGTGATGCATAGCAACGAGAGGGGAGAGTGTGTCCACGTACCCTCGTAGACCGAAAGCGTTAGCACAACGCGGTTGATGTAGTCATATGTCTTCACGATCCAACCGATCAAGTACTGAACGCACGACATCTCTGAGTTCTGCACACGTTCAACCCGATGACGTCCCTCGAACTCCGATCCAGTCGAGCTTTGAGGGAGAGTTCTGTTAGCACGATGGCGTGGTGATGATGTTGATGTTCTACAGTCGCAGGGCTTCGCCTAAGCACCGCTACGATATTATCGAGGTGGACTATGGTGGAGAGGGGCACCGCACATGGCTAAAAGATCTAAGAGATCAATTGTTGTGTCTATGGGGTGCCCCTCTCCTCCGTATATAAAGGGGGGAGGAGAGGGATGGCCAAGGGGAGGAGGCACGCCCAAGGGGGGAGTCCTACTCCCACCGGGAGTAGGACTCCTCCTTTTCCTATTTGGAGAGGGAGAGGGAAGGAAGAGGAAGGAGGGAGGAAGGAAAGGGGGGCCGGCACCCCTCCCAATTCGGATTGGGCTTGGGGGGCGCGCCCCTCCCTTGCTCCTTTCCCCTCTGTCGGTGTCAAAACCGGCGGATCTCGGGTAGGGGGTCCCAAACTATGCGTCTAGGCCGGATGGTAACAGGAGGCAAGGGACACGATGTTTTACCCAGGTTCGGGCCCTCTCGATGGAGGTAAAACCCTACGTCCTGCTTGATTAATATTGATGATATGGGTAGTACAAGAGTAGATCTACCACGAGATCGGAGAGACTAAACCCTAGAAGCTAGCCTATGGTATGATTGTTGTTTTGTATCTTGTCCTACAGACTAAAACCCTCCGGTTTATATAGACACCGGAGAGGGTTAGGGTTACACAAAGTCGGTTACAATGGTAGGAGATCTGCATATCCGTATCGCCAAGCTTGCCTTCCACGCCAAGGAAAGTCCCTTCCGTACACAGGACGAAGTCTTCAATCTCGTATCTTCATAGTCCAGGAGTCCGGCCGAAGGTATAGTCCGGCCATCCGGACACCCCCTAATCCAGGACTCCCTCAGTAGCCCCTGAACCAGGCTTCAATGACGACGAGTCCAGCACGCAGATTGTCTTCGGCATTGCAAGGCAGGTTCCTCCTCCAAGTACTTCATAGAAGATTTTGAACACAAAGATAGTGTCCGGCTCTGCTAAATAAGTTCCCACATATCGCCATAGAGAGAATAACATTTACACAAATCTAATCTGCTGACGTATTCCGTAGTGTGACACAGCACGGCCAAGCCTTTATCCGAGTCGTTTTATTATCCCACCTCAGTGCGTCATGCGAGGCGGTTTCCTTGGTACGTCTTGTTAAAGCAGAGATCGTGTCCCCTTATTTCGGGATTCTCATCAATACGGGCATGGGTAACCCAACCGCTTCTAGGACTCCTAGATTATAGGCAAGTCCAAATGGACACGGAGAGGACGCTTGATATTCACCCTCTTTATAAAGGGACAAGGCTTTTATTTTTCCCTCCTGTGCTCAATCAAATCCTTCCCCCACCTCAAGCTCAAACGCCCAAAGCTCAGGTCAGGTTCTCCGAACCTTCAGTCATGTCCGGATCTAGCCTTCAAGGCCGATGGGTGCCTTCCTCCGTCACGGAAGAAGACATCAAAAAGTTGAGGGAGGCCAGATATCTGACCGCCGAGATCTTGCATCGGCTGCCTCCCCGAGGGCAGGCTGTCCCCACCCCCGAACCGAACGAAAATGTCGTGTTCGTTTTCCACTTCCTCCGAGGTCTAGGCCTTGCTCTGGATCCTTTCGTCAGGGGTTTGATGTTTTATTACGGGCTAGACTTCCATGATCTAGCTCCGGACTCCTTTCTTCATATCACGACATTTATTGTCGTGTGCGAGGCCTTCCTCCGGGTTACCCCTCACTTTGGCCTATGGCTCAAGACCTTTGAAGTAAAGCCGAAGATGATCGAGGGGCAACATGCAGCGTGTGGAGGTGCCTCAATACGCAAGATGACAGGAGCTCCGTGGCCCCAAGGTTCCATCCCAGAGGTGTCTGAATCGTGGCAACAGGAGTGGTTCTACATCACGGCTCCTAGAAGTGCCAAGTGGGCGGCCGCCCTTGTTTTCCGCTCGGGCCCTCCACCACAACTGATGTCATGGATCAGCAGAGGTCTGAGCTGGGGTCCAGCCAAGGACGTGCCTATACCGCAAAGCCGCATTCGAGATCTCTTCAATGGAGATTTCAGTTTGGTTGTGGTAATACAAGTTATGCTGGTTCGTCAAGTCCAGCCTTGCAAACGCCGGCCTCTTCGCCTGTGGGAGTTCAATCCCAAGGGACCGCGTGTCATTCAAAATTTTCTTGGCCTGACGCACGAGGAGATGTACAAGTCATTCTTCGGAGGAGTGTCCGGAAATCACCGAGGACGTGGGCCTGAGTAGTAACCGCGCTGTCGAACAGGTAAGGCATCTTCCGGCCGAACATACTATCTCTCCTTTGTTACAGAGTTATTTCCGAGAGTTCGCTTTTTGACCAGGACTGGCTAACAAAGGCGAAGTTGATTCGGTGTTCGGCCCCCCTCCCTGAGGGTTTGGAAAATCCGATATTGGAAAAGATGCTCCAGACCGCACCTTGCCCGGAGCCCTTGAAGGAAGATACTGTGGAGGATAATACGGGCGGACGCGGGCCCCCAACGCTGCCCATTCTAACCGAGGGAGCGAGCGTCTCCATGAAGGAAGACGACCAGAAGAGGAAAAGGACTGCGCCCGGGGATTCGAAAGCCGAAGCTTCCAAACGGGAGAAGAAGTCTCCCATAGAGGGTCCTACCTTGGGGGGCGCTGTCGCCGCACAAAGTCCGCGGGGGGATCAATTCTCCCGCGAGTCGTAAGTGACCCGAAATACTTTAATAGTACAGATATGCCATCTTTTTCTTCTGAGAAAATAACCACCGCATATATCTTTGCAGTTTGGGCCTTAGCCCCTCTCAAATGAGCTCGTCTTCGGGGGATCTTCTTCCAGAGATGATGGAGAGCGAAACGCCTCCTCCAGATACAGACTCCTCCGCTCTGGAAGCGGGCGACCCTGAAGTGTCGTCGCGGAGGGCCTCTCCGAGTCCGTGAGGCCAGAAGATAATCCCATTGACCCCCGAAGCTCCCAGTGTCCGGCTCCCGAAGAGAGCAGACAAAAGAGTCCGGCACCGTCTAGTGTGCGATCGGATGTTCTGAGGGAGTTAGTGGGGCGAGCGGCCATCTCAGACGAACACCGTGTGCTGATGAATACGGTGATGGAGAGAATCTCGTCAGCCGAAAGCGTATTGCATGAAGCTTTTATGAGTCTACTGACAGGCTTTGAGGTACATAAAAGAATGTATGATAGTCCTGCACATGCTAGGTGTGCCCTGTGTAGATAGTAGCCCCTGAGACTCTGGTTGTCATCGGAAACGATGACGAACAGAGGATCATATTCCCAGGTAATAACCATACTGCCTCTATGTGCAGGTGATGGAAGCTCCGGTGGCTAGCCGGACTAGCGAGTTTGCCCATTTAGAACGGCAGTTGGATGCGGCGGACGCCGACATCGAGCTTGTTAACAAAAGGCTTGACGAGGCACAGGGTAAGTGTCATTATCTGGTAAACGCCACATAGGAAGAGCAGCATGATGCCAGTATCTTTAATATGTTGTGGCTGCAGATGGGGCTGCCACTGTTGAAGCCTTGCGGGCAGAACTTGCCCAAGCCAAGGAACAAGCGAGGTTGGGTAATGCGGCTGCTTTGAAGGCGGCCGAAGAGTTGCAAGCCGAGAAGGCCGCGCATGGCGAGAGCCAAGACAAGATGGCCATAGAATTAAAAGCCGCTGCCGACCATTGCCGGGTTCTTGAAAAGGAAAACCAAGCGAAGGCATCGGACCTTGAGAAGGCTGCTGCGACGAGAAAAGACCTCCACTCTGCTATGAGGGCGAAGAAGGAGGAGCTGCGGGAAGCCGGGGATATTGTAGCTGGGAAATCCTTTATGTTGCAGAGGAAGTTCAGAGATCCACGGTATGCCCCTCTGGATCGGCTGTGGAGTTCGGAGGATGTGTATATGGATTTGGCGGCGAGCGCTGCCGATGCGGCCAAGTACTTCCAGGGTCGGACGGGCCGTGAAGTAGACCGGCTATTTTGGAGATAATTCCATTCTCTCGAGCGTCCGCTTTCATTAACTGACCAATTAGCCGAATGGGCCGAACTAAATAGGTTGTCCGGACTCTCCATGAGGTCTGTTGTGGATCAGCTATGGCCGGAAAGGTCAAAACCGAACAGCTATTTCAGCTTGGTGCAGCAGTTCCTTGACGTGGTGTCACGCATTAATGCGATGAAGAGGTCGGCATGCATAGAGGGCGCACGGATGGCCTTTGCCCGTGTTAAAGCATACTGGGCGGAGATGGATGCTACCACTGTTGCAGCGCGGGATTCGGCCATAGGTCGAAGGGCTGCTGAGCACTACTTTGAAGAAGTTCTTGAGGGTGCTCGTTTGATAGAGACCCAGTGCTCAAAAAATATTATGTTTGAGTGATATTTAATCTCATTGTAAGTGAAATGCTTTTATAAATTTTTATAAGGCTATTTTTATACTTTTGCTGAAAGTAATATGATGCCTCCTAGGCGGCCGTTTATGTATACATGTGTATAACCTGAAAGATTGCAGTCGTCGGCTTCAACCCCCACGCATATAATGCGGAGGTGCTCGCAAAAACACGCGTTCACACTTAACCCAACGTCTTGGTCCTATTAAGGAGGTGATAGCGGAGCGAGCGAGGCAACCGGACTATAATGCTTTAACACTTTCACTTAGCCATAGGAGTTTGACAGTGGGGCTACTAGATAGCCCCTGGTGGCTCCGCACTCTCCCGATCCCGGGGTGCATACATGCCTGGCTGAAAAATGGCCCTTCGTTAAGGCGGGGGAATTCTAACATTCCCACAGGTCATTGAGTGGTTGACCAGTCTCACGCTATATCATGACAGTCAGTTTTCGGCTTTCTCTACGGAGGTGCTCATCCGGATGAACCAGGGCACAATCGCAGTAGTTCTCCTGGTGCTACCTTAGCCGGTAAAGCGGAACGTAAGGCACCAAAACACAGGAGCCGGGCAAACCCAACATTTGACCAAAGACAATGATTCGAAGCTGATGCACATAGGGCCAAGCTCACGACGCCGAACACTCCCTAAGGTATTCGGTCTTTGTGGTATAAACCGGGCCCAAATAATGGCCTTTGTAAGAAGCCCCTTGTGTCCAGGTACATGCATTGTTCTGGCGTGGCCACATGCCAAGACGTCAGCATCCTTCTCAACGGTGGATATGTATCAACAAGAGACAGTAAAAAAGGTTTACGCAGGGTCTTAATCTAAAAAGAATCCTTGGAGCAGGTCCCTGCTGCACGTCTGCGCCTGTGTCTCCGTTGTGCCGTATCCTAGACGGGTGTAGCACGATGATCGTCTATAAAAGAGAGGAGTTTAGGTGAAAAAGTTGTCGTGCAAAAAGATAGTTTTCTAAAGAAACCATGTATAATTCAAGATGAGAAGAAAATGCCACTTGTCTGCACGCGTTGAGCCCCTTGTATTGACAAATAGGGGTGTGACTATTTATTCGGTATAAGTAGCGGCGCCGGACTCGATTAGTTATGTCTGAGGTCTTGACGACCTATTGGATGCTTTCGTTGGTCCGGGCGCCTTTAGTGTGCGGCTGCCAAGGCAACCTAACTCTCTTCCGCGCGCAGAGATCGCTTGATATTTCCATGCACTGAAATGATGCCACGTGGACCGGGCATCTTGAGTGTGAGGGAGACGTAGTGTGGTATTGCATTAAAGCGAGCGAAAGCTTCTTGTCCGAGCAGTGCTTGATAGCCACTTTGAAACGGAGCGATGTGGGAAGTTAGATGCTCGCGACGGAAGTTATCGGGGGAGCCGAATATAACTTGTAGTAGGAGGGAGCCCGTACAACGAGCCCCTAGGCCTGGCGTTACTCCTTTAAAGGTAGTATTGCTATGGCGAATTTGTGTGGGGTCTAACCCCATCCCGCGGATTGTATCCTGATATATTAGGTTTAGGCTACTGCCGTCGTCCATCAAGACTCTTGTGAAGTGATATCCGCCAATTACTGGGTCTAATACCAAGGCAGCCCATCCTGCGTGTCGGATACTTGCTGAGTAATCGCGATGGTCGAAAGTGATCGGTTGAGACGACCAGTGGCAGGACTTCGCGGTGACAGGCACTTGGGTATATTTTCCTGGGAGTGCCGCGTTGTCCTTGATCACATGTAACACGTTTACTGTTTTGACTTCTGGTGGAAATTTCTTTTGTTCCCCCGTGTCTTGCTTGGGGGGCTCGTCCTCGTCTTCACTTGGTGTATCCTCCCTCTTGTGTACGGCGTTGAGCTTGCCGGACTGCTTGAAGACCCAACATTCTCTGTGGGTATGATTAGCAGGTTTACCAGGGGTACTATGGATCTGACATACTTGGTCCAGAATTTTGTTGAGGCCGGACAGTTCATCCCTGGTTCCTTTAGGGGGCAGCTTTTAACCTGGCCGAGAGCTTTTGAATCCGGCATTTACTGCCGCGCCCTTCGTGCTGTCTTCTTTATTCCAGCGTTTGTTATTGCTGTTGCACCGTGATTTCCCGTTTCCATCTCTAACTTCAGATGTACTTGGGTCGCTGGTGCTGCATCTGGCTAGCCAGCTGTCCTCACCCGCGCAAAAGCGGGTCATGAGGTTTGTTAATGCGGCCATCGTTCTCGGCTTATTTTGGCCGAGGTGTCTGGCGAGCCATTCGTCACGGACGCTATGCTTGAAAGCTGCCAGGGCTTCGGCGTCCGGACAGTCGACAATCTGGTTCTTTTTAGTAAGAAACTTGTTCCAAAGCTTTTGGGCTGATTCTCCGGGCTGTTGAGTTATATGACTCAAATCGTCCGCATCCGGAGGTCGGACATAAGTCCCTTGAAAATTTGCCCGAAAGGCGTCTTTGAGCTCTTCCCAACTTCCAATGGAGCTTTCGGGGAGGCCTTTGAGCCAGTGACGAGCTGGCCCTTTGAGCTTGAGGGGTAAGTACTTGATGGTGTGGAGATCATCTCCTCAAGCCATATGGATGTGAAGGATGTAGTCCTCAATCTAGACCCCAGGGTCTGTTGTTCCGTCGTATGCCTCTATGTTTACGGGCTTGAATCCCTCTGGAAATTCATGGTCCAGCACCTCATCGGTGAAACATAGGGGGTGTGTGGCACCCCTGTAGCTGGGTGTACCGCGTTGTTCGGATGTTTGTTGTGTTGCATTGTATGCTGGGGCATGCTTGCGTGGTCCGTAGATGGATCTTGTTGCGTCGTCCTTTGGGTGCGAGCCCTCGCATGGGTCGCGTATTGTATTGTGAGCGGCGTTGTATGCCGCTCTATGTTGGTAGAGGGGTCGTCTATCCGACCAGGTGGCTGCTTTGATATTTGGTTGTGGGGGGTCTGAGGCCTCCTCAATGAATTCAGGTAGCAGCTTCCGCTTTGGGTAGCTCTTGGAGGGGCGATTATCGCCGTACATCGCTGCTGTGTTGAGTATTTTACTCCATCTGATGTGGAGTGTGTCTTGCGCAGCCTTGAGCCTTTGTTTCTGCTTTTTCAGACTCCTCGCGGTGGCAACAAGCCTTTTACGGGCAGTCTGCCGCTCCGGGTGTCTGTCCGGCGTTATGTCGTCCGGACCATTATCCTTGATAGGATTTGTTTGTTTGGTATCCAGATTGCCGTTGTCCGGCAGCGGTTCGCCTTGCTCCAGTGCTGGGTCTGTGTGATCGCTATTTCAGTCGAGGCGGGATTTGGGGCGGCACTTGCGTCGCCGCTTTGACTGCTTTTCGAGGGAACAAGCCTTCGGTGCGTCCTTCCGCTCCTCGTCGTCATCTTTTGGTGCGTCCACCATGTATACGTCATATGACGAGGTGGCGCTCCAGGGCCCAATAGGCGCTGGTTCGTCATCGTCTCCTTCATCGGCGTCCATACCGTCGATGTCTTCGGAGTCGAAGTCGAGCATGTTGGTTAAATCATCGACAGTGGCTACAAAGTGGGTGGTGGGTGGGCTTTGAATTTCTTCATCGTCCGTATCCCAATCTCGCTGACCGTAGTCCGGCCAGGGCTCTCCTGATAAAGAGAGAGACTTTAGTGATTTTATAATATCGCCAAAGGGCGAGTGCTGAAAGATGTCCGCGACAGTAAACTCCATGATCGGCGCCCAATCGGATTCAATCGGCAAAGGCGCAAACGGTTCGGAGTCCGGAGAGGAGTCCGGTTCCTTGGAATCATGAGTCTCGCAGAGTGCGGGGCTGGTGTTCGGCTCGATCGCCGTTAGGATTGCAGCCCCCGAGGCGGCATCCAACCACCCATCCTCGATCGGCGCAGTTCACTCCGAATTAAGGGTCGAAGCCGATGCAGGTGCGGCCTTCAGGGAACTGTTAGGCGGCAGAGCTAGATCATGCTCATCGTGAAAGTGCGGCGCGCTCGGCAGTGGCTCGAATCCGTCGAAGATCGAGTCCCCGCGGATGTCAGCCGTGTAGTTTAAGCTTCCAAATCTGACCTGACGGCCAGGGGCATAGCTTTCGATCTGCTCTAGATGGCCAAGTGAATTGGCCCACAGTGCGAAGCCGCCGAAGGCGAAGACCTGTCCGGGGAGGAAGGTCTCACCCTGGACTGCATCGCTATTGATGATCGTTGGAGCCATCGAGCCTGACGGCAATGACACAGAGGAACTCTCAATGAAAGCACCAATGTCGGTGTCAAAACCGGCGGATCTCGGGTAGGGGGCCCCGAACTGTGCGTCTAGGCTGGATGGTAACAGGAGGCAAGGGACATGAAGTTTTACCCAGGTTCGGGCCCTCTCGATGGAGGTAAAACCCTACGTCCTGCTTGATTAATATTGATGATATGGGTAGTACAAGAGTAGATCTACCACGAGATCGGAGAGGCTAAACCCTAGAAGCTAGCCTATGGTATGATTGTTGTTATGTATCTTGTCCTACGGACTAAAACCCTCCAGTTTATATAGACACTGGAGAGGGTTAGGGTTACACAAAGTCGGTTACAATGGAAGGAGATCTGCATATCCGTATCGCCAAGCTTGCCTTCCACGCCAAGGAAAGTCCCTTCCGGACACGGGACGAAGTCTTCAATCTCGTATCTTCATAGTCCAGGAGTCCGGCTGAAGGTATAGTCCGGCCATCCGGACACCCCCTAATCCAAGACTCCCTCACCCTCCTTTCCACTAAAGCCCATTAAGGCCCATATACCTCCCGGGGGGTTCCGATAACCTCCCGGTGCTCCAGTATTATCCGATCTCACCCAGAACCATTTCAGTATCCAAATATAGTCGTCCAATATATCGATCTTTACGTATCGACCATTTCGAGACTCCTCGTCATGTCTGTGATCACATCCGGGACTCCGAACTACCTTCGGTACATCAAAACACATAAACTCATAATATAACCGTCATCGAACTTTAAGCGTGCAGACCCTACGGGTTCGAGAACTATGTAGACATGACCGAGACACGTCTCCGGTCAATAACCAATAGCGGAACCTGGATGCTCATATTGGATCCTACATATTCTACGAAGTACTTTATCGGTCAAACCGCATAACAACATACGTTGTTCCCTTTGTCATCGGTATGTTACTTGCCCGAGATTCGATCGTCGGTATCTCAATACCTAGTTCAATTTCATTACCGGCAAGTCTCTTTACTCGTTCCGTAATACATCATCCCACAACTAACTCATTATTTGCAATGCTTGCAAGGCTTACATGATGTGTATTACCGAGTGGGCCCAGAGATACCTCTCCGACAATGGGAGTGACAAATCCTAATCTCGAAATACGCCAACCCAACAAGTACCTTCGGAGACACCTGTAGAGCACCTTTATAATCACCCAGTTACGTTGTGACGTTTGGTAGCACACAAAGTGTTCCTCCGGTAAATGGGAGTTGCATAATCTCATAGTCATA
Source organism: Triticum urartu (assembly GCF_056163025.1). NCBI lineage: Eukaryota > Viridiplantae > Streptophyta > Magnoliopsida > Poales > Poaceae > Triticum > Triticum urartu. The sequence goes on along the minus strand of NC_141876.1, from coordinate 503,381,697 downwards.
GGAACATGTATAAGTCATGAAGAAAGCAATAGCAACATACTAAACGATCAAGTGCTAAGCTAACAGAATGGGTCAAGTCAATCACATCATTCTCCTAATGATGTGATCCCGTTAATCAAATGACAACTCTTTGTCTATGGCTGGGAAACATAACCATCTTTGATCAATGAGCTAGTCAAGTAGAGGCATACTAGTGATACTCTGTTTGTCTATGTATTCACACATGTATCATGTTTCCAGTTAATACAATTCTAGCATGAATAATAAAATTTTATCATGATATAAGGAAATAAATAATAACTTTATTATTGCCTCTAGGTCATATTTCCTTTAGTCTCCCACTTGCACTAGAGTCAATAATCTAGATTACACAGTAATGATTCTAACACCCATGGAGCCTTGGTGCTGATCATGTTTTGCTCGTGGAAGAGGCTTAGTCAACGGGTGTGCAACATTCAGATCCATGTGTATATTGTAAATCTCAATGTCTCCCACCTGGACTTGATCCTGGATGGAGTTGAAGCGTCTCTTGATGTGCTTGGTTCTCTTGTGAAATCTGGATTCCTTTGGCAAAGCAATTGCACCAGTATTGTCACAAAAGATTTTCATTGGACCCGATGCACTAGGTATGACACCTAGATCGGATATGAACTCCTTCATCCAGACTCCTTCATTTGCTGCTTCCAAAGCAGCTATGTACTCCGCTTCACATGTAGATCCTTCTATGACGCTTTGTTTAGAACTGCACCAACTGGCAGCTCCTCCGTTCAACAAAAACACATATCCGGTTTGCGATTTAGAATTGTCCAGATCAGTGTCAAAGCTTGCATCGACGTAATCATTTACGATGAGCTCTTTGTCACCTTCATAAACAAGAAACATATCCTTCATCCTTTTCAGGTATTTCAGGATGTTCTTGACCGCTGTCCAGTGATCCACTCCTGGATTACTTTGGTACCTCCCTGCTAAACTAATAGCAAGGCACACATCAGGTCTGGTACACAGCATTGCATACATGATAGAGCCTATGGCTGAAGCATAGGGAATGACTTGTCATTTTATCTCTATCTTCTGCAGTGGTCAGGCATTGAGTCTGACTCAATTTCACACCTTGTAACACAGGCAAGAACCCTTTCTTTGCTTGATCCATTTTGAACTTCTTCAAAACTTTATCAAGGTATGTGCTTTGTGAAAGTCCAATTAAGTGTCTTGATCTATCTCCATAGATCTTGATGCCCAATATATAAGCAGCTTCACCGAGGTCTTTCATTGAAAAATTCTTATTCAAGTATCCTTTTATGCTATTCAGAAATCCAGTATCATTTCCAATCAACAATATGCCATCTACATATAATATCAGAAATGCTACAGAGCTCCCACTCACTTTCTTGTAAATACAGGCTTCTCCAAAAGTCTGTATAAAACCATATGCTTTGATCACACTATCAAAGCGTATATTCCAACTCCGAGAGGCTTGCACCATTCCATAAATGGATCGCTGGAGCTTGCACACTTTGTTAGCTCCCTTTGGATCGATAAAACCTTCCGGTTGCATCATATACAACTCTTCTTCCAGAAATCCATTCAGGAATGCAGTTTTGACATCCATTTGCCAAATTCCATAATCATAAAATGTGGCAATTGCTAACATGATTCAGACAAACTTAAGCATCACTACGGGTGAGAAGGTCTCATCGTAGTCAATCCCTTGAACTTGCCGAAAACCTTTTGCGACAAGTCGAGCTTTGTAGACAGTAACATTACGTCAGTGTCAGTCTTCTTCGTGAAGATCCATTTATTCCCGATGGCTTGCTGATCATCAGGCAAGTCAACCAAAGTCCACACTTTGTTCTCATACATGGATCCCATCTCAGATTTCATGGCCTCAAGCCATTTTGCGGAATTTGGGCTCACCATCGCTTCTTCATAGTTCGTAGGTTCGTCATGGTCTAGTAACATAACCTCCACAACAGGATTACCGTACGACTCTGGTGCGGATCTTACTCTGGTTGACCTACGAGGTTCAGTAACAACTTGATCGGAAGTTTCATGATCATCATCATTAACTTCCTCACGAATTGGTGTAGACGTCACAGGAACCGGTTTCTGTGATGAACTACTTTCTAATAAGGGACCAGGTACTGTTACCTCATTAAGTTCTACTTTCCTCCCACTCACTTCTTTCAAGAGAAACTCCTTTTCTAGAAAGGATCCATTCTTAGCAACGAATGTCTTGCCTTCGGATCTGTGATAGAAGGTGTACCCAACAGTTTCCTTTGGGTATCCTATGAAGACACATTTCTCCGATTTGGGTTCAAGCTTATCAGGTTGAAGCTTTTCACATAAGCATCGCAACCCCAAACTTTAAGAAACGACAACTTTGGTTTCTTGCCAAATCACAGTTCATAAGGTGTCGTCTCAACGGATTTTGATGGTGCCCTACTTAACGTGAATGCGGTCGTCTCTAAAGCATAACCCCAAAACGATAGCGGTAAATCAGTAAGAGACATCATATATCGCACCATATCTAGTAAAGTACGATTACGATGTTCGGACACACAATTACGCTGTGGTGTTTCGGGTGGCATGAGTTGCGAAACTATTCCGCATTGTTTCAAATGTAGGCCAAACTCGTAACTCAAATATTCTCCTCCACGATCAGATCGTAGAAATTTTATTTTCTTGTTACGATGATTTTCAACTTCACTCTGAAATTCTTTGAACTTTTCAAATGTTTTAGACTTATGTTTCATTAAGTAGATATACCCATATCTGCTTAAATCATCTGTGAAGGTGAGAAAATAACGATACCCGCCGCGAGCCTCAACATTCATTGGACCACATACATCAGTATGTATGATCTCCAACAAATTAGTTGCTCGCTCCATAGTTCCGGAGAACGGCGTTTTAGTCAGCTTGCCCATGAGGCATGGTTTGCAAGTACCAAGTGATTCATAATCAAGTGATTCCAAAAGTCCATCAGTATGGAGTTTCTTCATGCGCTTTACACCAATATGACCCAAACGGCAGTGCCACAAATAAGTTGCACTATCATTATCAACTCTGCATCTTTTGGCTTCAACATTATGAATATGTGTATCACTACTATCGAGATTCATCAAAAATAGACCACTCTTCAAGGGTGCATGACCATAAAAGATATTACTCATATAAATAGAACAACCATTATTCTCAGATTTAAATGAATAACCATCTCGCATCAAACAAGATCCAGATATAATGTTCATGCTCAACGCTGGCACCAAATAACAATTATTTAGGTCTAAAACTAATCCCGAAGGTAGATGTAGAGGTAGCGTGCCGACGGCGATCACATCGACTTTGGAACCATTTCCCACGCGCATCGTCACCTCGTCCTTATCCAGTGTTCGCTTAATCCGTGTCCCTGTTTTGAGTTGCAAATATTAGCAATAGAACCAGTATCAAATACTCAGGTGCTACTGCGAGCTCTGGTAAGGTACATATCAATAACATGTATATCACATATACCTTTGTTCACCTTACCATCCTTCTTATCCGCCAAATACTTGGGGCAGTTCCACTTCTAGTGACCAGTCTGCTTGCAGTAGAAGCACTCAGTCTCAGGCTTAGGTCCAGACTTGGGTTTCTTCTCTTGAGCAGCAACTTGTTGGCTGTTCTTCTTGAAGTTCCCCTTCTTCTTCCCATTGCCGTTTTTCTTGAAACTGGCGGTCTTATTGACCATCAACACTTGATGCTCTTTCTTGATTTCTACCTCCGCAGCCTTTAGCATTGCGAAGAGCTCGGGGATCGTCTTATCCATCCCTTGCATGTTATAGTTCATCATGAAGCTCTTGTAGCTTGGTGGCAGAGATTGAAGAATTTTGTCAATGACGCTATCATCCGGAAGATTAACTCCCAGTTGAATCAAGTGATTGTTATACCCAAACATTCTGAGTATATGCTCACCGACAGAACTATTCTCCTTCATCTTGCAGCTGTAGAACTTATTGGACACTTCATATCTCTCAATCCGGGCATTTGCTTGAAATATTAACTTCAACTCATGGAACATCTCATATGCTCCATGACGTTCAAAACGTCGTTGAAGTCCCGGTTCTAAGCCGTAAAGCATGGCACACTGAACTATCGAGTAGTCATCAGCTTTGCTCTGCCAGACTTTCATAACATCTGGTGTTGCTCCTGCAGCAGGTTTGGCACCTAGCAGTGCTTCCAGGACGTAATTCTTCTGTGCAGCAATGAGGATAATCCTCAAGTTACGGACCCAGTTCGTGTAATTGCTACCATCATCTTTCAACTTTGCTTTCTCAAGGAACGCATTAAAATTCAACGGAACAACAACACGAGCCATCTATCTACAACAAACATAGACATGCAAAATACTATCATGTACTAAGTTCATGATAAATTTAACTTCAATTAATCATATTACTTAAGAACTCCCACTTAGATAGACATCCCTCTAATCATCTAAGTGATCACGTGATCCAAATCAACTAAACCATAACCAATCATCACATGAAATGGAGTAGTTTTCAATGGTGAACATCACTATGTTGATCATATCTACTATATGATTCACGCTCGACCTTTCGGTCTCAGTGTTCCGAGGCCATAACTGCATATGCTAGGCTCGTCAAGTTTAACATGAGTATTCTGCGTGTGCAAAACTGGCTTGCACCCGTTGTAGATGGACGTAGAGCTTATCACACCCGATCATCACGTGGTGTCTGGGCACGACAAACTTTGGCAATGGTGCATACTCAGGGAGAACACTTTTATCTTGAAATTTAGTGAGAGATCATCTTATAATGCTACCGTCAAACAAAGCAAAATAAGATGCATAAAAGATAAACATCACATGCAATCAATATAAGTGATATGATATGGCCATCATCATCTTGTGCTTGTGATATCCATCTCCGAAGCACCGTCATGATCACCATTGTCACCGGTGCGACACCTTGACCTCCATCGTAGCATCGTTGTCGTCTCGCCAACTATTGCTTCTACGACTATCGCTACCGCTTAGTGATAAAGTAAAGCAATTACAGGGCAATTGCATTGCATACAATAAAGCGACAACCATATGGCTCCTGCCAGTTGCCGATAACTCCATTACAAAACATGATCATCTCATACAATAAAATATAGCATCATGTCTTGACCATATCACATCACAACATGCCCTGCAAAAACAAGTTAGACGTCCTCTACTTTATTGTTGCAAGTTTTATGTGGCTGCTATGGGCTGAGCAAGAACCGTTTTTACCTACGCATGAAAACCACAACGATAGTTCGTCAAGTTAATGTTGTTTTAACCTTCTCAAGGACCGGGCGTAGCCACACTCGGTTCAACTAAAGTTGGAGAAACAGACACCCGCCAGCCACCTGTGTGCAAAGCACGTCGGTAGAACTAATCTCGCGTAAGCGTACGCGTAATGTCGGTCCGGGTCGCTTCATCCAACAATACCGCCGAACCAAAGTATGACATGCTGGTAAGTAGTATGACTTGTATCGCCCACAACTCACTTGTGTTCTACTCGTGCATATAACATCAACGCATAAAACCTGGCTCTGATGCCACTGTTGGAGAACGTAGTAATTTCAAAAAAATTGCTACGCACACGCAAGATCATGGTGATGCATAGCAACGAGAGGGGAGAGTGTGTCCACGTACCCTCGTAGACCGAAAGCGGAGGCATTAGCACAACGCGGTTGATGTAGTCGTACGTGTTCACGATCCGACCGATCAAGTACCGAACGCATGGCACCTCCGAGTTCTGCACACGTTCAACCCGATGACGTCCCTCGAACTCTGATCCAGCCGAGCTTTGAGGGAGAGTTCTGTCAGCACAACGGCGTTGTGACGATGTTGATGTTCTACCGTCGCAGGGCTTCGCCTAAGCACCGCTACAATATTATCGAGGTGGACTATGGTGGAGAGGGGCACCGCACACGGCTAAAAGATCTAAGAGATCAATTGTTGTGTCTATGGGGTGCCCCTCTCCTCCGTATATAAAGGGGGGAGGAGAGGGCCAGCCAAGGGGAGGAGGCGCGCCCAAGGGGGGAGTCCTACTCCCACCGGGAGTAGGACTCCTCCTTTTCCTATTTGGAGAGGGAGAGGGAAGGAAGAGGAAGGAGGGAGGAAGGAAAGGGGGGCCAGCACCCCCCCCCCAATTCGGATTGGGCTTGGGGGGTGCGCCCCCCTCCCTTGCTCCTTTCCCCTTCTTTCCACTAAAGCCCATTAAGGCCCATATACCTCCCGGGGGGGTCCGATAACCTCCCGGTGCTCCGGTATTATCCCGATCTCACCCGGAACCATTCTGGTATCCAAATATAGTCTTTCAATATATCGATCTTTATGTATCGACCATTTCGAGACTCCTCATCATGTCCGTGATCACATCCGGGACTCCGAACTACCTTCGGTACATCAAAACACATAAACTCATAATATAACCGTCATCGAACTTTAAGCGTGCGGACCCTACGGGTTTGAGAACTATGTAGACATGACCAAGACACGTCTCCAGTCAATAACCAATAGCGGAACCTGGATGCTCATATTGGCTCCTACATATTCTATGAAGATCTTTATCGGTCAAACTGCATAACAACATACGTTGTTCCCTTTGTCATCGGTATGTTACTTGCCCGAGATTCGATCGTCGGTATCTCAATACCTAGTTCAATCTCGTTACCGACAAGTCTCTTTACTCGTTCCGTAATACATCATCCCACAACTAACTCATTAATTGCAATGCTTGCAAGGCTTAAGTGATGTGTATTACAGAGTGGGCCCAGAGATACCTCTCCGACAATCGGAGTGACAAATCCTAATCTCGAAATACGCCAACCCAACAAGTACCTTCAGAGACACCTGTAGAGCACCTTTATAATCACGCAGTTACGTTGTGACGTTTGGTATCACACAAAGTGTTCCTTTGGTTAATGGGAGTTGCATAATCTCATAGTCATAGGAACATGTATAAGTCATGAAGAAAGCAATAGCAACATACTAAATGATCAAGTGCTAAGCCAATGAAATGGGTCAAGTCAGTCACATCATTCTCCTAATGATGTGATCCCGTTAATCAAATGAAACTCTTTGTCTATGGCTAGGAAACATAACCATCTTTGATCAACGAGCTAGTCAAGTAGAGGCATACTAGTGATACTCTGTTTGTCTATGTATTCACACATGTATCATGTTTCCGGTTAATACAATTCTAGCATGAATAATAAACTTTTATCATGATATAAGGAAATAAATAATAACTTTATTATTGCTTCTAGGGCATATTTCCTTCAATGTGCATATTACAAGCCTAGAAAATGTGTACATTTGAGATATTGTCACTTAGAGTTAATATTTTTAATTATCTTGTTCCTAGGTGACATGTTAGCTCTACAAGTTGCAATTTGCTTGTCTTTGTTGTGAAGATGATGTTGGATATCCTTGTTATCTACCATCGGGAATTATTTCCAAATACTTCTTGTCTTTTGAAAATTGGTACTCACTTATGTGTGGTGGAATTTAGTGATCATCTTTACATAGACTTTTGCTTTTATTTGCCTTATCTCTTGCCAAGATTTGTGTCAACTCCCGCTATCTTCCATATCACTTGTGGATCTTGTTAATTTCTTGATCTCGTCTAGTGTTTTCTAGATATAGTGAAAGTGGTGATCCCACCTTGTGCATTTTGTATTCAAATGCAAATTCTCTATAATGCACTACTCTTGGGGGAGCTATTGTATTTTCTATAGAACACTCATCTTGTGACCCTTATCAAGTGTGTTGGTGGAAGGCAAGCCGTTTCTTTTTGGTACTTTGTGCCATCATGAAACTTTGTAGAGAGCTTGGTTTGTTTGGAACCAATCTCTCTTTTGGGGTTTGACATCTTTTTTTGCGTGTTTAATGGATATCTCATCCCTTGATATATATTTTAATGATATCTTCCAAGTGATGATTACTCCATTTGGTATTCTATTTTCACTTGGTATTTCTTTTTCATTTGGTATCGGTTTTTGCAAGTATTGAGCATGCATATTAACTTCATGTAGTATCTTTGGCATGCTTTCTTTCTTTGACCCAATATATAGGGGAAACTCCACCAAGTCTCAAATTGGAGGAGATGTTCTCTTTCTCTCCCTTCCTTTCCCCCTCCTAGTAGGAGTAGGAAAGAGGGGAATCCTACTCCTACTAGGAGGAGGATTCCTCCTCCTGGCGTACCAACAAGGGTCGGCTGGCCTCCCCCTTGCTCCTTTATATACAGGGGCAGGGGGGCACCTCTAGACACACAAGTTGCTCACAAAGATCTCTCCCGGCCGTGTGCGGTGCCCCCCTCTGCCATAATCCACCTCGGTCATACTGTAGCGGTGCTTAGGCGAAGCCCTGCCACGGTAGCTTCATCAACATCGTCACCACGCCGTCGTGCTGACAAAACTCTTCCCCGAGCTCTACTGGATCTTGAGTTCGCGGGACGTCACCGAGCTGAACGTGTGCTGAACGCGGAGGTGCCGTATGTTCGGTACTGAGGATCGGTCGATCATGAAGACGTACGACTACATCAACCGCGTTGTCATAACGCTTCCGCTTAACGGTCTACGAGGGTACGTGGATGACACTCTCCCCTCTCGTTGCTATGCATCACCATGATCCTGCGTGTGCGTAGGATTTTTTTGAAATTACTACGTTACCCACAGTGGCATCCGAGCCTGGTTTTATGCGTAGATGCTATATGCACGAGTAGAACACAAGTGAGTTGTGGACGATACAAGTCGTACTGCTTACCAGCATGTCATACTTTGGTTCGGCGGTATTGTTGGATGAAGCGGCCCAGACCGACATTACGCATACGCTTACGCGAGACTGGTTCTACCGACGTGCTTTGCACATAGGTAGCTGGCGGGTGTCAGATTCTCCAACTTTAGTTGAACCGAGTGTGGCTACGCCCGGTCCTTGAGAAGGTTAAAACAATACTAACTTGACGAACTATCGTTGTGGTTTTGATGCGTAGGTAAGAACAGTTCTTGCTCAGCCCGTAGCAGCCACGTAAAATTTGCAACAACAAACTAGAGGACGTCTAACTTGTTTTTGCAGGTCATGTTGTGATGTGGTATGGTCAAGACATGATGCTATATTTATTGTATGAGATGATCATGTTTTGTAACGGAGTTATCGGCAACTAGCAGGAGCCATATGGTTGTCGCTTTATTGTATGCAATGCAATCGCCCTGTAATTGCTTTACTTTATCACTAAGTGGTAGCGATAGTCGTAGAAGCAATAGTTGGCGAGACGGCAATGATGCTAGGATGGAGATCAAGGTGTCGTGCCGGTGACGATGGTGATCATGATGGTGCTTCGGAGATGGAGATCACAAGCACAAGATGATGATGGCCATATCATATCACTTATATTGATTGCATGTGATGTTTATCCTTTATGCATCTTATTCTGCTTTGTTTGATGGTAGCATTATAAGATGATCTCTCACTAAATTTCAAGGTTAAAGTGTTCTCCCCGAGTATGCACCGTTGCCAAAGTTCGTCGTGCCGAGACACCACGTGATGATCGGGTGTGATAAGCTCTACGTTCATCTACAACGGGTGCAAGCCAGTTTTGCACACGCAGAATACTCAGGTTAAACTTGACGAGCCTAGCATATGCAGATATGGCCTCGGAACACTGAGACCGAAAGGTCGAGCGTGAATCATATAGTAGATATGATCAACATAGTGATGTTCACCATTGAAAACTACTCCATATCACGTGATGATCGGACATGGTTAAGTTGATTTGGATCACGTGATCACTTAGATGATCGGAGGGATGTCTATCTAAGCGGGAGTTCTTAAGTAATATGATTAACTGAACTTTAATTTATCATGAACTTAGTCCTGGTAGTATTAGCATATCTATGTTGTAGATCAATAGCTCGCGTTTAGCTCCCTTGTTTTATTTTGATATGTTCCTAGAGAAAAATAAGTTGAAAGATGTTAGTAGCAAAGATGCGGACTAGCTCCGTGATCTGAGGATTATCCTCATTGCTGCACAGAAGTATTATGTCCTTCATGCACCGCTAGGTGACAGAACTATTGCAGGAGCAGATGCAGACGTTTTGAACGTTTTAAACAAAAGCTCGGTATGATAACTACTTGATAGTTTAGTGCACCATGCTTTACGGCTTAGAACCGGGACTTCAAAAATGTTTTGAACACCACGGAGCATATAAGATGTTCCGAGAGTTGAAATTGGTAATTCATACTCATGCCCGTGTCGAGAGGTATGAGACCTCTGACATTACTTTGCCTACAAGATGGAGGAGAATAGCTCAACCAGTAAGCATGTGCTCAGATTGTCTGACTACTACAATCACTTGAATCAAGTGGGAGTTAATCTTCTAGTCACTATCACCAAGTTGCTTGAACTTCGTGATGAACTATAATATGCAAGGGATAACGGAAACAATTCCCAAGCTCTTCGTGATGTTGAAATCGACGAAGGTAGAAATCAAGAAAAGCATCAAGTGTTGATGGTTAACAAGACCACTAGTTTCAAGAAAAGGGCAAAGCAAAGAAGGGGAACTTCAAGAAGAACGACAAGCAAGTTGTTGCTCAAGTGAAGAAGCCCAAGTCTGGACCTAAGCCTGAGACTAAGTGCTTTTACTGCAAAGAGACTAGTCACTGGAAGCGGAACTGCCCCAAGTATTTGGCGGATAAGAAGGATGGCAAAGTGAACAAAGGTATATTGGATATACATGTTATTGATGTGTACTTTACTAGTGTTTATTATAGCAACCCCTCGGTATTTGATACTAGTTCAGTTGCTAAGAGTAGTAACTTGAAACGGGAGTTTCAGAATGAACAGAGACTAGTTAAGGGTGAAGTAACGATGTGTGTTGGAAGTAGTTCCAAGAATGATATGATCATCATCGCACACTCCCTATACTTTCGGGATTAGTGTGGAACCTAAATAAGTGTTATTTGGTGTTTGCGTTGAGCATGAATATGATTTGATCATGTTCATTGCAATACAGTTATTCATTTAAGTTAGAGAATAATTGTTATTCTGTTTACATGAATAAAACCTTCTATGGTTATACACCCAATAAAAATGGTTTGTTGAATCTCGATCGTAGTGATACGCATATTCATAATATTGAAGCCAAAAGATGCAAGTTAATAATGATAGTGTAACTTATTTGTGGCACCGCCGTTTAGGTCATATTGGTGTAAAGCGCATGAAGAAAATCCATGCTGATGGGCTTTTGGAATCACTTGATTATGAATCAGTTGATGCTTGCGAACCATGCCTCATGGGCAAAGATGACTAAGACTCCATTCTCCAGAACAATGGAGCGAGCAACTGACTTATTGGATATAATACATACTGAGGTATGAGGTCCGATGAGTGTTGAGGCTCGTGGCGAGTATTGTTATTTTCTGACCTTCATAGATGATTTAAGCAGATATGGGTATATCTACTTGAAGAAACATAAGTCTGAAACATTTGAAAAGTTCAAAGAATTTCAGAGTGAAGTGGAAAATCATCATAACAAGAAAATAAAGTTTCTATGATTTGATCGTTGAGGCGAATATTTGAGTTATGAGTTTGGTCTTCAATTAAAACAATGTGGAATAGTTTCACAAACTCATGCCACCTGGAACACCACAGCGTAATGGTGTGTCCGAACGTCATAACCGTACTTTATTTGATATAGTGCAATCTATAATATCTCTTACCGATTTACCACTATCATTTTGGGGTTATGCATTAGAGACAGCTGCATTCACATTAAAAAGGGCACCATCTAAATCCGTTGAGATGACACCGTATGAACTGTGGTTTAGCACGAAACCTAAGCTGTCATTTCTTAAAGTTTGGGGTTGCGATGCTTATGTGAAAAAGTTTCATCTTGATAAGCTCAAACCCAAGTCGGAGAAGTGCGTCTTCATAGGATACCCAAAAGTAACTGTTGGGTACACCTTCTATCATAGATCCGAAGGCAAGATATTTGTTGTTGAGAATTGATCCTTTCTAAAGAAGGAGTTTCTCTCGAAAGAAGTGAGTGGGAGGAAAGTAGAACTTGATGAGGTAACTGTAACTGCTCCCTATTGGAAAGTAGTTCATCACAGAAATCTGTTTCTGTGACTCCTACACCAATTAGTGAGGAAGCTAATGATGATGATCATGTAACTTCAGATCAAGTTACTACCAAACCTCGTAGGTCAACCAGAGTGAGATCCGCACCAGAGTGGTACGGTAATCCTTTTTTGGAGGTCATGTTACTTGACCATGACGAACCTACAAACTATGAGGAAGCAATGATGAGCCCAGATTCCGCAAAATGGCTTGAGGCCATGAAATTTGAGATGGGATCCATGTATGAGAACAAAGTGTGGACTTTGGTTGACTTGCCCAATGATCGGCAGGCCATCGAAAATAAATGGATCTTCAAGAAGAAGACAGACGCTGATGGTAATATTACTGTCTACAAAGCTCGACTTGTTGCGAAAGGTTTTCGACAAGTTCAAGGAGTTTACTATGATGAGACCTTCTCACCAGTAGCGATGCTTAAGTCCGTCCGAATCATGTTAGCTATTGCCGCATTTTATGATTATGAAATTTGGCAAATGGATGTAAAGACTGCATTCCTAAATGGATTTCTGGAAAGAAGAGTTGTATATGATGCAACCTGAAGGTTTTATTGATCCAAAGGGTACTAACAAAGTGTGCAAGCTCCAGCGATCCATTTATGGACTGGTGCAAGCCTCTCGGGGTTGGAATAAACGTTTTGATAGAGTGATCAAAGCATATGGTTTTATACAAACTTTTGATGAAGCCTGTATTTACAAGAAAGTGAGTGGGAGCACTACAACATTTCTGATAAGTATATGTAAATGACACTTTGTTGATCGGAAATAATGTAGAATTTTCTGGAAAGCATAAAGGAGTATTTGAAAGGAGTATTTTCAAATAAAGACCTCAGTGAAGTTGCTTACATATTGAGCATCAAGATCTATAGAGATAGATCAAGACGCTTGATAAGTTTTTTTTCAATGAGTACATACCTTGACAAGATTTTGAAGTAGTTCAAAATGGAATAGTCAAAGAAAGAGTTCTTGCCTATGTTACAAGGTGTGAAATTGAGTAAGACTCAAAGCCCGACCATGGCAGAAGATAGAAAGAGAATGAAAGTCATTCCCTATGCCTCACCCATAGGTTCTATAAAGCATGCCATGCTGTGTACTAGATCTATTGTATACCCTACACTGAGTTAAGCAAGGGAGTAAAATAGTGATCTAGGAGTAGATCACTGGACAGCGGTCAAAATTATCCTTAGTGGAATAAGGATATGTTTCTCGATTATGGAGGTGACAAAAGGTTCGTCGTAAAGGGTTACATCGATGCAAGTTTTGACACTGATCTAGATGACTCTAAGTCTCAATCTGGATATATATTGAAAGTGGGAGCAATTAGCTAAAGTAGCTCCGTGCAGAGCATTGTAGACATAGAAGTTTGCAAGATGCATAGAGATCTGAATTTGGCAGTCCCGTTGACTAAACTTCTCTCACGAGCAAATCATGATCACACCTTAGTACTCTTTGGGTGTTAATCACATAGCGATGTGAACTAGATTATTGACTCTAGTAAACCCTTTGGGTGTTGGTCACATGACGATGTGAACTATGGGTGTTCATCACATGGCGATGTGAACTAGATTATTGACTCTAGTGCAAGTGGGAGACTGAAGGAAATATGCCCTATAGGCAATAATAAAGTTATTATTTATTTCCTTATATCATGATAAATGTTTATTATTCATGCTAGAATTGTATTAACCGAAAACTTGATACATGTGTGAATACATAGACAAACAGAGTATCACTAGTATGCCTCTACTTGACTAGCTCGTTGAATCAAAGATGGTTAAGTTTCCTAGCCATAGACGTGAGTTGTCATTTGATTAACGGGATCACATCATTAGAGAATGATGTGATTGACTTGACCCATTCCGTTAGCTTATCACTTGATCGTTTAGTATGTTGTTATTGCTTTCTTCATGACTTATACATGTTCCTATGACTACGAGATTATGCAACTCCCGTTTACCGAAGGAACACTTCGTGTGCTACCAAACGTCACAACGTAACTAGGTGATTATAAAGGTGCTCTACAGGTGTCTCCGAAGGTACTTGTTGAGTTGGCGTGTTTCGAGATTAGGATTTGTCACTCCGATCGTCGGAGAGGTATCTCTGGGCCCACTCAGTAATACACATCACTATAAGCCTTGCAAGCATTGTAACTAATGAGTTAGTTGCGGGATGATGTTTTATGGAACGAGTAAAGAGACTTGCCGGTAACGATATTGAACTAGGTATTGAGATACCGACGATCGAATCTCGGGCAAGTAACATACCGATGACAAAGGGAACAACGTATGTTGTTATGTGGTTTGACCGATAAAGATCTTCGTAGAATATGTAGGAGCCAATATGAGCATCCAGGTTTCGCTATTGGTTATTGACCGGAGACGTGTCTCGGTCATGTCTACATAGTTCTCGAACCCATAGGGTCCGCACGCTTAAAGTTCTGTGACGATCGGTTTTATCAGTTTATATGTTTTGATGTAGCTAAGGTAGTTCAGAGTCCCGTATATGATCACGGACATGACGAGGAATCTCGAAATGGCTGAGACATGAAGATTGATATATTGGAAGCATACATTTGGACATAAGAAGAGTTCCGGGTAAAATCAGGATTTTACCGAAGTACCGGAGGGGTTACCGGAACCCCCCTGAGGCTAATGGGCCTTGTTGGGCCATAAGGGAAAGAGAGAGGGGCCGGCCTAGGGCAGGCAGCGTGCCCCCTCCACTTTGGTCCGAATTGGACTAGGAGAGGGGGGGCCCTTTCCTTCTCTTTCTCTCCCTTCCTTTCCTCCTCCTAGTAGGAATAGGAAAGAGGGGAATCCTACTCCTACTAGGAGGAGGATTCCTCCTCCTGGCGCACCAACAAGGGCCGGCCGGCCTTCCCCTCGCTCCTTTATATACAGGGGCAGGGGGCACCTCTAGACACACAAGTTGATCACAAAGATCTCTCCTAGCCGTGTGTGGTGCCCCCCTCCACCATAATCCACCTCGGTCATACTATAGCGGTGCTTAGGCGAAGCCCTGCCACGGTAGCTTCATCAACATCGCCACCATGTCGTCATGCTAACAAAACTCTTCCCCGAGCTCTACTGGATCGTGAGTTCACGGAACGTCACCGAGCTGAACGTGTGCTGAACGCGGAGGTGCCGTACGTTTGGTACTGAGGATCGGTCGATCGTGAAGACGTACGACTACATCAACCGCGTTGTCATAACGCTTCCACTTAACGGTCTACGAGGGTACGTGGACGACACTCTCCCCTCTCATTGCTATGCATCACCATGATCCTGCGTGTGCGTAGGAATTTTTTTGAAATTACTACGTTACCCAACATATCTTTTGTCTTCCCATACACGCTCAAGAGGCCAAGCAGGGCCACGCAAAGATTCTTTGTCACGTGCATCACGTCGATTGCGGAGTGGACCTCTAGGTCTTTCCAATAAGGCAGGTCCCAAAATATAGATTTCTTCTTCCACATGGGTGCGCGTCCGTCAGCGTCATTCGGAACAGGTTGTCCGCCAGGACCCTTTCCAAAGACTACCTTCAAATCCTTGACCATATCATGTACATCAGCACCAGTACGGTGGCAAGGCTTCGTCCGGTAATCCGCCTCACCTTTGAAATGCTTGCCTTTCTTTCTTACGGGATGCCTGCTCGGAAGAAATCGACGATGTCCCAGGTACACATTCTTCCTACAATTATCCAAATATATATTGTCGGTATCATCCAAACAGTGCGTGCATGCGCGGTATCCCTTGTTTGGCTGTCCTGAAAGGTTACTGAGAGCTGGCCAATCATTGATGGTCACGAACAGCAACACCTTTAGGTCAAATTCTTCCCCCATGTGCTCATCCCACGCACGTACACCTGTTCCATTCCACAGCTCTAAGAGTTCTTCAACTAATGGCCTTAGGTACACATCAATGTCGTTGCCGGGTTGCTTAGGGCCTTGGATGAGCACTGGCATCATAATGAACTTCCGCTTCATGCACAACCAAGGAGGAAGGTTATACAAACATAGAGTCATAGGCCAGGTGCTATGGTTGCTGCTCTGCTCCCCAAAAGGATTAATGCCATCTGCGCTTAGACCAAACCATACGTTCCTTGCGTCACCTGCAAACTCCTTCTTGTACTTTCTCTCGATTTTTCTCCACTGCGACCCGTCAGTGGGTACTCTCAACTTTCCTTCTTTCTTACGGTCTTCTCTATGCCATCGCATCGCCTTGGCATGCTCTTTGTTTTGGAACTAAAGTTTCAACGGTGGTATTATAGGAGCATACCACATCACCTTGGCAGGAATCTTCTTCCTGGGACGCTCGCCCTCGACATCACCAGGGTCATCGCGGCTGATCTTACAGCGCAATGCACCACATACCGGGCAAGCATTCAAATCCTCATACTCACCGCGGTAGAGGATGCAGTCATTAGGGCATGCATGTATCTTCCGCACCTCTAACCCTAGAGGGCAGACATCCTTCTTTGCTTCGTACGTACTCTCGAGCAATTCGTTCTCCTTTGGAAGCATATTCTTTATCATTACCAGCAACTTTCCAAATCCCTTGTCAGATACACCATTCTCTGCCTTCCATTGCAGCAATTACAGTGTGGTGCCCATATTTTTCTTGTCAGCTTCGCAATTCGGGTACAACAATTTCTTGTGATCCTCTAACATGCGCTGCAACTTCTTCTTCTCCAGATCACTTGCGCAGTTTCTCTTTGAATCGGCAATGGCCCGACCTAGAACATCAGTGGGCTCATCTGATGCCTCTTCTTCAGCTTCTTCCCGCATTGCCGGCTCAGCTTCTTCCCCCATTGTTGTATCATCGTATTCAGGGAACCCATGGCCAGGATAGCTGTCGTCGTCCTCTTCTTCTTCATTGTCTTCCATCATAACCCCTCTTTCTCCGTGCTTGGTCCAAACATTATAGTGGGGCATGAAACCAGACTCAAACAGGTGGACGTGAATGGTTCTTGACTTAGAGTAATTGTGATCATTCTTACAGCCAACACATGGACAAGGCATAAAACCATCCGCCCGCTTGTTTGCCTCAGCTGAGGGAGTCCTGGACTAAGGGGTCCTCGGGCGTCCGGCCTGTTATCTATGGGCCGGACTGATGGGCTGTGAAGACATGAAGGCCGAAGACTGCACCGTGTCCAGATTGGACTCTACTTGGCGTGGAAGGCAAGCTTGGCGACCGAAGATTCCTTCTTATGTAACCGACTCCATGTAAACCCTAGATCCCTTTGGTGTATATATAAACTGAAGGGGATAGTCTGGAAAGGACAACAGATATACTCATTACCATACCCACATAGGCTAGACTTCTAGGGTTTAGCCATTATGATCTCGTGGTAGATCCACTCTTGTAACACTCATATTCATCAATATCAATCAAGCAAGACGTAGGGTTTTACCTCCATAGAGAGGGCCCGAACCTGGGTAAACATTGTGTCCCCCGCCTCCTGTTACCATCGATCCTAGACGCACAGTTCGGGACCCCCTACCGAGATCCGCCGGTTTTGACACCGACATTGGTGCTTTCATTGAGAGTTCCACTGTGCCGTGAGCAAAGGGCTCGATGGCCCCTTCGATCGTCAGTAATGGCGTTGTCTAGGGAGAAACCTTCCTCCTCAGACAGATCTTCGTATTCAGCGGCTTCGTACTACGGGCCAACTCGCTTGGCCATCTGGAGCAGATCGACAGCTACGCCCCTGGCCATCAGGTCAGATTTGGGAGCTTGAATTACATTGCGGACATCCGTGGAGACTTGATCTTCGACGGATTCGAGACCACGACAACCGCTCCCCATCACCCCGATGAACATGGCTTAAACCTGTCATCGGGCCGCATCCAGGAGATAGCTCCTGTAGCAGCTCCGACCTCAAATCCGGAGCAGTTCAAGTCGTCCGAAGATGGGAAGCTCAACCCCATCATGGGGACCACCGATTCCGCGGCGCTGGAGCCACACGCGGATTCCACTTCATACGGTATATGCATCAACGGAACCCTGGACTCGCCTCTGATGTCGAGCTCCGAACCCTGCGAGCCTGCGTACGCCGAACTCGATCGGTTATCAATCTTCAAGTTTAGCACCGCAGATGTCTTCCAACACTCGCCCATGGGTGACATACTAAATTCGCTAAAAAACCTATCCCTGGCGGGCGACCCGTTTCCGAACTATGTTTGGTTTGAATTTGCGGCGGACAACGGAGAATTTTGCTTCCCACCCGCCACCCACTTCATAGCCATTGTTAAATATGTAACCAACACACCCGATCCCCGCGCCGAAGACATCGACGGTATGGACGACGATGAGGGGCAAGGACAGAACTTACTACCCGCTAGACACGGGACATGCACTTCCTGGTATGACGTGTGTATGATAGACACACCTTACGGCGCTCTCGACAATGAGAAGGAGAATCCGGTCGAGGAAAAACCGCCTGGTACACAGCCCGAACATCGGCGCCGTGGGCCTCATCGCCCAAGAGAAGACATTGCCAGCACCAGAGAAGGCGATACTCCGGACAATGAAGACCCAGTTGAAGTAGAATCCGAGCAGGAGGAGCAGGAGGAACAACCCTGACGAACATGCCACATGTGGGGACTCAAGAGGACAGGAATTATTCCCCCCTCTCCGAGGAGGAGGAGATCCTCGGCAACGAGGATTTTACCACGCCAAAGGAACCTCTTGAGCAGGAGCGCTTTAAACGCTGGCTTATAGCCACTGCAAGGAGCTTAAGAAAGAAGCAGCTGCAGCTTCAAGCAAGCCAAGACTTGCTCAATGATAGATGGACCGAGGTCTTGGCCACCGAAGAATACAGCCTTAGCAGCCCAGAAAAAAGCCACCCCAAGAGTAGGTGGCTCCCTCAAAATGATGGCATTACGATGGAGCCCATACCACCATCGAATAATGCGGCGAGGCAATCACAGTTCGGTCCAGACAAAGCAGCATCCCAAGCAGAGCACCATACCAACCCATCCGGCACGGAGGGTAGAGCAGGACGCACAAGATCGATGTACAAATCATGAAGATATACCCCGACCGACGACGATGGTCGCCTATCCGGACACTACAAAGCTGACCACGCCCGGTCCGAGCACCGTAAACGGAGCCCGCCGGAGGTACTTCATAGTGTGGCCCAACATAGAGGAGCCGCACACCCCCTTTGCTTCATGGACGAAGTAATGGAACACGAATTTCCAGATGGGTTTAAACCCATTAACATCGAATCATACGATGGGACAACAGACCCCGCGGTATGGATTGAGGATTATCTCCTCCATATCCACATGGCCCGCGGAGACGACCTCCACGCCATTAAATACCTACCTCTCAAGCTTAAAGGGCCATCTCGGTACTGGATAAACAGTTTTCTAGAAAATTCTATTGGCAACTGGGAAGATTTGGAAGACGCCTTTCGAGACAACTTCCAGGGAACATATGTCCGACCATTATGCGCCGATGACTTAAGTCACATTGTCCAGGAACCCGGCGAATCAGCTAGGGAGCTCTAGACCAGGTTCTTAGTAAAAAAGAACCAAATTGTTGACTGTCCGGACACAGAAGCCCTCGCGGCCTTCAAACATAGCATCTGGGATGAATGGCTCGTGCGTCACCTCGGCCAGGAAGGACACAAATCCATGACATCCCTCACCGCTCTAATGAACCACTTCTGCGCGGGAGAAGACAACTGGCTTGCTCGTAAAAGCAACGACGCCAGCGGCCCGGGCACTTTGGATATCCGAGATGGCAACGGGAAGCCACGACGAACCAAACATAATAACATACACGACACAGTGGTGAATGCCGGATTTCACAATCCGAAGCCCGGTCAACAGAAGAAGCCACTAAAGGCAAACCAGGATGGACCATCCACCCTTGATAGGATATTGGACCGACCTTGTCAAATTCATAGTCTCCCTGATAGGCCAACTAATCATACCAACCATAACTATTGGGTCTTCAAGCAGGCAGGCAGGAGGCCACCGCGTGACAAAGACGACGGATCGGCTCACCAGAAGAACACCAGGGGCCAGAAAAAGTTCCCCTCCGACATTCGACCACTCCCGGAACGCAAATAGCAGTTCGGCTTCTGGCACCCACCTACTGTACCGGCGAAATTTGCAACACGCGCACATCACTACGCACTCAAGATACCATGGGCGTCGGCGGAAGCACAATTCAGACAACCCTACAAGCATTCCCGTAACATTTTTTATATGTTTTCTCATTTTTTTGTATCATGTTTAAAGAACGGGTGACAAACTGGAAAGAATCTACAGCGGACTTTGTCGGAGTTCGGATCCATACACTCACCTAAGGGGTTACTTCCGTTAAGGATCCCACTCCCCGAGGATGGGCTACGCAAACGTGCGACAGGAGGTCCAAAATTACCTTTGGTAGACCACACTCTTTACTCCGAGCCTGTACTATGCCCCTTTTCCTCTGATCCCGGCCACGAGCATGTCAAATAGCCAGGTCTGTGGTTTCTTTCTTTTTATATATAAAAATAAATTTATCATTGGCACGTCGCTCCGTTCTCAGTAAGCCTCTGTAACGCCCACGATGCGGCTATATCTCCCACGTGTCGAAGCATGACTTAGAGGCATAACCGCATTGTAAGCAATGTCGCAAGTGAGGTAATCTTCACACAACCCATGTAATACATAAGGGGAAAAGATACATAGTTGGCTTACAATCGCCACTTCACACAATACATGAATAAACCATTACATCAACCTGATACAATCAAGGTCCGACTATGGAACCAAAATAAAAGAAGACTACCCCAAATGCTACACAGATCCCCGATCGTCCCAACTGGGCTCCACTACTAATCAACTGAAACGATACAACACAAAGAACGAGATCTTCATCGAGCTCCTCCTTGAGCTCGGTTGCGTCACTTGCACGATTTCATCGGCACCTGCAAACTGGTTTTGGAAGTAATCTATGAGTCACGGGGACTCAGCAATCTCACACCCTCGCGATCAAGACTATTTAAGCTTATAGGTGGGGTAAAAGGTATGAGGTGGAGCTGCAGCAAGCGACTAGCATATATGGTGGCTAACATACGCAAATGAGAGCGAGAAGAGAAGGCAAAGCACAGTCGAGCATCTATGATCAAGAAGTGATCCTAGAACAACCTACGTTCAAGCATAACTCCAACACCGTGTTCACTTCCCGGACTCCGCCGAGAAGAGACCATCACAGCACGCACACGGTTGATGCGTTTTAATTAAGATAAGTTTCAGGTTTTCTATAACCGGACATTAACAAATTCCCATCTGCCCATAACCGCGGGCATGGCTTTCGAAAGTTCAAAACCCTGCAGGGGTGTCCCAACTTAGCCCATCACAAGCTCTCACGGTCAATGAAGGATATTCCTTCTCCCAGGAAGACCCAATCAGGCTCGGAATCCCGGTTACAAGACATTTCGACAATGGTAAAACAAGACCAGCAAAGCCACCCAGATGTGCCAACAAATCCCGATAGGAGTTGCACATATCTCGTTCTCAGTGCACACCGGATGAGCCAGACGTCGGGTAGGCCAGCCCAGAGTTGTCCCTGGTGGCCCCGGACATCGCTCAGTTGGACCAACACTTAGAGAAGCACTGGTCCGGGGGGGTTAAAATAAAGATGACCCTTGGGTTGGCCGACCCAAGGGAAAGAAAAGGCTAGGTGGCAAATGGTAAAACCAATGTTGGGCCTTGCTGGAGGAGTTTTATTCAAGGCGAACTGTCAAGGGGTTCCCATTATAACCCAACCGTGTAAGGAACGCAAAATCAAGGAACATAACAGCGGTATGACGGAAACTAGGGCGACAAGAGTGGAACAAAACACCAGGCATAAGGCCGAGCCTTCCACCCTTTACCAAGTATATAGATGCATTAATATAAATAAGAGATATTGTGATATCCCAATAATAATCATGTTCCAACATGGAACAAACTCCATCTTCACCTGCAACTAACAACGCTATAAGAGGGGCTGGGCAAAGCGGTAACATAGCCAAACAATGGTTTGCTAGGACAAGGTGGTTAGAGGCTTGGCTTAACAATATGGGAGGCATGATAAGCAAGTGGTAGGTATCGCAGCATAGGCATAGCAAAAGAGCAAGCATCTAGCAAGCAAAGATAAAAGTGATTTCAAGGGTATGGTCATCTTGCCTGAGATCCCGCAAGGAAGAAGAACGAGTCCACGAATAAGACAAACGGACGTAATCGAACGAATCCTCACAACTCCGGAACAAAACCGAAGCTAACGCGAGAAGCAACCCGGAAAGAAGCAAACAACATAGTAAACAACCATCACATAATCATGGCATGATGCACAACCAAGTATGATGCATGTCCGATTTAATGAAGCATGGCATGGCAAAGTGCACAAGCAATCCTACAAATTAAGTGGAGCTCAATATGCAACTCCGTTGCATATTGACGAAACACCACATTCAAGTTATTTAGTTCGATCTCGTTTATGTACCCAACAATATTAAATGTTCTTAACATGACAAGGGGTTAAGCAAAAGAAAACTACCTATCTAGGCAAGTTTAAACGAGGCCGGAACAACAAAACAACAAGTCCGGAAACTCCTCATGTGCATATTTTAAGGGTTGGTACTATTCTGCCCTAAACCATATTTTAGAGTTGTTAAACATGCAGAGTAATGCCACCATGTTAAACTAGACATTTTCCACCCCATTTACATATAAGGTTTGTTACAAACCGAGTTACGGTTAAATAGTTATGAATTAAATCATTTTAGCAAGTTATTTAAGCAAATTTAAACAAACAGCATTTTAAGCATTTTAAACATGGATGAAAATGACATATTATGAAACTAGATGAAATTCTAGTCATTTTTCATATATGATTCATTTTAGTACGATGCATGGTTAAAGAGTTATTATATGCATGAAGAACAGGGGCTTTTCTATAAAACTGACACTCTCTGGAAAAAGCAAAAAACCGCAGCATCAGGGAAAAAAATACAACAGGCTGAAACTCGAGCGGGCTGGGCTGTGGCTCACATTGGACCAACAACCAGAAGCGGAGAAGGCCTGGCGCTGGCTGCGGGCCACACAGGCAGATCGAGCCGAGGCAGGGTATAGTCAACGCGCTCGGGAGCGCTGACCCCATCGATGCAGGCGCATGGCTGGAGACGAATAGGGGTCACGCCAGGGGAAGCAGGGCTTGAAGCAGGGGGGTTGGCGCTGGTCGTTGTCGTCCCTGCACGCAGAAGCACGCAGAAGCAGGGGAGGCCGGCGATGAGGGCTTTGGGAGGTTGATCCGGGCCGGATCTGGTCGACTTCGAGGCTTGGGCGAGCCAGAGCTTCGAGCTAGAGGCGGCGGACGGCATCCATGACGATGGCGGTTCGAGGACTTGGCGAGGTGGAGGGAGGCGGATACGCAGCGGCGGGGATGCAGCATGAGGACGGCGGCGGGAACTGCAGGGCCATGGCGGGGGAGAAATTCAGTTACGAGGCTGAGAGATTAGAGAAAGAGAGGAATAACAGAGAGAGGGGAGGAAGGAGAGGAAGGGCACGATCCCGCGGGTCCGGTGCTGCTCCGGTCTGGCGGAGGTTGAAAACGGCGGCGCGGGAGGTTAGCGAGGCAGGGAAGCAGCAGCCTGGTGGCACTCCGGCGAACTTGGCGCTTGGGGGGGCTTCGAAGTGAGGAAGCTCCACGGCGTCCATGGCGGGGCTGACGCAGGGAGCGGCGACGGCATCAGTAACTCCAGCGATGGTGTAACATCCCAAATTTTCAATTTGGAATGTTATACACTAGATCATATGCATATCATATTTTCTTGCATTTTGGTTGATCCTAGAAATTTCACGCAACTCAAGGACCCTCGGAGAGAGTTGGAGATTTCGTTATTTTCATATTTGAGAGTTCTCTCGAATTTTGAAAATAGGATCATTTGATTTATTTATTTTATCTTCAATAATTTTTCCGGTGTCAAAATATATGAGAGAGGGAATAATATGACTTTCCCAAATTTAGGAAAAATGAAGATATAATAAATAGATCAATTTTGCTTTCCGGTGTTTATTTGCATTTTATTTGGATAGGGAAAAATGCGCGTTTTCAAAAATTGCATTTTAGGTCCGGAGAAAAGTTCATTTTGTTCGGCTCATTTTTAGGAGTCGGGGAAAATTTACTTTAGATTTTTCGGAGTTCGTTTAGATCCCTTTTTGTTTTTTTTTCTGCGCGAGGAAACTATTTAAAAAAAAAATTTGAGCAGCGCCTTGGGCCAAAGGCCCAAGCCAAGCCACCTACCGCCGCGCTCCCAGGCGCCAGGCGCCGAGCCAGGAGCCGGTCGGCCGCCGCCGCCTCTTGCTAGGACCGAATCCTTTTAGGATTCTAGGGCGCCCCCTTGTCCCTTTTCCTTATTCCGTTTATTTTCTAGATCTTTCCTACTCCTATTCTAATTCCTTGCGCTCTACCCCAAGTAAACCCCCTCCCCTCCCCAATATAAATACCCAAGCACCCCCCCCCTCTAAACACATCAAATCAAAGCCCTCCTCCACACCGCGCCTTGCACCGCCGCCGCGCCGCATCACACCGCGCCCTGCGTCACCGCCGCCGCGCCGCCTCACCTTGCCGCCGCCACCCCACACCCGCGCCGCCGCCGCACCTTGCCGCCGCCACCCCACACCCGCGCCGCCGCCGCACCTTACCGCCGCCGCCCCACACCCGCGCCGCTGCCGCACCTTGCCCACGCCGCCGCCCTACGCCGACGCCGCCGGAGCCCCTCACCGGAGACCTCGCCAAGGTTGCCCCGCGCTACATCTATTCTTTTTCTCGGATCGTTTTCTTCTAATCGTTCCGATTCTTTTCTTCTCTAAACCGTTCCGGTTTTCTAGATCAGTTTTTTGATCGGTTTTTCTTCTCCGAAACCCTAGATCGGATTCGTTTTCTTCTCCGATTTAGTTGCCTTTGGACCGTTCGCCGGACCGTTCGTCCTAACGAACATGATCACCGGATTCTTCTAGGTTAACGACGTCCGTTCGTTTAACCGTTCTTCTTTTTCTTTTCGTCGGATTTATTCCGCGATCGCGATCTCAGATCCGATTTTCTTCCTAGTCTATTTTTCCGCTCGTTTATCGGAATCAGGTGATTCAAGCGCCTGGAGTTTCGTCTCGAAACCGCCGTTCCGTCTAATCAACTTGAACAAGCTTTTGCTACAGTAAAATTTTGACCTAGTTTCAACTTGCTAGAACCGAGTTGTTTTCTTCCGCCGTTTGTTTTTCGTTCTTTCTTTGCAACCGGAGTTCTTAAGTTGAACTACCTGGTTCGATCTCTTGTTTGAGTTTTACTTGTGCATTAGATGAGTACTTATTGTATGCTTGTTGTTTGTCTGCGATAGATTACCCGGATTGCGCCGCTTGTTACTTCGAAACCCTAGGACTCGCGGATCATCAGCAAGGCAAGTAACACTTTGATCATACCTTTTCTACAACCCATGTTTTACTGCATTAGATCAATCCTCACACATTGCATGATTAGGATCTAATTAAATTGTGGGATGGGAAGTAGATGAGGTAGTACCTATTACCTGTATTATTATCAAACCCTTGGGAGTTACTTCTACGTTTGCTTATTATGCCATGCTATGCTAGTAGACGTGGATTGGGTGAGTGATATCCATGACAGATGTGAGATTGATAATTTTAATGGTTTATCTAAGGTGGCAACTTAAACACACATCTGGGTGGATTGAGGCACCTGATGTCTATCAGGACTTGCCTGTTTTTTTTTGGACCGCCACCCAGGCTCAAAGGGATCATAAGATAATTCATGCTAGAAACTTCCGTGTGCAGCCACATGCTACTATGGGCTCTAGCATAGTTGACTAAGTTGTGCGAACTCTTACGGGGTGGACTAGCAGATGTAGGGGATGTAGGTGTACCGGTCTACCCCACATGTAAGGTGCTAGTGCTTCTGAAAGACTATGTCTCGGTCATCCGTCTTCTCAAACACCATGTAGTGCGAGAAAACAAACGGAGGCGATCGAGTCATGTGGGGAAAAGTGCGCAACCTCTGCAGAGTTAACAAACTAATCATGATTAGCCGTGTCCCCGGTTATGGACAACTTGAGTATCTAGTACTTGAATATCATTGTGAATCTCAACATGTTACTTCTAATTAATGTTATTGGGTTTTAATTACTTTTAATTGGGATTGAGAATGCTGTCAACCATTCTCAATGTTTCACAACCACCATGATAGTAAATAAAATTTATTCCTTTGCAGTAGGGAAAAACTGGCTTTACGCAAAACTGTAACCATAGAGCTTTCCACCAGCCATATATGCATATAGTATAGCTGTTTCATTCCATTACTCTCTATGTGTTACTTTGCCAGCATATTCCATGTGCTGACCCGTTTTCGGGCTGCAACGTTAATGTTGCAGACTTTTCAGACGATGATTGAGGTGCGTTTAGGTCGTGGTTCTATACTCAGTGATGCCGCTGGAGTTGATGGACCCATTTATCTTCCAAGTCTTCCGCTGTTATCTTTAAAATATGGCCTTAAGCCATATTTATTGTAATAAGTTCTTTTTGAGCCATCGATGTAATAAGTGTGTGATTGCAACTCTGCTATAAAACCTCGATGTACTGTGTGGTGTCAGCATTACTGATCCAGGGATGACACCGTAGCACAGTAGACGTGATCCATTCGGGTCAGGTCGCTACAGAGATGGTATCAGAGCACACGTTGACTGTAGGACACGACCACTAAGTTAAAGCCATAGATCACCCTTCTCTTCTCATTTTCTAACTCCTCATCTTTTCTACTCTTTTAGGATGACGCACGCGAAGATTAAGTACGCTCAACCGAATGAAGGCACACCATTTGGATTTCACCTGAAGGAAGTCATCAAGTACCTGAACATTGGATTACCAAGCTTCACGGGAACCTTCAACGCCACTCTGCCTGAAGAGGAGCGCTGGAAGATTCAAGCTCACGTTCCGGGAAGAACATTTGCGCCAATCACGAAGCCCATAGATAGTGTTTTCAATGCACCAACCTGGAGTCTAGGAAGGAGCATGGCAGCTCATATCACCATAGGACGCATTGGAGAAGTTTATCAAGAAGACCTCAAGGACACTATCTACCAGATTTGCGGACGCCGTGATGAACAATGGGAGTTAGTCAGCACCAAGAAGGATAGATCCATTGCAGCATTCATCCAGGAGTTAAACCAGCACATTCGATGCCACGAGAACCAGATGTGCAATGATATGATAGAGTTGAAGAATGCGAAGGCAAGGATTATCGAGCTAGAAGGAGAACTAAAGTCTACACGCAAGGACTACATGGACGAGATCGTAGCTCTAGCAAGGCACAATGGCGATCTTAAGCAGGAGATTGAAGAACTCAAGAGCAAGTTAGCATCCCAGGAGGAAGACGAGTACGTCGCATGTCCGGACAACTACATCATCATCGACGACACCGATTCGGATCCAAGTGAACCCGACTTTGAAGACGAAACTGGAGTAGATATCATGGAGTCTTCCACCGGTTCAAATTTCTAGATGACCACCAGATAGTAGTAGTATTCCCCCATGTAAACACATTATAGTCGAGCACTTTTGCGATAGTTAGACCGTTTGTAAGCCCTTGTTTGATTGATTGAAGTGAATTGTGTGCTTTTGCCTCATGTGCATATGGGTAGTGTTTTCCCTTTAGACCCCCTCTATTCTCAATTCTCATCTTTTCTAAACCCTCAGATGCCTCCGAGACGTGCCAATGGATTTCCACCGGAGCTCACTCAGTTGATCCAGCAGCAGAATCAATTGATGCAGATGTTAGTTCAGAATCAGCAGAACAACAACAACAACCCACCACCACCACCTGTTGACCGCTTAGCCCGTTTCCTTAGGCTGAATCCGCCAGTGTTTTCTAGTAGCACCGAGCCGATAGTAGCAGACGATTGGCTCCGCAAGATAGGAAGGGAGTTGACCAATGCAGGATGCACGGATGGTGAGAAAGTGAAGTTTGCCGCACACCAGCTTGACGGACCCGCGGCAGCATGGTGGGAGAATTTCACAGCCACTTACCCAGTTGACACTGTCACATGGGATCAGTTTCAGCAAGCTTTCCGCACTGCCCATGTTTCAGCAGGAGCTGTGGCCATAAAGAAGCGTGAGTTTCGCAACTTACGCCAAGGAGGAAGGACTGTTGGCCAGTATGTGGAAGAGTTTAGTAAGCTAGCCCGTTATGCCCCAGATGACGTTGCTACGGATGCAGCCAAGCAGGAGAAGTTTCTGGAAGGATTGAATGATGAACTAAGCATGCAGTTGATGGTAGCAAGTTTCAACAACTACCAGGAGTTGGTAGATCGTGCCATCATGATTGAAGGGAAGCAACAGCAGATTGAGAACCGTAAGAGGAAGTATGGACAGGGGAAGTATAACTCTGGAGCCCAGCAGAAGCCCCGTTTTACCCCTAAACCGGGATTTAAGTTTCAGCACACCCATGGAGGAGGTAGCTCGCACAACCATAATGGCCACAAGAATGGTAATGGGAATGGAGGAAGCAACGGCCAGAACCGAACAACCCCATCAACCCCAACCAAGAGAGACCTGAGTCAAGTCACCTGTTTCAAGTGTTCGAAGACCGGACATTATGCCAATGAATGTCCTGAAGGCCAGAATGGAAATGGCAATGGAAGCTCTGGGAAGAAGCCGAACCCTTTCAATAGGGGACAGGTGAACCACGTTAATGTGGAGGAGATTGAAGATCAGCCCGATGCAGTAATCGGTAAGTTTTTGGTTAAGTCATTTACTGCACTCGTTCTTTTTGATACTGGTGCATCGCATTCATACATATCAAGGGGATTTGTGGAAAAGTATAGCCTGCCCACTAGGATTCTTAAAACACCTATGCTAGTAAGCTCGCCAGGAGCAGAATACATGGCCAGACAAGGATGTTTTCAAGTACCATTGAGTATAGGAAGGCATGTATTCGCAACGGATTTAATTATTCTGGAATCCCAAGGTCTGGATGTGATTCTTGGTATGGATTGGCTGTCGATGTATGGAGGAAACATCGATTGCGCCAGTAAGACAATTTTGCTTACCACACCAGAAGGAAGAAGGATCAAGTATGTATCCCGGCATGTGCCAAACAGGACACAAGTGAATTGCTTATCAGGAGTTGTGCAGGAGGAAGTACCAGTGGTAAAGGATTTTCTTGATGTATTTCCTGAGGAATTACCAGGCATGCCACCGGATAGAGACATTGAGTTTTTGATTGAGTTATTGCCAGGTACAGGCCCAATATCGAAGCGACCGTACCGGATGCCAGCAAAGGATTTGGTGGAAATTAAGAATCAGATTAAGGAGTTATTGGATAAAGGTTACATTCGCCCAAGTTCTTCACCTTGGGGATCACCCGTACTTCTAGTGGAAAAGAAGGATGGATCATTAAGGATGGTTGTAGATTATCGGGGATTGAATGAAGTAACCATCAAGAATAAGTACCCACTGCCAATGATCAATGATCTGTTTGATCGATTGCAAGGAGCTAAAGTGTTTTCCAAGATCGATTTGCGATCAGGGTACCATCAGTTGAAGATTCGAGAGCAGGACATACCTAAGACAGCATTCACCACAAGATATGGACTGTATGAGTATACCGTTATGTCATTTGGATTGACTAACGCACCTGCCTATTTTATGAACCTGATGAACAAAGTGTTTATGGAGTTTTTGGATAAGTTCGTCGTAGTGTTCATTGATGACATCCTAGTTTATTCAAAGAATGAAGAGGAGCATAAGGAACATTTGCGTTTGGTTTTGGAGAAATTAAGGGAACATCAATTATATGCCAAATTCAGCAAATGTGAGTTTTGGTTGAAGGAAGTTGGATTCCTCGGACACGTTATATCCGGAGAAGGTATAGCAGTTGACCCCACAAAGGTTGAGACCGTAACCGAATGGGAAGCACCAACAACAGTTGGAGAGATCCGGAGTTTTCTTGGACTCGCAGGATACTACCGGAGATTTATTGAGAATTTCTCAAAAATTGCGAAGCCTATGACGGAGCTGTTGAAGAAGGATACTAAGTTCAAATGGACTGAGGAGTGTGAGGCTAGTTTCCAGGAGTTGAAGAAACGTTTGGTTACCTCACCGGTATTGATTTTGCCAGATCAGACCAAGGATTATGAGGTGTATTGCGACGCTTCACGTCGAGGACTTGGAGCAGTGCTTATGCAGGAAGGGAGAGTTGTTTCGTATGCATCACGACAACTGAAGCCTCATGAGTTGAATTATGCCACGCATGATTTGGAGTTAGCAGCCGTAGTGCATGCATTGAAGATGTGGAGACATTTCCTCATTGGAGATCATTGTGAGGTGTACATGGATCATAAGAGTTTGAAGTACATTTTCACGCAGAAGGAGTTGAACCTCCGACAAAGGAGATGGTTGGAGCTCATCAAGGATTATGACATGAGATTGCATTACCATCCCGGAAAGGCTAATGTAGTAGCTGACGCATTGAGCCGTAAGAGCCATGTCAATACCCTAGTGACGGGGAAAATACCAACGGAATTAGCAGAAAACCTTCGTGAACTAAGCTTAGAAATAGTTCCGAGAGGCTATGTAGCAGCATTGGAGATTCAGTCAACATTGATGGATAAGATCAGAGAAGCTCAGAAATCTGACAAGGAGATTGCTGCTATAAAGGAGAGACTTAGCAAAGGAAAAGCAAAGGGATTTCGTGAGGATGAGCACGATACCTTATGGTTTGAGGACCGTGTTTATGTGCCCAATGACCCGGAGATCAGGAAGTTGATTTTGCAAGAGGCACATGATTCACCATATTCGATTCACCCAGGGAATACCAAGATGTATTTGGATTTGAAGGAAACATTTTGGTGGACCGGAATGAAGAAGGATATTGCAGCGTATGTAGCAGTTTGTGACGTATGTCAGAGAGTAAAGGCAGAGCATCAGAAGCCAGCAGGATTGTTACAACCACTGCCGATACCCGAATGGAAATGGGATAAGATAGGCATGGATTTTATCACAGGGCTACCCAGGACAAAGGCCGGATATGACTCGATATGGGTAGTAGTTGATCGTTTGACGAAGGTAGCACATTTCATTCCAGTTAAGACCACTTACACCAGTGCTAAGTTGGCAAAGATATACATGACTAGAATCGTTTGTTTGCATGGAGTTCCGAGGAGTATCGTATCAGATAGAGGAACCCAATTTACCTCAAAGTTTTGGAATCAGTTGCATGAAACTTTAGGAACCAGACTAGAGTTCAGCACAGCTTTTCATCCGCAGACAGATGGACAGACCGAGAGAGTCAATCAGATTTTGGAAGATATGCTGAGAGCTTGTGCACTAGATTATGGATCAAGTTGGGACGAAAACTTACCGTATGCGGAGTTTTCTTATAACTACAGTTACCAAACCAGTTTGAAGATGGCCCCTTTCGAAGCTTTATACGGAAGGAGGTGCAGGACACCGTTATCATGGAACGAAGTTGGAGACCGTCAATTCTTTGGACCAGATTTGATTAAGGAGTCTGAACGGAAGGTTAAGTTGATTCGCGATAGGCTCAAGGTAGCCCAGTCCAGGCAGAAGAGCTACGCAGATTCTAAACGCAAGGAGATAGTTTACGAAACCGGAGACAGAGTTTACCTTCGAGTATCCCCACTTCGAGGAGTTAAGCGCTTTGGAGTTAAGGGAAAGTTAGCACCGCGTTTCGTTGGACCGTTTAAGATCGTGAAACGTATTGGAGAAGTAGCTTATAAGTTGGAACTACTAGAAGGACTGTCAGGAGTTCATGATGTATTCCATGTTTCTCAGCTGAAGAAATGTCACGCCGAGATGGCGGAGGTACCGCTAAGAGATACAGTACCATTAGAAGCGATTCAGTTAAAGGATGACCTAACATATGAGGAGAAGCCAGTCAAGATTCTCGATGTTGCCAGTAGAGTTACTCGCAGCAAGGTTATCAAGTTTTGCAAAGTTCAGTGGAACCACCATTCAGAGGATGAAGCCACCTGGGAGAGAGAAGAAGATTTGCTCAAAGACCACCCTCACCTATTTTCTAGCCAACCCGAATCTCGAGGGCGAGATTCATCTTAAGGGGGGTAGGTTTGTAACATCCCAAATTTTCAATTTGGAATGTTATACACTAGATCATATGCATATCATATTTTCTTGCATTTTGGTTGATCCTAGAAATTTCACGCAACTCAAGGACCCTCGGAGAGAGTTGGAGATTTCGTTATTTTCATATTTGAGAGTTCTCTCGAATTTTGAAAATAGGATCATTTGATTTACTTATTTTATCTTCAATAATTTTTCCGGTGTCAAAATATATGAGAGAGGGAATAATATGACTTTCCCAAATTTAGGAAAAATGAAGATATAATAAATAGATCAATTTTGCTTTCCGGTGTTTATTTGCATTTTATTTGGATAGGGAAAAATGCGCGTTTTCAAAAATTGCATTTTAGGTCCGGAGAAAAGTTCATTTTGTTCGGCTCATTTTTAGGAGTCGGGGAAAATTTACTTTAGATTTTTCGGAGTTCGTTTAGATCCCTTTTTGTTTTTTTTTCTGCGCGAGGAAACTATTTAAAAAAAAAATTGAGCAGCGCCTTGGGCCAAAGGCCCAAGCCAAGCCACCTACCGCCGCGCTCCCAGGCGCCAGGCGCCGAGCCAGGAGCCAGTCGGCCGCCGCCGCCTCTTGCTAGGACCGAATCCTTTTAGGATTCTAGGGCGCCCCCTTGTCCCTTTTCCTTATTCCGTTTATTTTCTAGATCTTTCCTACTCCTATTCTAATTCCTTGCCCTCTACCCCAAGTAAACCCCCTCCCCTCCCCAATATAAATACCCAAGCACCCCCCCTCTAAACACATCAAATCAAAGCCCTCCTCCACACCGCGCCTTGCACCGCCGCCGCGCCGCATCACACCGCGCCCTGCGTCACCGCCGCCGCGCCGCCTCACCTTGCCGCCGCCAACCCACACCCGCGCCGCCGCCGCACCTTGCCGCCGCCACCCCACACCCGCGCCGCCGCCGCACCTTACCGTCGCCGCCCCACACCCGCGCCGCCGCCGCACCTTGCCCACGCCGCCGCCCTACGCCGACGCCGCCGGAGCCCCTCACCGGAGACCTCGCCAAGGTTGCCCCGCGCTACATCTATTCTTTTTCTCGGATCGTTTTCTTCTAATCGTTCCGATTCTTTTCTTCTCTAAACCGTTCCGGTTTTCTAGATCAGTTTTTTGATCGGTTTTTCTTCTCCGAAACCCTAGATCGGATTCGTTTTCTTCTCCGATTTAGTTGCCTTTGGACCGTTCGCCGGACCGTTCGTCCTAACGAACATGATCACCGGATTCTTCTAGGTTAACGACGTCCGTTCGTTTAACCGTTCTTCTTTTTCTTTTCGTCGGATTTATTCCGCGATCGCGATCTCAGATCCGATTTTCTTCCTAGTCTATTTTTCCGCTCGTTTATCGGAATCAGGTGATTCAAGCGCCTGGAGTTTCGTCTCGAAACCGCCGTTCCGTCTAATCAACTTGAACAAGCTTTTGCTACAGTAAAATTTTGACCTAGTTTCAACTTGCTAGAACCGAGTTGTTTTCTTCCGCCGTTTGTTTTTCATTCTTTCTTTGCAACCGGAGTTCTTAAGTTGAACTACCTGGTTCGATCTCTTGTTTGAGTTTTACTTGTGCATTAGATGAGTACTTATTGTATGCTTGTTGTTTGTCTGCGATAGATTACCCGGATTGCGCCGCTTGTTACTTCGAAACCCTAGGACTCGCGGATCATCAGCAAGGCAAGTAACACTTTGATCATACCTTTTCTACAACCCATGTTTTACTGCATTAGATCAATCCTCACACATTGCATGATTAGGATCTAATTAAATTGTGGGATGGGAAGTAGATGAGGTAGTACCTATTACCTGTATTATTATCAAACCCTTGGGAGTTACTTCTACGTTTGCTTATTATGCCATGCTATGCTAGTAGACGTGGATTGGGTGAGTGATATCCATGACAGATGTGAGATTGATAATTTTAATGGTTTATCTAAGGTGGCAACTTAAACACACATCTGGGTGGATTGAGGCACCTGATGTCTATCAGGACTTGCCTGTTTTTTTTGGACCGCCACCCAGGCTCAAAGGGATCATAAGATAATTCATGCTAGAAACTTCCGTGTGCAGCCACATGCTACTATGGGCTCTAGCATAGTTGACTAAGTTGTGCGAACTCTTACGGGGTGGACTAGCAGATGTAGGGGATGTAGGTGTACCGGTCTACCCCACATGTAAGGTGCTAGTGCTTCTGAAAGACTATGTCTCGGTCATCCGTCTTCTCAAACACCATGTAGTGCGAGAAAACAAACGGAGGCGATCGAGTCATGTGGGGAAAAGTGCGCAACCTCTGCAGAGTTAACAAACTAATCATGATTAGCCGTGTCCCCGGTTATGGACAACTTGAGTATCTAGTACTTGAATATCATTGTGAATCTCAACATGTTACTTCTAATTAATGTTATTGGGTTTTAATTACTTTTAATTGGGATTGAGAATGCTGTCAACCATTCTCAATGTTTCACAACCACCATGATAGTAAATAAAATTTATTCCTTTGCAGTAGGGAAAAACTGGCTTTACGCAAAACTGTAACCATAGAGCTTTCCACCAGCCATATATGCATATAGTATAGCTGTTTCATTCCATTACTCTCTATGTGTTACTTTGCCAGCATATTCCATGTGCTGACCCGTTTTCGGGCTGCAACGTTAATGTTGCAGACTTTTCAGACGACGATTGAGGTGCGTTTAGGTCGTGGTTCTATACTCAGTGATGCCGCTGGAGTTGATGGACCCATTTATCTTCCAAGTCTTCCGCTGTTATCTTTAAAATATGGCCTTAAGCCATATTTATTGTAATAAGTTCTTTTTGAGCCATCGATGTAATAAGTGTGTGATTGCAACTCTGCTATAAAACCTCGATGTACTGTGTGGTGTCAGCATTACTGATCCAGGGATGACACCGTAGCACAGTAGACGTGATCCATTCGGGTCAGGTCGCTACAGATGGCGAAGCAGATGAGAGGGTGGAGGCCGGCGGAAGGGATCGGCAGGAGGAGTCCGTTTCCAGCGGCAAATCCCTGCTTGGGAGTAACTGTCCATGGCGGGGAGAGACACGGACGTGAGAGAGCGGGATCGAGACTAGATATCAGAGCAGGCAAGGAAGGAGGGCAACGCTGTGGACCTACTGGTCATCGGGGCTTGGCGCGCCGACGAGGGAGGTGGTCGGAGGGCGAGAGAGGATCTGGATCGATGAAGAGTAGTGGCTGGGCGTGAAAGGAGAGGCGCAGGTGGATCGGGAGGGAGATCTCGAGGTTGGGGGGGAGGCTGTCGGCTGGCTAGGTTGGTCGGGGAGGATCCCGAGGAAGGTGGACACTGGGTGGCGGCGCGAGGAGGGAAAAAAGGGAGTTGGTCTAGGGTTAGGCTAAAATATATAGCGAGTGGTAAAGTTAGGGGCTACTCGAGCCCTCCGATCGTAATCGGACGGATGAGAAAAAAAATAGGTAGGGAGTTCAAATAGGAAAACGGCGATGTTTTGCAGATGTTAGGGGATGATCCGGACCCAACGGGCACGACTGTCCGGGTCGGGTCCGGGACAACTCTCGGACGCGCGCGAGGGGCCGATGCACTATGCAAGGAGGGGGTTTTGGGGCCTGGGGTTTGTAGCGGACTGTGCAGAAAGCTTTGGGCTGAGAGAAGAGAAGAGAGAGAGACCCGGCGTATGTTTCCGGAGACCGAAAACGTCCGACGATAGACCGGCTATACTGGCGCTATAGTTATCCGTTGGGGCATCAAATGGACTCCGAACGCGATGAAATTTGACAGGAGGTCTACCTACACTAAAATAAGACCGCACGCCAACTTTCATCCCAATCCGAGAACATTTTCCGGCCACTTATAAAATAATATTTCGGACGTGCCGTGGGCGCGTGCAAGTGTGTCTGGGCTCAGAACGGACAATGGCCGGAACTGGGGGAACCCGGACGAATGCAAGTTTTGAAAACATGCAGATGCAATGCGGATGATGACATGACAAGATGCAACACGCAAGCAAGGACATGGCAACGACAGCGAATAACTGGAGGACTCCTGGCGCAACGGACTCGGGGCGTCACAACACTCCACCACTACGAGAGGATCTCGTCCCGAGATCTAGAATGGCAGCGGAGGGAAAACGTAAGAGAAAGAGAAGAGGTAAAACTAAGTTGCTTCTTTGACAAACGAGTGAAACCACGAACCTTGAAAGGTTGAACAACTTGAAAGAAAGAATAGAACGGAGATGAACAAAGTTGAAAACACTCCGTTAGAAAAGCGGAACAAGGAACATTACTAGAACCTTGTAGGTTGAAAGACATAAGAATAGGGTTGCAATGGACAAGAAGTACATGCAAGCACTCCGGTTGAGACGAGATGTACAAGGAACGATAAGGATCAATTATGATAACACTCCGGTTGGAAATGGGAGGCATAGAATATGAACTTGGCAAAATGAAAGCACTTGGATGCGACTCCGGTTAGAAGAGGCATAATAGACACAACACTCCGGTTAAGTGAATAAGCATGAAAAGAACACAATCCTGACAAAGCAAGAAGATGGGTTGAAGAGAGCAACATCACAATGCCTCCGGAAGAAATGAAAGAAAGGAGAATAGAATGAACGTAGGGAAACAAGATCTTCTACCTCAAATGAGCTTGAAAAGCATCTTTAGGAGAAAAGTCGACCAGAGTTGTTGGAAACCCAACAGCGAAAAGAGTAATCTTGTAGTGGTCTTATGGAAAACATCTCAAAACTGAGGTGAAATTCTGCCACCGGAAGCAATGATTGACCGGGAACAAAGAAGAGATGAAAAACCTTCTTCACCGAGATAGGAAGGAGAAGATTGGATCATTGATAAGCACCACAATAGCAACATTCCCAATGGAAGGCTTTCAGTGAAATGTAACCCTAGATAACTCCAACGAAGAGATTGGTGGATTTAAAATATATCATTCTTGACAACATGTGAATCATGAAACATGAGCTCAAATTGTCAAGAGTGACATAACACCAGCTCAAAAGATAAGGGAGAAACAATTGCACTCCGGATTGCTAGGTAAAGAATGCTTGAGCTCCTTTGAAAAGAATCTTGATGAACACTTCGAGAAGGAATTAAATCCTTGATGAACCAACATGTAGAGCCTCCATGTAGAACTCCGGTAATAAAAGAATGATCAAACGAAAGGAAAGAGAAGTTGAAAACACAAGGTGAATCCTTGGAATGATTGGATGAAAACTTTGCGATGAGATAAACTGGAAACTTGGAACTCCGGAAGGAAAGATAAAGCATCTCGAACCATGAATGTGATATGATGAACCACTCCGGAAAGTATAAATTGAATTTACTCGATGAAACAAGAATAAGAATTACATTTTATCCTTCACCAATTCAAATTGATGACAAGCAACGGAATTGGCATACTACTTATTCTCGTTGAAAAGGATTAAGAGAGATATAGCATAAACTTGATAAGGTCTTGAATGAACCAACGGTAGGGTTGAAAGAACGACTGAATTGATATGATAACCATGGAAGAGAATCTTGAGCAAACCACCGAAAGAATTGAAAACGATTGAAGAAAAGATAAAGAAACACCGGGAAGAATTAGAGAAGAATGAAGATACTTGAGATAATTTAGATGCAAGTGAACGAAGAGATCACGAGTTGATAAGAGAAAACTTGAATGATGCACCGGTAAAGTTTGGTGAATGATAGCTGAAAGCTGGCATGGATAATTCTGAGATGATGGGCTCCGGAGAAACAAACTGAAAATACTCTTGAATTGCTCCGAATGGGTGAAAAGAATTCTCATAATCAAAACACTTATGAGAGGATGGCATAAGGCTAGAACCATGAATCTTTGAGAGAACGGATAAGATATGGAGGGAAAACTCTTCTTCGGTCTTCAAATGCAGAGAATGATGATGATAAGCGGCACCATGAATCGTTGCGATACTCCGGGATGAAAGTTAGAAAGGTTGAACCAACGATGAAAAGAATTTGAAAACGATATTTGGGGAAGGCAATTGACTGATGAAAAAAAATCATTCTTACGTCAAATTTTAGAATATTTGAGAATAACTTCGGGAGAATTAGAAGAGTCAGGTAAGATCCTGGGAAAAGACCTGTGGGTTAGGGCCCACTCAAAAGATACACCGTTGAACGATTTACTTGAAAAGGAGAGATTGCACCGGTTGAATAAAAGACTTGAATGAGATAACATCCTCGAAATAGGTTGAACAGATCTTGAATGAAAAGACGAGCCTTCTGAGATATCTTCAGCACTCCCGAATCAATGAATAGCAAGAGGAATGATTATGAGGTGCACCGGCAAGAGAAAGTATTTGAAACAAGGAAAAGGATATGATCAACAAAGCTTGAATTAGATCCACCAGAGAAGAAAATGAGTGAAGAGTGATGATCTTGAAGCTCCGTTAGAATCTTCATGAGAATCATCAGATTAGAATGTTGACGGAAAAAATGGAGAGACTTCACATCAATAAGTTGGATACTAGATTAAGAAATCTTAGTCCTCGAAGAAAAAGGGTGGGAGGGCGGGAAAACAAAGGCAGCTTGGGACGAATGAAACAAACACCATTGAGAAGAACTGATAATTGATCTTGCGAATGTTGAAGTGATCGGATCCACTTGAAGAGAAACGCGCCGGTTGAAAAGGATTAACATGACAATCTCGAAGATCGAGAGGGCTTAGTATTCACATAGAGGTATGAGAGCACCGCTTAGGAAAGGTATGGAATCAACATTTGACTTCGAAGCAACTCGAATACCACAACTGAAAACAAAACAAGGATTGGCTTGCAGAATAAGCCGGAACAAACATATGATAGAGATTTCGTCTGAAGTTTTCGTGGTGGGGCCTACACGGGCTCGATCGTACAACACCATCATGTACAAGGCAGTGCACATGACATACGAAGCGTCCCCGAGTCAGCATAGCCAAGGACTCTTTAAGACACAACGAGACCACTGTAAAACCAACCATGGATAGGCG
This sequence comes from Triticum urartu, assembly GCF_056163025.1. NCBI lineage: Eukaryota > Viridiplantae > Streptophyta > Magnoliopsida > Poales > Poaceae > Triticum > Triticum urartu. Next base: position 503,342,402 of record NC_141876.1, on the reverse strand, counting down.
GACCACTAGACGTCGAACCCCAATTTCATATCATACATCTGTCGGAAAGATATCCTAAGAGCTACTTGAATTCCCACTTATAAACTCTCGAAATTTTCTGGTTATGCAATCAGGTGTTGGGGATATAGGGGAAGCATAATATCTCACCCAAAACTAGCAAATTCTACATCCAACTGTATCCATCCTTCAACACATAACCAAGAAACCTTCGGAAATCATTTACCTCAACCTTCGAAAAGCATCCGTTATACGAGTTATGGCAATACTCCCGAACTCCCGCCCCAATACTGGGTGGCGTCGAGGTTATCTCACCAACAACTGCATAAAAGAGATTTTCAATGTCGGTGAAACTCAGGAATTCCAGAAATGCAACGATAAAATTGTGACGACAACACCTCGGAGCTCAACTCCCCGGGACACTGCCACAACCCCTAAATGTCAGGAGGCACCAAGAACAATGTTCTCATCACAACACCATCAGAACGATTCCAAAATACCCGCGTGATCCTAAAAAAATATTTTTAGTGAAATTTGAGAAGAGGAGAGTCAAAACTCTACGTCAGGATGCCTCACCAGAGCAACGAAGGGACTGAGGAGTAAAAAGAATCCTACTCTCCGATATATATAATCCTAAATGACTCAAAACATTTTTCTAGACTCAACAACGCCAGCGATTCGATCAAGCAGGGGGCTCCTAAGGTCGGGGACGGCTCTGATACCAACTTGTAACGCCCACGATGCGGCTATATCTCCCACGTGTCGAAGCACGACTTAGAGGCATAACCGCATTGTAAGCAATGTCGCAAGTGAGGTAATCTTGACACAACCCATGTAATACATAAGGAAAAAAGATACATAGTTGGCTTACAATCGCCACTTCACACAATACATGAATAAAGCATTACATCAACCCGATACAATCAAGGTCCGACTACGGAACCAAAACAAAAGAAGACTACCCCAAATGCTACACAGATCCCCGATCGTCCCAACTGGGCTCCACTACTGATCAACTGAAATGATACAACACAAAGAACGAGATCTTCATCGAGCTCCTCCTTGAGCTTGGTTGCATCACCTGCACGATTTCATCGGCACCTGCAAACTGGTTTTGGAAGTAATCTGTGAGTCACAGGGACTCAGCAATCTCACACCCTCGCGATCAAGACTATTTAAGCTTATAGGTAGGGTAAAAGGTATGAGGTGGAGCTGCAGCAAGCGACTAGCATATATGGTGGCTAACATACGCAAATGAGAGCGAGAAGAGAAGGCAAAGCACAGTCGAGAATCTATGATCAAGAAGTGATCCTAGAACAACCTACGTTCAAGCATAACTCCAACACCGTGTTCACTTCCCAGACTCCGCCGAGAAGAGACCATCATGGCTACGCACACGGTTGATGCGTTTTAATTAAGATAAGTTTCAGGTTTTCTACAACCGGACATTAATAAATTCCCATCTGCCCATAACCGCGGGCACGACTTTCGAAAGTTCAAAACCCTGCAGGGGTGTCCCAACTTAGCCCATCACAAGCTCTCACGGTCAACGAAGGATATTCCTTCTCCCAGGAAGACCCGATCAGGCTCAGAATCTCGGTTACAAGACATTTCGACAATGGTAAAACAAGACCAGCAAAGCCACCCAGATGTGTCGACAAATCCCGATAGGAGCTGCACATATCTCGTTCTCAGGGCACACCGGATGAGCCAGACGTCGGGTAGGCCAGCCCAGAATTGCCCCTGGTGGCCCCGGACATCGCTCAGTTGGACCAACACTTAGAGAAGCACTGGTCCGGGGGGGTTAAAATAAAGATGACCCTTGGGTTGGCCGACCCAAGGGAAAGAAAAGGCTAGGTGGCAAATGGTAAAACCAATGTTGGGCCTTGCTGGAGGAGTTTTATTCAAGGCGAACTGTCAAGGGGTTCCCATTATAACCCAACCGTGTAAGGAACGCAAAATCAAGGAACATAACACCGGTATGACGGAAACTAGGGCGGGAAGAGTGGAACAAAACACCAGGCATAAGGCCGATCCTTCCACCCTTTACCAAGTATATAGATGCATTAATATAAATAAGAGATATTGTGATATCCCAACAATAATCATGTTCCAACATGGAACAAACTCCATCTTCACCTGCAACTAACAACGCTATAAGAGGGGCTGAGCAAAGCGGTAACATAGCCAAACAACGGTTTGCTAGGACAAGGTGGTTAGAGGCTTGGCTTAACAATATGGGAGGCATGATAAGCAAGTGGTAGGTATCGCAGCATAGGCATAGCAAAAGAGCGAGCATCTAGCAAGCAAAGATAGAAGTGATTTCGAGGGTATGGTCATCTTGCCTAAGATCCCGCAAGGAAGAAGAACGAGTTTACGAAGAAGACAAACGGATGTAGTCGAACGAATCCTCACAACTCCGGAACAAAACCGAAGCTAACGCGAGAAGCAACCCGGAAAGAAGCAAACAACATAGTAAACAACCATCACATAATCATGGCATGATGCACAACCAAGTATGATGCATGTCCGGTTTAATGAAGCATGGCATGGCAAAGTGCACAAGCAATCCTGCAAATTAAGTGGAGCTCAATATGCAACTCTGTTGCATATTGACGAAACACCACATTCAAGTTATTTAGTTCAATCTTGTTTATGTACCCAACAATATTAAATGTTCTTAACATGACAAGGGGTTAAGCAAAAGAAAAATACCTATCTAGGCAAGTTTAAATGAGGCCGGAACAACAAAACAACAAGTTCGGAAACTCCTCATGTGCATATTTTAAGGGTTGGTACTGTTCTGCCCTAAACCATATTTTAGAGTTGTTAAACATGCAGAGTAATGCCACCATGTTAAACTAGACATTTTTCCACCCCATTTACATATAAGGTTTGTTACAAACCGAGTTACGGTTAAATAGTTATGAATTAAATCATTTTAGCAAGTTATTTAAGCAAATTTAAACAAACAACATTTTAAGCATTTTAAACATGGATGAAAATGACATATTATGAAACTAGATGAAATTCTAGTCATTTTTCATATATGATTCATTTTAATACGATGCACGGTTAAAGAGTTATTATATGCATGAAGAACAGGGGCTTTTCTGTAAAACCGACACTCTCTGGAAAAAGCAAAAATCGCAGCATCAGGAAAAAAATACAATGGGTTAAAACTCGAGCGGGCTGGGCTGTGGCTCACATTGGACCAACGGCCAGAAGCGGAGAAGGCCTGGCGCTGGCTGCGGGCCACGCAGGCAGATCGAGCCAAGGCAGGGTATAGTCAACGCGCTCGGGAGCGCTGACCCCATCGATGCAGGGCGTGGTTGGAGACGAACAGGGGTCACGCCAGGGGAAGGAGGGCTCGAAGCAGGGGGGCTGGCGCTGGTCGTTGTCGTCCCTGCACGCAGAAGCACGCAGAAGCAAGGGAGGCCGGCGATGAGGGCTTTGGGAGGTCGATCCGGGCCGGATCCGGTCGCCTCCGAGGCTTGGGCGCGCCAGAGCTTCGAGCTAGAGGCGGCGGACGACATCCATGACCATGGCGGTTCGAGGACTTGGCGAGGCGGAGGGAGGCGGATACGCAGTGGCGGGGATGCAGCACGAGGACGGCGGCGGGAGCTGCGGGGCCATGGCGGGGGAGAAATTCAGTTACGAGGCTGAGAGATTAGAGAAAGAGAGGAATAACAGAGAGAGGGGAGGAAGGAGAGGAAGGGCATGATCCTGCGGGTCCGGTGCTGCTCCGGTCTGGCGGAGGTTGAAAACGGCGGCGCGGGAGGATAGCGAGGCAGGGAAGCAGCAGCCTGGTGGCACTCCGGCGAACTTGGCGCTTGGGGGGGGCTCCGAAGTGAGGAAGCTCCACGGCGTCCATGGCGGGGCTGACGCAGGGAGCGGCGACGGCATCAGGAACTCCGGCGACGGCGAGGCAGATGAGGCGGTGGAGGCCGGCGGAAGGGATCGGCAGGAGGAGTCCGTTTCTAGCGGCAAATCCCTGCTTGTCCATGGCGGGGAGAGACACGGACGTGAGAGAGCGGGATCGAGACTAGATATCAGAGGAGGCAGGGAAGGAGGGCAGCGCTGTGGACCTATTGGTCATCGGGGCTTGGCGCGCCGACGAGGGAGGAGGTCAGAGGGCGAGAGAGGATCTGGATCGATGAAGAGTAGTGGCTGGGCACGGAAGGAGAGGCGCAGGTGGATCGGGAGGGAGATCCCGAGGTTGGGGGGAGGCTGTCGGCTGGCTAGGTTGGTCGGGGAGGATCCCAAGGAAGGTGGACACTGGGTGGCGGCGTGAGGAGGGAAAAGAGGGAGTTGGTCTAGGGTTAGGCTAAAATATATAGCGAGTGGTAAAGTTAGGGGCTACTCGAGCCCTCCGATCGTAATCGGACGGACGAGAAAAAAAATAGGTAGGGAGTTCAAATAGGAAAACGATGATGTTTTGTAGATGTTAGGGGATGATCCGGACCCAATGGTGACGACTGTCCGGGTCAGGTCCGGGACAACTCTCGGACGCGCGCGAGGGGCCGACGCACTGTGCAAGGAGGGGGGTTCGGGGCCTGGGGGTTGGTAGCGGACTGTGCAGAAAGCTTTGGGCTGAGAGAAGAGAAGAGAGAGAGACCCGACGACTGTTTCCGGAGACCGAAAACGTGCGACGATAGACCAGCTATACTGCCGCTATAGTTATCCGTTGGGGCATCAAATGGACTCCGAACGCGATGAAATTTGACAGGCGGTCTACCTACACTAAAATAAGACCGCACGCCAACTTTCATCCCAATCCGAGAATATTTTCCGGCCACTTATAAAATAATATTTCGGACGTGCCGCGGGCGCGTGCAAGTGTGTCTGGACTCAGAACGGACAACGGACGGAACTGGGGGAACCCGGACGAATGCAAGTTTTGAAAACATGCAGATGCAATGCGGATGATGACATGACAAGATGCAACACGCAAGCAAAGACATGGTAACGACAACGAATAACTGGAAGACACCTGGCGCAACGGACTCGGGGCGTCACAGCCTCACCCGGGCCAAACTCTCATACCCTTTCAACAATAAAGTACGGCCTCAACGGCTGCTTTGCAGATGCACCTCGACACACCCTGCTAGGGGCTCGGCATGGGAACGAATGAGTCACCAGTAAAAGTCCGAACAACTCTATAGCGTACTTCGGCGTTGCAAGTTTGGCCTTATATGCATCAGCTCCGAATCATTGTCTTGGATCAATAGTTGGGTTGTCCGGCTCCTGTGTTTGCTACCCTACGTTCCGCTCTATCGGCTAGGGTAGTAAAGGGAGAACTACTGCGATTGTGCCCTGGCCTAGACCGGATGAGCACCTTAGTAGAGAAAGACGAAAACCGACTGTCATGATGCGGCGAGAGCTGGTCAACCACTTGACGACTTATTGGAATCTTTAGCGATTCTCCGTGTAATACGAGGGATCTTTTGCAGATCAGATATGTAAGGCACCACACGCCGCATACACACTAGGGGCTATGTCGTAGCCCCACCATAAAACTCCTATGGTTAAGTGAAAGTGTTAACGCCTTATAGTCCGATTGCCTAGTTCGCCGCATTATCACCTTCTTCATGGACCAAGACGTTGGATAAAGAGTGATTAAATGCTTTTCCGAACACCCCCGTACTTCTTACGAGGGGGCTGAAGCCGATGACTGGAAAACTTTCAGATTATATTAAAACGACTGCACATGAGGAATTCAAGCTTTTCGAGCAAAACATAAATAGATTAACTATAAAGTTGTCTTTTACAATCATAATACAACTCACTTGAACATTATGTTTTTTGAGCATTGACCCTCTATCAAGCAGGCGGCCTCCAGGACGTCTTCAAAATAGCTCTCCGGCTCCGGACGGCCCCTGCCTTCAGGCGGACCCTTCGTGGCGACGTCGATGGCCTTCATTTTCCCCCAGAATGTCTTGACTCGGGCAAGGGCCATTCGTGCACCTTCAATGCACGCCGATCGCTTCGCAGCATCGATTCGTGGCACCACATCGACAAGCTTTTGCACCAAACCGAAATAGCTACTCGGCGCAGGCTCGGTTGGCCACAACCGGATTATAACATCCTTCATGGCAGTGCCAGATACCCTATGAAGTTCGGGCCATTGGGACATCTGTTCATTGAGCAGCAGCAGGCGCTTTGACGAACCGAACTGTGACCAAAAAAGCTTCTTCATTGCATATCCAACTTGCGTTTGGTAATATCGCGCTGCATCGGAAGAACTCTTCGACAAATCCAAATACTCGTCCGGAGAACTCCACACTTGGTTCGGCTGAGCAGAGTTCGGGTCGCCGAACTTAGTCTGCAGCAAAAAGGGCTTTCTAGCCACTATCTCTCTTGCCTGTCGAACCTCCTCACGGAGTGCTCTGGACTCTGATCGCGCTTCTCTTGCCTCCTGTCGGGCCTTGTCCAGTTCCACCGTCAAGGTTTTATTCTCCCTCTCAAGAACTTCACATTGGCCAGTGGCATTCTCCAAAGCAAGTGTCATCGTGGATACTTTCTCCTCGCCCTGGCATCGCGCAGCTTGTTCGGCCTTCAGTTCAACCGATGCTCCTTCAGCAGCAGCATCACTAAACCAGGCCCGCTCCTTGGCCCGGATTAGCTCCGCCCGAAGAGCCTCCACGGCCGCCGCACCATCTGCATTTCATGCACATCTCACATAAAGCTTTTTCCCGCGTCAAGCACATGGGTGTAAAGAATGCTCGAAATACATACCTTGCGAGTCGTCAAGACGCATGTTGATCAATGCAACGTCATCCTCCGCAATATCCAGCTTTCACTGCAGTTCGGCCACTTCCGTATTCCGGATAGCCATAGGAGGGGAAGTAGCATGTATTTCAAATTAACCCAAGGTTAATATCTGAGCATATCTATTTGATCCTCCGACCACTTCCTTCGGAAGATAATCCGAGTCTCAGGGGCTACTGCGTATACAACAGGTGCATTTTGTCAATAAAATTGACAAAGCTACATTACAAACCTCAAAACCTCTTAGAAGGCTCATGAAGGCCTCGTCCAATCCGCTCTTCGCGGATAGAACCCTTTTGACCACCATAGCCATCAAGGTACGGTGCTCTTTTGAAATGGAGGCTCGCCGTAGCAAGCCCGTCAGCATTTCCGGCGCTCCTGGGTCTTCGAAAACCGCCACCGGAGTATGGCATTCCTGGGAAGGAACCCGCTTACTTGCCTCCAGAATCGTCTCCCGCTGTAAACCAGATGGTTTGGGGACACCAGTCTTGATCCCGGAACCCCGAGTGATAGAGGCACCGCCTTCGGATAACGCCTTCGTTGTTTCCTGTACTACTTGGTGTTCGAGAGGAGCCCTTCGGGATGATACCTCGGTATCATCCCCCCTATTGGGTGATGGGGCCGGAGGAGGCGTGTCACTCTCCATCATCTCTGGAAGAAGATCTCCCGAGGAGGAGGACGATTGAGAAGCGCCAGGCGTTAACCTGCATGGACGCACACATATCGGATGATTACTTCACTACATAAGAAAAGAATGAGGTGCGTTTAAAGTACCCCAGCCTCGCTTACGGTCTGCCTCGAGGTTCGTCCTCGTCGTCAAACTCTACGGCAGCCCCGCTCGCCTTGCCCAAGCCGACGTTTTTCCTCTCTTGGAAGGCTTCCCCTCCTGATCTTCGGAGGTGACCCTCTTCTTGCCCTGGAGAGCTCCCTCTGCGTTCTTGCCCTTGGGCAAAAGGATTTCGGTTGATGCAGCCACCTGGTACGGTGTTGGAATCAACATTCTCGTCAGCAGGTCGGTCGCAGGGCCTTCAGGAAGAGGCGCCGGACACCAGATTAACACCGCTTTCTTTATCCATTCCTGTACATGGACGGATTGTTCAGTATCTTGTTAACGGATGCCTGAAGGGAAGGTGCTCGGATATCGAGTACTTACCAAAGTGTCCGGATGATTGCAGTCAAGGCCAACGTCTTCGGTGGTGTCCGTCCATTGCTCTCGTTCCTCGAAATATAATTTCCACATTCCTTCGTGTGTAGTGCCGAAGAAGTGTTGTAAAGTCCGCCGCCCTTCTAGGTTAAACTCCCACATACGAAGAGGTCATCACTGACACGGCAGGATCCGGCGGACTAGCACTATTTGAACGACGCTCACAAGATCGATGCCCTTCTCGGTAAGGCATCAGATGCGGCTTTGCAGAGTCTGCACTTCATTGATGGATCCCCAGTCCAATCCCTTATTGACCCATGAAGCAAGCTGAATTGGAGGACCGGGTCGGAACGCAGGTGTAGCCGCCCACTTGGAGCTCCGCAACTCGTTTATATAAAACCACCCCTGCTGCCATAGATCGGGAGATTTGGCGAAAGATCGTTCGGGCCAATCCGCGCCGGCTAGCCTACCTATTATGACGCTGCTGCACTCTGCCTGCTCCTCCGCTGTCACCTGCGGCCTCACACCAAAGGTCTTGAGCCACAAGCCAAAGTGCGGAGGAGTCCGGAGTAAGGCCTCACACGTGATGATAAATGTTGAGATGAGGAGAATAGAGTCCGGGGCCAGATCATGAAAATCTAGTCCATAGTAGAACATGAGCCCCGGGACGAAGGGGTTAAGTGCGAACCCTAGCCCATGAAGGAAGTGGGATACAAATACTACCCTCTCGCCAGATCTGGGGGTCGGTATAACTTATCCTTGTGTCGGGAGCCGATGAAAGATTTCCGAGGTCAAATACCTCGTTGCGCGGAGCTTCGCAATATCCTCCTATGTGATAGAAGAAGCCACCCACCGGCCCTGATGGTTGGATCCGGACATGACTAGGGCTGGTGGCGATTGGAACCCGAGGGTTGGAACTTGGGGTGGCTGGGGTTGAGGAAGAAGCAAGCGCAAGGGAAGAAAATGAGACTGGGTCTCTATATAAAGGCTCCAAGTATTGGGCGTCTCCCCCAGGGTCTCTAAGCTTACCTATTACCAAGGAGTTGTACCCAGGGGACGGTTGGGTTACCCACGCCCGCGTTAATGAAAATCCCATAAATAAAGGGACACGATCTCTGCCTCGACAAGACGTGCCAATAAAACCGCACCGCGAGGCGTGGGGCGGCTCGCTAGCTGACGGTTGGAAATAGCAACCGGGCAGGCATGATATGATGTCATGAACAGTTATCAACAAGTTGGGCTCGTGGGGTATTATATTCTCTGCCATTATATACACAGGTCCGGATATACTTACTTCGTCCGAAGACTATTCTGGAGTTCGGAAGGAGGGAACCCGCCTTGCAATGCCGAAGACGAATCTGCGCGCCGGACTCCTCGTCATTGAAGCCTGGTTCAGGGGCTACTAAGGGAGTCCTAGACTAAGGGGTCCTCGGGAGTCCGGCCTTTTATCTATGGACCGGAATGATGGGCTGTGAAGACATGAAGGCCGAAGACTGCACCGTGTCCGGATTGGACTCTACTTGGCGTGGAAGGCAAGCTTGGCGACCGAAGATTCCTTCTTATGTAACCGACTCCATGTAAACCCTAGATCCCTTCGGTGTATATATAAACCGAAGGGGATAGTCCGGAAAGGACATCAGATATACTCATTACCATACCCACATAGGCTAGACTTCTAGGGTTTAGCCATTACGATCTCGTGGTAGATCCACTCTTGTAACACTCATATTCATCAATATCAATCAAGCATGACGTAGGGTTTTACCTCCATAGAGAGGGCCCGAACCTGGGTAAACATTGTGTCCCCCGCCTCCTGTTACCATCGATCCTAGACGCACAGTTCGGGACCCCCTACCCGAGATCCGTCGGTTTTGACACCGACATCAGCCGCAAGCAGAAAAGTTTGCACGCCATTAATGAACTCGGGAGAGCATCGGTCATCGTACATCCATTGTCGGCTCATCTTTATTACACAACACCAAAAAGACCAAATTAATACAAGTTCATACATAAAGTTCATACAACACTTAAATGCAACATATAAATAGCTCTCTAACTAAAGAATTTAAATGCAACAACAAATGCGATCAAGATCGCAACTACGGTAACAATTGATCCAACATCATAATGATACCAAGCCTCACTATGAATGACATATTTTCTAATCTTTCTAATCTTCAAGCGCATTTTCTCCATCTTGATCTTGTGATCATCGACGATATTGGTAACATGCAATTCCAATTCCATCTTCTCCCCCTCAATTCTTTTCAATTTTTCTTTCAAATACTTGTTTTCTCTTTCAACTAAATTTAACCTCTCGACAATAGGGTCGGTTGGAATTTCCGGTTCACATACCTCCTAGATAAAAAAATCTATGTCAATTTGATGGGTATAATTTGTCATAAACACGAAATGCAACAAAATAGTTATAAAAGAAAATATACCACATCCGAATCATAACCCGGACGAGGGCCGAAGGGGGCGGATATCAAAACCATGGCACTATGAATAACAAACAACGTACGGGTAAGATAATTATACAAGTAACTATATATCTAAATCACACAAACATAAATTTTTTATATAAAAAAGATAAGAACAATAGGCTCACCAGAAGGTGGTGCAGGCGACGGGACGGTGCGGGCGATCGACGGTGGTTACGACGGAGATTTAGAAGGCACTAAGTAAACCACACCTACATATGCAAACTAAGTGTTATTTTGACCTCAAATTGCATATATATCAAATACTACCACATATAATTCCTCCCAAATTACTAAAACCCACAAATTAATCACTATATAAACCATTGCAAGAGCTAATCTAGCAATGAGAGATGAAAGGACAAAGTTGCTAACCTTTGTGATCATTTGAATGGATGGGGGGCCTTCAAATCTTGACAAAATTTGGATAAAATTTGTGATGAGCTCGAGAGGAAGGGAAGAACAGAGGAGAGGGGAAAGGGGGAAGGAGCGAGCTCGGGTGGACGAAGGGTTTATATAGGGCGACCTTTAGTACCGGTTCGTGGCATGAACCGGTACTAAAGGTGATGGTGGGGCCCTAGACTGACAACATCCTGCCACCACTCTCATTAGTACCGGTTCGTGGCACGAACCGGTGCTAAAAGTTCGGCAAGAACTGGTACTAATGAGAGCGGCCCCGCTAGCCGTTGAAACCGGCACTAATGGACACATTAGTGCCGGCTCAAATTCAAACCGGCACTAATGAGCTGAACATCTGACCCTTTTTCTACTAGTGATTCTGGAGGATTCTAATCCTTAGGAACTTTCCCTATGTGAGTTGTTTGATTTGTAGGATTGTAAACCATAGGATTCATTTGCACTAGATTTCATAGGAAATTTTCTATCCACTCAAACCTCTTTGAAAGAATCTTACCTTTTTCCTATGCACAATCAAACACTCATACAATCATGTAGGATTCAAGATAACATGCAACTCTAATCCCATGTTTTCTCTATTCCCGCGTTTTGAAAATCCTGCGAATCAAAGAGACCCTTATGTTGTGGTTTATATGAAATTTGGCATATCCATCACACACAACGTTTGAAGTTTTAGTTAATCACTAGCTTTATCATGTTGTTCGAAAGAGCTTTCATGTTGTACGCTTTTCGTTTTGACTCCATAAAGGAATAGATGCATAGTTATCTACTTTATTATAACTCTGTGTATCATGTGTATCTATTAACTCTTAATCTGGTCATTGTATGCAACCAAGTGCCGCCTAGTTCATCAAACCAGCCCAACAACATGTCACTCTGCAGTCAGTCTATATACATCCTATCAAACTATGCACAAAACATGAATTTTGGCAGTATTTTACTCATTCATGTCCACCTCACAATGACCCTAAAATGATGCAACCTATCAAAACCGTCAGAAAGATCCACGGAGGTGGCACGTTCGGCGTATGGTCCTTCCCTTGGCTCCATGATGACTCCGAGAGAAAAAAAAAAGAGCAAAATCCGGCTCGGACGAGCTGACGAGCACGCTCTACGGCCTTCTAGAACCCTCCTCCCCTTTCCATAACAGAGTCGAACATCGCCATCACCTCCTTCCATTTCAGGCCTCCAGCCTCCGATCTATACCCCGATCGAGCCTCGCCGGACGGAGGCGCCCCCCATGCCACAGCCCTAGCGGCGTCAATCTCACCAGCCCAAACCCCGCCGCCCGCCCGCCATGTTCGGCGTCGTGTTCCCGGACCACACCTTCCCGCTGGACGCCACCGCCTTCGCGCAGGTCGCGCCGGCCTCCTGGCTCCTCGACCTCTCCACGCTGTCCCTCCCCTCCGCGCCCCGCTCCGCCGTCGTCTTCCTGCTCCCGCCCGCCGCGGCCGCGCTGCCCCCGGGCAAGGCCGTCGCCGTCTACTACCAGGCGGCCGCCAACCGCCCCTTCGCCTTCCTCGGCGCGCTCGGCCCCGCGCGCCCCTCCGCCGCCCTCCAGCTCCCGGAGGCCGGGGACGAGCCGGAGCCCCCCGCCGGGCCCGCCAAGCTGGGCGTCGCCGTGGAGGACGCCGCCGCGCTGCCCTCGCCCCCCGACGAGCAGCGCGCCGAGCGCGTCGCGCTCCGCGTCGGCGAGAACCTCTTCAATTTCATGCAGTCCTTCTGCGCCGCCGACGGCGGCAAGCTGGTGGTGCCCACGGATATCCTGGACCGCTGGTTCCGCAAGTTCCAGGAGAGGGCCAAGAAGGATCCCACCTATCTGAAAAGCTTTGACTTCTGAAACCAAAGCTTTAGGTATTCCTTCTCCTACTCTCAGTGTATTGGTTACTCCATTCTTAGGTTCCTTGGGTGCGAATTGGTACAGGAATGCTTAGTCTCATTGCAGTACTCCTGTACCAATTAGTGCGGAGTAGGAGTTACAAGGGCAACACCACCTCCCTGGTAGTTTAAGATCGTGATCTACAAGAGGGGCTGAGGGGGAGATGTCCTAAAAAGTGTAGTGTTCTTGGGCCTCTTAGTTCGTCAGCTATGAGATCTGGTGTTAATTTGCATTGTTTGTGCGAGTTCATGACGTTGATTGCAGCATAATATGAATATGCCCCGGTGAGATGTGTGCTGATAGAAGCTTGATGTTAAATATATCCCTTTATGGAAAAATGTTGTTTTAAGAAGCACGTCTTGTGGGAGAGAGATTGGAGATTGAATGTTTGTGCGTACTGACGTGTAAACAATTTGGAACTACCAATTGCTTTAAATCTTGATTTAGTATTACAACTGAACCTAATTCGAATTGGATGTCAGCATGAAGTGTATGTTTTGAGGACGTATTAGATTCTTCGTTACTCATCTTTACTCCTGCAAATATAACGCCCTAGCCCAAATTTGATTAGTGCCTTGTGTGTATTACCCCTTGTCCCCTTCCAAGGGTTGATGTCACTGGCAACATACCACTAACTGGCAGATGCAGCATACTGCTAACTGGGAGATGTCTAGGATCACGCATCAGCACATACGTGGTGTCGTTGCCCTTCAAGAGCAACACTCACAGGTGGCCCATGCAGAGAGTTTGCTTTGATACAATCAAACTCCATCCGCCTAGCCTGGCAACCACCATGACCCCTCCATATCCTGAACTAAACCATTCAAGAAACATATCCGTAGAGCAATCTTGAGTTAAGGACTTATACTAACTGAGAACCACGGATAGACACGCAAGCGTAACTACGGCACCTTGATAAGAAAGTGAAAAACCCATCTTTAAAATCTAATGTTCAGTTCTTCTCAGTAAATATAAATGTCTGATTGTTCCAACATAAATTATATAGTACCAATCAAATTGAACTTGTGCAAAATATGCTGCCAAAAAAATTATTTGATTCTAAATTTAATTAATTACCAGCTGGTAGTTGGGCACAAAGGAATTTACTTTTGCCATCCATGTTGAAGTATGGGCATAATTTTTTCCAAACCTTTGACGTACTACCCACTACAAGTGGAGTAATTGGGCCATCCGGAAGTGAAAAACCTATCTTTAAAATATGATATTCAATTCTTCTTGATAAAAATAAATGTCCGATGGTTCCAACATACAATATACAGTACCAATCAAATTGAACTTGTGCAAAATATGCTGCCAAAAAATTGTTTGATTGTAAATTTACTTAATTACCAGCTGGTAGTTGGTTACAAAGGAATTTATTTTTGGCATCCATGTTCAAGTATGGCATATTATTTTGTCCAAACCATACTACCCACAACAAATGGAGTCATTGGGTCATCAGTGGATAACAAGGTTGTCCTGAAAACTCACGACAAATGGAGTCATTGGGTCATCCGCGGATAACAAGGTTGTCCTGAAAACCCACAACAAATGGAGTCATTGGGTCGTCCGTGGACAACAAGGTTGTCCTGAAAACTTATGTGGGCCATCAGCCAGGCGAAGAAACGGCATATTGGTTCAGCCTGCCCCCTCCAAAACTTCCGTGGAGAAAAAGAAGGGTAGAGCGTCTGAACTGAACGGTAGGCAGAAGCCACCGAGTACACTCCAGACGCTGTCCACACCAGGATATTGTCCTGACTGGCCGCTGTGAGCTGTAGCTGCAGGGTGGGAATGTTGTGCAGAATTACATGTTAGATTGTTAAATATCTGTCCTCCGTGTCCCTATACATAAATGAGACTTGCTGAATGTTGGAGTTTTCTCTGGACTTGGTACCATTGTTGGGTAGGGTAGACATCTGGGGTATATAAATGTCAATCAGTGCGGTAACCTGTTCATCTTCTTTGTCTCCTTACAGGAGAGACCATCTCAAAATCTTGGCATGATCATATATGAGGATATGTTCTGCCTACCCTGAGTCTTATGTATTCAACTGGATGTTATGGGTTCAGTACATATTTGAAACAAAAGCACGCCTGAATTTTTTTAGTTGGAATCGTGAACTGGTTTGTTCTGTGTGCTTGTGACATACGGTTATTTGAGTGTGATCAAGTGTTACTACTTTTCCAATCTCAGTGCAAGCCTACATTATGCACCTTCTGCAAACTGAAAGTGTCTTTGCACCTTAGCTTCAGAAAAGGAAGACAGAAAAGTGTGCTTTTGTTTTGTCCATCTAATTTCTTGTCTGGATAGGAAGATGTGAACTAAAAAACAGGCTAAACTATGAGACTTTCACAAGCTTACTAAAATTTCTGTTCAACAGATTTGTGCCAAACCTATTATTTTGTGTGTCTATTTCTTTATTTGGTACACTGGACCATACCAGTTTATTTACTTTGTTTGGCTGTTATTTTGCAGGTTATATTGCAGTTGCTCTGCATGCATATGTGATGGGCAGGAGGATCTCGATCCTCCTATGTGTTTGTTTGTACACAAATTAGCATGCCTTGTAGGGAGTAGACCAAATCAAGGTTGCCAATCCAGCCTCTGTCTATTTGACAGTTGTAGTGAGAGAAGCGTCAACAAAAACAGCCATAGTAGATTAGCTGGTGTAATGCAACAAACAACAGATCTTGTTAGCAAACTGTACAAAATTCCTTTGGTTAATCCTGAGCATTTTGTTCTAAATTTTCAGTCATTTTGTTCGAGTTACCACTTCCTCGAAGATTTTGGATGAAGACAGGTTTCTCGAAACCGGCAGATCTTCTGGTGAATCTTGTTGTGACTCGTGAGAAACTTTTGACTCGCTGATACATTCTTCCTTCAGCTTTCCTTTTTCTGTAGACCTGTAAAATCAGACGTGTGTAAGTTGTTTTAAGCCGGCATTCAGACAGGCACTGGCAGCGACATATCTAGCTGCTGGAAACATATGAAATCCGTTCTGGAATTTTATAAGTACTCGGTGAGAAACATAAATTGTTTTTTTGACCAGAAAACAGTAGGGAAAATCCCTACTGCATGTCATTTTCATTAAAGTATAACCAAAGTGTCCAGTTACAAGTGCAATAGAGGGGTTGCACAGGGTCAGTGAGTGTTAGTAATTATTACATGAGTCTACTTATACACTATCTATCCATGATCTCATTCCTTCTTTGATGGTGGGCTTAGCCCTCATCATTGTAGAGTGGAAGGTGTCAATGAATTCTTCCTTGCAGTGGTTTATTGAACATTGAATTCCTTTGAAGATTTTTTCATTTCTTTGACGCCATATGCTCCAGCACCCAGTAATTAATATCTCCATGAAAAATGCAAGGTTGTATCTTGTGTTTAGCATCAGTGATCATATTGTGAATATTTTCATCTGTGTTCCATTCAATCCCAATGCTCCACCAGAAGCTTTGACTGAATGAGCAAAGAATAAGTGTGTACGGTCCTCCATATTACTCCCTCCGCCCCAAAATAGGGTTGCTAGAGAGCGAGGCGGCGGCGCTATTGTGTCTCGCTGCGTGGTCTGTCTCTGTTTCGATGAAACAGATCGAAGGCGGCCAGATTCAATCAAACCAGTAAACAGGTCAAACCGACCGAAGGGCAAAATCGTCCTACAAAATATTACGTGCGGGCCCAGACCTAAAAATTGAGCTAAAAAGTTAGTTTGTGCCATTTTATCTATCCATGAATCAAAGGTGTGTTATTTAATCCAATAAAAAGAAAGGTGTGCTATTGAGTCAAAGTACGAGAAAAAATGTGTCATTTTATCAAATTGCTCCCCAAAATAAGTGATTAGACTTAGAGGCTGTTTGGATCGGTACCTTGAGACACCCTGCCAAAAAGTTGGCGTTGACCTGTCCGGCGCGGGCGTTTGGATGGCCACTAAATAATTGGTGCGTCCAGGGCGTTTGGATGGCCACCAAATAATTGGTGCGTCCAGCCCTTCCTAGCTTTGCTAGTTCAGTTTCACGCCAATGTTTTGGCTAGATGCGGGCGGCGAAATCGGTCGCCAATAAATTGGACTGCCCGCGGTTGACAGGGCCAACAGAACGTAATCCAAACAGTTTTAGTACAAAGTCTAGCCACTTATTTTGGGACGGAGGGAGTATAATCCTCGCATAGTGAGCACTGAGTGTAATCCAGTTGCATGTTTTTTCTGGTTAATAGATCACAGGTATTGACCCTGTCATGAAGCATGAGCCAGCAGAAAAATTTGTGTCTTGGTAGGCAGCATGATTTCCATATCCAGGTAAATGGTGGAGGGGTGGGGTTTGATGGGCTCATTACTGCCTTGTATACTTTTTTGGTGCTATATCCATAATCACCCCATATGAACTTACATATGTCCATGTCCTGATTGTTCCTGATTTGTTCCAATGAGTTGCTGACTTGTATGAGCTGTTGATGTGCAACATTTGATCGAGGTAGCTGGAACATGGAATAGTAATTGTCTGATATTTTTGCCTTGTGCATTGAGATGTTATCATCATCTGCAAATGAGTGTAGCTCAGGGGATCTATCCATTATAGGTTGGCCACTCCATTTGTCTTTCCAGAGTAGAATGGTATCACCATTTCTGGCAATGCATGTGGTGAGCTTGTTATAAATGTCAAATAGAGTAGCTTCATACAGTCTCTCCACCAGAATGATCCCTTGTTGTTACATGATTGTGGTGCAATATCATTATAATAATGTGCTTGCCAGACTAGGTTAACCCACGGTATATCAGCATGTGAGTAAAACTTGTGTAGCTGCTTCAGAATCAGAGCAATGTTCTATGTTTGGAGATTGAGTACTCCCAGTCCCCCTTGTTCCTTAGGTTTACATACCATTTGCCAGTTGGCCAGACAATTTCATGAATAGCATTCATGTTTTCATATGTTGCAACATCATATTTTCAGCAGCTGGACGTGCCACTGCAAGCGCCTGTCTGAATGATGATGTTTAATTCCTAGAGGCAATAATACATGCTCCAAAAGATAAAGTGGAATACATCAGGTTCAACCTGTAATGTAGGCTGAATACAGGATACAACACCTTTATGTGATATATGGGAAAAAATGGACCATCTCTTCTTTCACATCCAAAACAATGATACACAACTAGAAATACTATAAAGAGAAAACAATTAGCACAAAACAAATACATTGACACCTTTCTCATGTTCCCTAACCACACACCGATCAAACTCGCAGCTGGAATTAAAACACCACCACAAAAGTGCTAGGTCATGTATCTACAAGCAACCCTATCTAAATCCTGTCCCAATCTTGGTCACACATTAGCATGGTCAATGGCTAGCACACAATTGCCCAATCTTGACGGTAGCCTTCACCGCAACCCTCCCCGCCAAGAAAGTCTTCTTCCCTGATCAGAAATGTCATGTTTACAGACCAAGATCAGCACAAGTTCATGCAACAGATCCTGGAAATCACTTGTAACAAAAATGTTGGGCGATATCATACTCAGTGCAAAACCAATGGAGAACCAGGCTCGGAGCCGCTAATGGAGGCGAAGGATGACATGCTGTCATCCTTGGAAGCCGTAGAGAAGTTGAGTGGCGCCGCCGTCATCCTCCTGTTCTCCTTGAAGTAATTGTTGTACCGGCCAGAGTACGAGCGCGGTGTCAAAAGCTCAGGAGTGGCACTGCCCGCCGACACCCGGCGGGGCATCGGTGTCATGAAACCAGCCCCGTTTCCATTTGGATGATGCCCGCTCGTCCTCCTGTTAAAACTGCTTGTTTTCCTTGGAACAGACTTGGACCCAAAGATCAGCTCCTTCTCTTTAAGCAATAGATTCTGCAGCTTCTTCTGGTCCTGTGGTAAGAGTATGAACAAGAATGATGACTTTTGTTGTAATTCTATACTACAAGAGAGAGTACAGGCCGTGAAATTTATACCCGGTATCGTTTCTTATCTTCCTCCTTCTGTACTCTTCTGAGTTTCTGCTCTTCCAAAATGGCGACCAGACGAACCTTCAGATGCAAATTCAAATGCGTCAGATTTAGTGTGCTTGATTTCTGATAATCATGGTGAGCTAGCTCAGTGACTTACCCCGTCATATAGAAATGGTGTATTGCTTTCATCCTCCCAGGCAAATGTCTTGTCTATCAAGTTGTCAATCATAGCTGCAGAATAGATGTAGCTTCCGATCATATAACATATCAAATGCGACGTGGATCTTTTTGAAAAAACTAGGAGGTAGATTGTGCTTATGAATCATGGAGCTCAGTTGCTTCAAAAACATTATATGGAAATCACTACAGTGTAATTCAACTGAAGAAAGGGAGACTCACTTGGAATCTTTTGAACGAGGACCCTCGCTTTCTCTGCACGCTTGAGATTCAAATGGGCACCCCTGCCGGCACTGTACCTGTTATCATCCTGCAGTAGGACATACGCAAACATTAAGGAGGACGTTAACTAAATCATACCAGAGCTGCGCTGTATGATGTCAGCCAAACTTGTATCTGAATATATTGAATAAAAGCATACCTGATTGTATTCCTCAAGCCAAGTCTCTTCATCACAGGCCGATAGCCATTTGTCTACTCTCTCCATGATATCTTTCC